>NC_091800.1:65287083-65596666 GCF_041296235.1 Equus asinus
ATGATGAGTCTAACTATTTTGTCCTTTTGCTTAAAAGTATTACGCCTGGATTAGCATTGACTAAATGATTAAAATATGACCTTATTAACACACTCAGGACTTTCCATAATCTAAAACCCACCTTTTTTTCAAGTCTTGTTCCTACCTGCTCTGCACAATAGGACCCAAATCAATACCTGCATCAATAATGTACAAAGCCTTGGGATAGAGGTGATTATTCAGTTCATAACTGAAAATTCAATTTAAAATATTATTTTAACTATTGTATTGAAAGATGGCATTAGTTGACTATAAGACATAACAGTTACAAATTTAGGAAATATTTTATATTGTCATCAAGTCAACCTATTTCATCACCAATTACACCTTTTTAATTTTGGAGTTAAGCAGCAGAAGTTGGGTTGTCTCAAAATGTTACATCTACCTCACTGAACAGGAGTATTCATAAGCCCTCATTTTGGGAAAGAGATTGTCTTGCTTTATCCCTTTTAATCCTCAGAGGATATACCATTATTTAATTTTGACCTATGTGCTACCATTACAATGAGAGAATCAAAGATTATTACAATTTCCAATGATATTGTTACCAACACAGGTTTATTTTGCCCACCACATGATCATGCCCATCACTGAGATGATGAGTTTGCAAAGAGAAAGGGTTTAATTACAAGTCAGCCAAGCAAGGAGACAAGAGAACCAATCTCAAATCAGCCTCTCAGAAAAATGGGGATTAGGGCTATTTATGGGATACAGGGGCAGGGTGGTCTGGAGTGGGAATAGATGATTGGAGATAAGAAGAAGTGAGGTAATTGATAATCTGTGCAAGTGTAGCAGTCAAGCTTCAAGGCTCTTCAAAAGACACGTGTTCACAAAATAGTGGCATTACCATGATCTAAGGGTGGAATTTTACCTCCTTGACCTCAAATGGTCACCTATCGGTCCTCTGCATGAGCCCAGTTGATGAGTTGTTGGTCTTAACCAGACTGAACTGTACAAGGAGTCAACTCTCAGTTCCTGAAAAACTCAAGCACCTGTTGCCAAAGTGACCCAGGCATCAGGGATGCTATCTATAGGGTGAGTTTCAGTAATGCATTATCTAACTGTTGCAAACAGACAAGTGAGTATAGTTAAAGCAAGTTGGCCCCCAGTTTCAATATGTTTCAATCTTACTTTTGAAAAAAAGGGAAGAAAATCTTCAGATACTTTAATGATTTGTTCTTCAGTCTTCCTAACACAAGAAATAATAAACCCAGGGTTTATTTCAATAATGACAGTGAATTTAAGCTCCTACCACAGATTTGTTTACATAAATCGTCTCAGATACAATATATTCCTAATATTTTGTGAGCTATTTGAGAACTGATAAAAGTAGAGCAATTTATATAAAACAAGAATTTTCATGGTATTTTAGATGGACTCTCCATTTTTGGTGGACTTGACTGTCATTTAGGACAAGAGCACATCCAGGCTTGTAGAACTTTTTCTTAATTCAGGTCTTCTAATCATTGAGAAACTCATTTTACATGAGACACACACATTTCAATAACCTAAACTCACATGGTACTTTGTGCAATATTAATTTTAGAACACACTCTCTTTGGTATTGTAGGGGAGGAGGAGAATTCCTCTACCCACTCTAGGTCCTTCTGGGATGGGCTACAAATTAAATTGACATGAAACAGAATAACAGAAAAAATCAAAGAAAACTTTATAACATGCATACATAGGAGAGACCCAGGAAAACAGAATAACTCGCCAAAATGGCTGAGGTCATCATCTTAAATAGCATCTTCAGCTAAAGACAAAGGAGAATGATGAGGGTAGTAGTTTGGGACTTCAAAGGGGAGGAAGGCAATTCACATGGAAATGGAAAAGCAAGTGTTTGGTGAACAGAACTTTGATAAGAATGGGCTTAGCACAGACCCTCACAGTCTACTAATATCCAGAGTCATCTATGGTGATGGCCTGTCCTGAGGACAGGACTTCTATCTTAAATTTTCAGTCTTTTGTTCTATCAAGGCAAGGAGACACATTTTAAGGTGGGCAATTTTGATTCCCCACAGTATAATTTGTTTTCCATGCATGATGTGTTTGATTCCTCTACATAATTCCAGAGATTCTGCTTCACTGTATCATTTCCCTCATCCTCGATCTTAAGTCAACCATCATTTTATTGTATAAATTTTCTTTATATAACCAACCAAATTTTACCTGTAATTTCTTTAAAAAAAAAACAAAACAAACAAAAAACCCAACAAACCTATTCCATTTTCTGGAAATAATGTTTTAATAAAAAATCAGGCATGTTAGACATTATTCTTCACAACTATAGGAGTTATGGATTTACTTGAGAGCCACCTGGTCCTTTACATACAGTTGTACTCAGGTTTTGTAGAAAACTAAGCTGTGAGTCAATGCTTTTCTGCAGTTTGGGATTTCAATTCAGGAGCACTAGCTAACCCACAGGTTTTCAGCATGATTACATTTATCTATATTTAAAGTACAAAGGAATCAACATGCTGGAAAGTAATTGCTCTGTTGCCATAGGGAAAGAGATTAGGAAAATTCTGCATTTAAGGAAGAAACTGCCTGAGTAGTAATCCCTTTTATTATCTTCTCTAAGCCATAAATGATTCTATCCCTAACCTAATAAATAATTATGTCATGAACTGTAAGATCAGAGGACTTCAGCAAGATTGTTAAGAAGTATAACTATCAGAAATTTTCCATATTCCTAAGGTCACATTATTTCTTTTAAAAGTATGTATGTGACAGCACTGAATGCAATGCAGAAGCTAATGCACACAGCAGGGGAGAACAATTATCAACACCATTCATTTACTAGGTGATCTTTAAGGCCCCTTCTAACTTTAAAATTCTATGCCTATGTCTAAATTAGAGTCATATTCATTTGAATTGACAAAGCTAATCATATGTTTTAATTAAGATATGTTCCTTTCACTAAACGATTGTGTGTCAGATCAGGGAATTACATTAATGGAGAATCCAAAATTTGTCTGGAAAGCCAGGATCATAGAGCAGGCAGAATTTAAACAAATAACCGAGATCTCACAAAACAAGTTCACTGGCGGGGCCTGTGCTAAGGCTTTCGTCAATTGAGCAGGGGTAACACACAAATCAGTAGATAAGGCCAGATGGGAACAGGAATCAGCGAGATAAACATGGAGTAAACAGATAAGGCCAACTGAGGTTTCATGAAAAGACAGACAGAGCAAGCTCTGGAGTGTGAGTCTAATATTTTTACTCTTTGGTCTCTAAGATTTTCCCCCGTAAGTTTTGCTTCCAAGATGAGATCTCTTAAGCTTTGTTTATTCTAGCACTATGAAAGTAATTTTGGATCCATTCTGCCAATTCAGAAATCCTTAATAATCATGTACAGAAACAATTCTAGATAATATGGGCAAATCATAAGCACATTATAAAAGCTGGATTTGGAATAGGGTGGGTATTAGGGTCCTATGTGAACTGGCTATGTAGTTGCTAATAATTTGGTGAGTTTCAAGTCTTCTCATTGTCATTTTCTATTTCCGGGACCCAGACCTCCACTCTGGGGCTGAGAGAGAGAGTACCAACAGTCAGGCACTTGGCCAGAAACTAAAGGAAAATAATCAGCTTTAATGAGTATGCAATGAATTTGACTCAACTTCTCTGGAATGTCATATTTCTTTCTTAGCTATGCGTTACCACACAAAATTGGGGTTTTCTGCTCAATGTGAACAAACAAGCCAATTAATTATGGCATCAGCCTTTGGGGGGAGAAATCAGCTTTTATTCTGTGAGATCCATCTGCAGGGGGTCAGAGGACGTGTGCCCTCAGATCTGTCTCCTCAATTCAGGATTTGAGCCGAAATTTTAGAGCTTGGGGAAAACAGGCTGGCACGTGGAAAAGCTGGTGGGGCAGGTTTTGATTACTGGGCTTCAAACTCTATGCTAAGGTTTTAAACATTTATGACAGAGTTCTAAACATTTATGACAGGGTTCTAAACATTCTTGATGAGGTGGGGGAGGAATTTTAACACCAGGTCTTCCTGAATGAGGGACACCTTGCCCCTGATAAGAGTCCAACTTTCAAGAAATCGTCCTCGATTTCTGTGGGGAGGAGGATGTTTGGTTTTGAGGTCATTTCAGGTCAGACTTTCTTCTTTTGTGCATGCCCTGGCTACATGACTTTGCAGACTTCCTGAAAGACAATTCTTAATCACTCTGTCAGTAAGAGATGAGGTCAGTTGAACTGGTCCTGGAGAGTCTGTGGTTACGTGTGTAAGGCCCATCCTTGCTCAAATCCCACTTTTAATATAAAAAACTTCAATGAGCATTCCTGATCAAGATGGCCTCCTCTAACTCTGCATTCCTCTTTCATTCTCATTAGGGTCACTTGCTGCCTTGTAACAGCTCTTACACTGTTTTATTGAATGATTTAACTATTTAATGTTAATGTTAATGTAGATGTTTATGACTTCTTACCAAGAAGACCACTACCTCTTTGAGGAAATTAACCATGAAGTGTGAGATATTCACAATAGCATCATTTCTGAGGTGGTAGGGATCATGTCTATCATGTTCAATGTTATATCACCAAAGAATGCACCCAATAAATACTTGTTGAATACATGAATAAAAGTGAGGGCAAGGAGTGGAGGACAATTCCAAGTTCTGAATAGGGCAAATGAGTAGAGATTTTCATTATTGAAACCAAGAAGCAAAAGAAAGTAGGTATAAGGGAAAAAGATAAATCTTATTTCAAAAACATTAAATATTCTATGTCCACACAGTGTTCAGCTGTGATGAACACATCACTCCTTACGGATGTGTAATGTATACTTCTTACTCTAGGTGCTAAGTTTCATAATGGAAGAAATCATGATTTTTATGTTTGCTTCCATATAACCAGTATTGAGACAGTGCCTATCACATACCAGGTACTCAATAAATCTTGACTACACTAATAACTAAGTTAATTTCGTTAATTAATATTATATGCATTCACCCTTTTATTAGTATTAGGAAGTCATCCTTTATATAGTTAATAATAACATGCAGTGTTTTCTTTGTGTCAGATACCATTCTAAGCACTTCAATGTGTTAGCTAATTCAATCCTCAGAACAACACTATGAAATAGTCACTATTATTATCCCTATTCTAAATATGAAGACAATGAAACACAGGTAGTTTAATTGTCCAAGGTCATCAAACTGGTAGATTTGGGGGCTAGAATCTGAGTGCAAAAGGTTTTTCTCTATAATCCATGCTGCTATCCATTGTTTTAATCTTCTCTGTTACCTCTGTCAATGCAAATAATCCATGATCAATCTATAAATGAAAATTGGGGTAAGTTTATTATATGAACCAATTTTGAGGACTATAGCCCAGGAGAAACCCTTAACCAAGGAAGGAAGCACTCTGAAGAAAGAGGGTGTACAGCCTGGTTATATATCGCCTTGGAACAGGAACATACATCAAATATGACAGGACATCTTTACTACGGTCACAAGATGTTTTGCTAGCACAGCAGGTCAGTGGTCAACAGGTCAGTGGTCACAAAATGAGTTCAGTAGGTCAATAATTAAACCTTAGTTTCTGGGAAGAAATGCTGATCCTTTAAGAAATGCTGATATGGGGGAAGTGTACATCCCTATCTTTAAAGGCATCATTCTTGGCTTTGGGACATTGTAAATATTTAAATTGGATGTACAATGCATGCTCAACAGCCCATATCAGGACTTTCTGGAAAAACAAGTTCAGGCCAAAGAAGTTTTTAACCAAATGGCTTCTTCAGATACCTCAATATTTTAAATTTTCGTATTTATTTTCATTTATTCATCACTTCCATAATGAAAATAATGCTTTACAATCTATATTGGCTAGACTTTAAGCAAAACGATTGACAAATGAAAAAGAATCAAAGGGAATTTATACCCATATATACTTTGGAAAAAGAGAGTACGGAAAAATAAGAGAGAAAGAATTCCACTGGTAAAACCAAGAAGCGTAAGAAGATCTAGTAGAAGTTAACATTGGGAAGAGGAGAAAAGGGGAAACATATAAATGTTTTCTATTTAAAATAACTCACCCTGGCAGCAATATAAATGTTCATTTTAATGATGCTACCAAAGAAAGAACTTGAATTAGCAGGCTATTCCCCAGAAAAGAAGGCACTTGAGGAAGTGAGGAATGGAACAGGTTAAAGCTGAGGAAATTTAAAAAGTGGAACTGGAGGGGCATAGTAATATAAAATGAGAAAATAGGAGTAAGTGTGTCTCAGGCTTCTGTGTTTGATGACGAAATGGATGCTAGACCTACGATCATAAAGACATAGAGGAATCTGGATGACATTTTCGTATGTGTGCTGATGAGTTCAGTTTGGAATTTTTTAATTTAAGATATCTACGTGTATCTCCAGCTTCTTTTCAGAGCAACATATATTTAATTGCCTACTTATCACTCCTACTAATTTATCTCTCAAACCCCTCAAATTAAACACACGCAAGACTGGATTCACGAGCTCTCTCAAAACCTGCTGCTATTCTGGTGTTCCCAGTCTTAGGAAAGGGCACCATCTCCTACTTAGTGGTCCAATCTGCATGTGCGGACTTCTTTAACTTTAGCTTTTCCCCCATCTTGACATGGCCACAGGCATGAAATCCACATTCCTAATACAACTGAATACATTCATGCTTTTCTGTCCCTGATTTTAAATTCTCATTATTTCTCATTTAGCTTTAGTGCTACTTTGGTGGATGAGTGGGTGTTAACTGAAAGAAAGGTGAGAAAGTGGAACTTGCAATTCCCCTCTGTTAAAGAATTTCTTGCTTATCCCCTCTTTACAAATCAACACTTTACTTACACTTAGAACTCAGCTAAAAATTGCTTCCACTGAGAGACCTTTTCTAACTTCGAAGCTAGGGTAGGTCACTCAATTACATGTTCCCATGGCACCTTTTTCTAACATTTAACAACTCTATAATTACTTGTTCAGTGTCTGTCTTTCAAACTGAATTGTAAATACCATAAAAATGTGGTCTGTCTCTGTCTTGTGCACCTCCGTCTGTTTCCCCCGTGCCTGCCAATAGTAGATGTTCAATAATTCATTAAGTGAATGAATGAGAAGAGGTTAAGCAAGATAACACCAGAAAGCATCCATTTGCTTTCATGACATGAAAATCATTGGTGATTTATGCAAGAGTGATTTCAACATAGGAGTTGTACGAGGAGGCATAAAAGGTACATAAGAGAAAAATAAATTAAATAGTTCAAATATATTTTCAGTGCTGCTGTCATTTCAGATGAGTTGGAAGAGGAAATTGTAACAATTGTGAAAGTACCCTCTGCTCATTGACAGTTACCCACTGACTTGAATAATTGAGAGGTGGCATGCTTGCAACCTTGTAAACAATGGAATCAGCAAGAAATACTGCAGTAATGATTTGTTAAATTTCTTTGAAAATGCCCAATATAACATATTTTTCTGAGTCCCAGCTGGAGCAAAATGGGAATTATAAAATCATTACCTACAATCATAATGCATTTGATAATTCTCAACTGAATTCCCATAGTCCAAAAAATACTGTTACATCCTGAGCGTCACACATAGACACAGAGCAGCCATAAGCAGAGGAAAAATTGCCAGGGCTTTAACCCCCAAAAGGCACAGAACCATCTAGCAACCTCACAGGCAGCCAATGCAGCAGAGAAACTTCCGGAGATTGAGTTTGACCTGCTTTTTTCCCCGTGGGAGCCTCATATTCAAGTTGGCCCCAAGATTCCCCTGAGCTAATCCTGTCACAGGACTCAAGAGAATAGCAAAAAGGTATAATTGATATTTCTTTGCAGTTAAAATTCTTCCAAGGACAAAGAAAAGAAATCTAAAAAGTAATTCTTACAATAAATATTGCTCTCTTTTATTTAAAAAAAATCTTTTTCTTTGTAAACCTTGTTCTTTCCCAAGTGAATTTTAACACATAACCATTGCCCTTTTACTCCAACACAATAGTGTTGAATATAGATTAGTATAAGTCACTCAGAAATTTAAAATCTAAACAGAAAAGGGTAACTTCAACGGAAATGTTAACTCATTTTGAATTTTTGTCACTCTGGGGATCTGGACTAGATAGGCACTCCCTTTTAAGTGGATCTAGTCATATGATAGATGCCCTTTTACTCCTTTCAAATTGTTTTTTGAATTGTAGATTGAAATAATATATGAGGGGATTTCAATGTTATTCCACATTCACTATCTCAAAGGAAGAATTAAAATGCAACAGATTACTAAGTATATTGGAATATGCATAATAGCTTTACTCTAAAGGGTCAGTGGGGCTACAATTTCTGCATAATGAATATTTTTAACAATTAAGGTGCTGAAAATGAAACAAATTAAGCACTATCATTTAATAATGCATAAATGTGACAATGAGGTTTCTAGTTCCTATTTCTAATATTTAAAATTTGAGGGGGTGCAGCAGGGGAGGAAAGGCCAGTGAAAAGAATTTAAAGTGGGCACTGTTCTGATGATTAGGGCAATCAACATTCAAGTTTGCTCTTCTGTGTCTACCAGTTATCTTTATAATTTGTCTCATGAAGATGTTTTTATTTTAATACTGTGGGGGCCTGGAATTGGCCACCCCAAGATATGTCGCTTTGGCATGAGGATTGTTTGGGGCTGGTTACTTTTAATAAAAGCAACTCTGAGGAGTAGAGTTTGCTTGCCCTTTGTTGGGAAACATTGACATTGTAAAGGAAATCTCCATCTCTAAAGGTGTCTCCCTCTCTCTACCAGGAAAAAGGGGGAATGCCCTTATCTCTAGAAACTCTTATCAATGCAGAAGGCAAAGACTTAAATCTGCATAATAATCTTATTCCTGTTTACTGAGCTTATCTGGTAACCTCCTGTAACTGACTCCCCCCACCCCCATATCCTCCTTTGTCTTTAGCTGAATATGATATTTAAGGTGGTGGCTTCAGCCATTTTGGCAAGTTGCTCAGTTTGCCTGAGCCTCTCCCATGTATACATGTTATAAAACTTTGTTTAATTTTCTCCTGTTACTCTGGCTCATGTGAATTTAATTCGTTCTCTGGCCGGAAGAACCCAGAGAAGGTAGAGAAAATGTCTTCCTCCCCTGCAATACAAAAATGCAGATTAATACCTATTTTTTCTCAGTGTATACTAAAACCAACATACTAGATTCTTTAGAAGCTTCAGCCATGAAAAATTGAGTTATCTTGTTGGAAATTATGAGGATAAATCCACAAACTAAGGATTCTTAACCTTAGAAGTAGGCAATAAATGATTCCATGTGTATATTTATCACATCAAATAACTTTTGGAACCCAATTTGCTGACCTGTAGATAAAAGGAATTCTTAGAGGAACTCTTCAGAAAATTTTTGTTAGAATGGAAGAATTTTCTCCCTTATACGATTTTTCAAGTTACTGGCTGAGTTCTTTAAATCTGGCATAGCACTATTTTGTTAAGGAAAATGTACCCAGTCAAGGAAAGAGTGGTATTGTGAAGACACATGTAGAATAAATGTAGAAGTCATCTGCAACCAATAGGGCTGTGTTCCAGTGAGGCATCAATTTTCTATCTCTCATGGTGTATCTGGTTGTTACTGTATACCTCTCTCTGCCAACAACATTCCTCTACTTAAGAGTAGTTGTTCTTCTGCATAACCTTGACTTGAGCATTTTCCATTGTGTATTTTTAATTCTAACACTTCTTCATTACCGTTCATTCCATATTCTTACATAACTAACTTATTCTCTCAAATTTAATTAGTTCAAATTTCATTGAGAGTAACTTATTCATCTTTTATTTCAAAAACACCTAACCAGGACCCTGGGTAAAGTATTTGCTCTGAATTAGTCTGCTGTAACCAAGGCACTGTAGGGCAAAGTATGGTATAAAAAAGGTGCCAACCAATAGAATTGTGCATAAGATAGTTTAGTGCTATCTTAGAAGTAGGGATCTGAATAAACTTATCTATTATAAGAAGAAGAAATGGACTTATCAGATACTGTCAGCTAATAAATTGTAAATATTTTAATTTGGATAAAATAAATGACAATAGTAGAAAAAATACAAATTCTGTTAAATGTTTGAACAGTTTTCATTATAATAGAACTTTATATTATTTTTCATTGAACTTAATTTAAAAATATTGAAAATACATTTTGTATGTAAAATTTTGAGGTATGGTTATTTGAGTAATTCCATTCCCTCCATTATTAAGAAACAACAATAATTTTAATAAAGTGTTTTCAGTACTTCATCATCATAACATGGATGCTAAGACTATTTTTGGTATAGATCAAATCAAACCCTTAATAATTAAAAACCCTTAATAAAAACATTTTTAGATGTCACAAACGACACTTGAAGAAATATGTGACAATACACAGATGTAATTGTGACTTTTCTACAATAGAATGTATTATCAATGAAATAATGTACTGATTCTTAGAATGTCTTTCTTCCAACATATCCTTTAATTGCAGAAATCTTCAATATTAATCTCAATTTGAATTTTGTCCTCATAAAGTCACTTTATTCCTTGTTAGAATATTTAATTCTGACAGATATATTTGCTTAACTCATACACTTCTACTCTTCACTTGTTTGTTCCTTATTTTTTTAACTTTATTTATTTATTTCTAGGAAGATTAGCCCTGAGCTAACACCTGCCAATCCTCCTCTTTTTGCTGAGGAAGACTGGCCCTGAGCTAACATCCATGCCCATCTTCCCCTACGTTATATGTGGGACACCTACCACAGCATGGCTTCTGCCAAGCGGTCCCATGTCTGCACCCAGGATCCGAACCGGAGAACCTCGGCCGCCGAAGTGGAACATTCGAATTTAACCGCTGTGCCACAGGGCCAGCCCCTTTTTTTTAATGAGGATAGGTCACAATCGCTTTTGCCTAAATCAAGATTCATATCCATTCAATATACCAGGTCTGATATTGTTTTACATACTGTTTCCTATTACTCTAATTACTATGCTGCACATATTTTTCCAAAGTGGCATTGCAGTGTACTGTACATTTGTCTGATATTCCTAAAATTACCCTTTTCCTTCTCATCTTTTCCTTTCACTTCAACACCTTTTCAGTAATGTTTTCTTAAAAGGAATTCTCAAGCTCAAATAACTATATAAGTAGCAATGATTTTTTTAAATTAACTATAAATTGATGTTTAAAATTTGCATTTTTAAACGTGAGCATATATAGAAAAGTCAGATGCAGTAGCTGAAAAATAAAGAACAAAATAAATTGTTCTGATCAAGGCACTCTTTTATTATTTCACACTATAGATTACTATAATTTACTTGTAAAATGTATGGTGCTTCTGCAATATTAATATCTGTCTTTTCTTGTCTCTAAATTCTTGTTTATTCTCTTTGGAAATCTTTAGTAGAGGACAAATGAGTGGGAGATTATAAATAATACCTCACCACTACATTGTAATAATATCGTATTAAAATATAATTACTATTTAGTTCCAATACACCTCATGAGAATAAAGTAAACTATGGAGGAAAGTAGTACTAATTCAGAAAATAAAATAGACTACTTTTAGCACCTAAGACTTAAAATTTAAAAATTATGAACTTACTTCTGGTAAAGGTGGTTATCTACCATTGAACATATAGTCACAAATAATTCATAACCAATCTATAAATCAAAACTGGAATGAGTTTATTATGAGTCAGATCTGAGGACTAGCCTGGAGCCTTCCTTCCCCAAGAAAGGAAGGGCACCAAAGAAGTAGGTTGTACAAAGTGGTTACATACCCTCAAAGAGCACATTTCACATATGATTGGAATGTCCCTTTTACAGCAGTCATGAGATTGCCTAGCCAGCATGGCAATTCACAGAGGTCTGTTGTCTCAAGCTGGGTGGTCACAGGGTGAGTGCAGCCATCAATTCCTAGCCTAGGGAGAGAGGCTTATCCTTATGGAAATGTCAATATGGGGGAAGATGCATCTTTATCTTAAGGGCATTTGTTCTTGTCTTTGGGACACGGCAAATGCTTAAGGCAGATATACAATGCAAGCTCAAATGGCCACATCAGGCTCTTTTAGAAAACCAAGGTCAGGCTGAGTTAGTTTTACATCTAATGGCTTCCTCATATACTCCAATATATCCTATTGCTTGCCATTCGTTTATCAAACATCTAGCTGAATCTTTTTCAGATTTATAATGAAACAATAATGTTCAAGAGCACATGCTTTACAGAATACATACAGAGTGTTTCATGAGTTTGTGTGTCATCCTTTGCAAGAGCCCAGCTAATCTTCTCTGAGCCACTCTAATTTTATTGTATGTGCTGCCAAAGCAAGCATGATTTTTAAATAATCTCTTCTTAGTTTCAACCACCATTAGACACTTAATTTTATATAATATAGGCAGTTTCATAGGCAACAATAATTTACATCAATACTGAGACATGACAGTTATCACATAACAAAATTGATATGATAAGAGTTTGTTATTTAAGCCAACCTAGTCTATGGTATTTTGTTACTGCAGCCTGAACTGACTAAGACAGATTTTGGTATGAGAAGTAGGGTGCTGTGATAACAAAAACCTACAAATGCACAAGTGGCTTTGGAACTGCCTATGAGTTTTGAAGTACCAGCTTGAAAAAACCTATGTTGCCATGAAGTGACGGTTAAATGTGATCCTGTGAGGGCTCAGAAAGAAAGGAGAAGACCTGTAGGGAAAGCTCCCCTCTTCTTAAAGAACACATAAATCATGTGTAGAATGTTGATAGAAATAAGGGTGGTAAATGCCATTTTGCTGTGGACAACAGAGAAAAGGTAATTCTTGTTAGACAAGAACTTGGCTGAATTAAGTTTGTTTTCAAGTGTTTTGTGGAAGGTAGAACTTGTGAGTAATAAAATTAGATATTTAGCCAAGAAGATTTTAAGCAAAGAGGTTTAGCTCCTCCTGACTGCTTATAGCAAAAGGCAAGAAGAGAGAAATAAATTGAAGGAGGAATTGTTAAGCAACAAGCAAAAAGGAAGTAGAACTTGGGGCAGGCCTGGTGGTGCAGGGGTTAAGTTTGCACATTCCTCTTTGGTGGCCTGGGGTTTGGCAGTTTAGATCCCTGGTGCAGACCTATGCATGGTTTATCAAGCCATGCTGTGTGCAGGCATCTCACATAAAAAGCAGAGGAAGATGGGCACAGATGTTAGCTCAGGGCCAGTCTTCCTCAATAAAAAGAGGAGGATTGCAGCAGATGTTACCTCAGGGCTAATCTTCCTCAAAAAAAAAGGAAATAGAGCTGAAAGATTTGAAAAATTCTCACCTGGCTCATTTTGCAAAAAGAAAAATGAGAAAGCAAGTTCTGAAGAGAACACCAAGATTGTGGCTGACCAACTGTTTTGATAAGGAGATTACAATGAGTAACATCAAAATTGACTTTAGCAGAGCCATTTAAAAATGAAGTCAGAGCTTCCTTTACAGAGAAACTGCCTCCCTGCCTTGAACCTTGGACTGGGTGAATCTTTTGGATTGAGCCTGTGGGGGCCTAGAATTGGCCACCCCGAGATATGTCTCTTTGGCATGAGGATTATTTGGGGCTGGTTGCTTTTAATACACTGCAGACAGGAAGGCAACTGAAAAGTAGAATTTACTTACCCTTTTCTTAAGAGACATTTACATTTGTAAAGGAAATCTCCATCTGTAAAGGTGTCTCCCTCTCTGTACCGGGGAGAAAGGGGATGACCTTATCTCTAGAAACTCCTATCAATACAGAATGCAAGGACTTAAATCTGATAATAATCTTATTCCTGTTTCTGGTAACCTCCTGTAACTGACTCCCCCCACCCCCAACATTCTCCTTTGTCTTTAGCTGGATATGATATTTAAGGTGGTGGCTTCAGCCATTTTGGCAAGTTGCTCAGCTTGCCTGAGCCTCTCCCATGTATACATGTTATAAAGCTTTGTTTAATTTTCTCCTGTTATTCTGTCTCATGTGAATTTAATTCGTTCTCTGGCCAGAAGAACCCAAAGAGGGTAGAGGAAATGTCTTCCTCCCCTACAGGCCCAAATAACAACTGTTTTACTAGGAATTGTTGGAGAAGTCAGCAAATAAATGGACACCCTGATCACAAAGACTGATGATTATGGACTTTCTATTTGAAGATAGGATCAGTAACCAATTACTTAGAGCCAAGAGTAATTTAGCTTGTCAGCACCAATGAACTCTTTAAAAACATCTGACCTCATATTCCAACTTTTCCCGATAAAAATCCTGAGCCTCTCTTCTGTAATTGGAACACTATTCGAGTTTCTACCTGAATCTGTGCTCCCTGAATTGCAATTCTTTCATTCTAAATAAGCATTTTGCCTCTTAAGTTGGTTTCCATTTTAAAAGTTGACATAATACAAACCATGAACCTGCTCAGTCATCTCAATAGAAACCAGGAATGGAGATAGGATTATACCAGCAGAAATACTGCCAGCCGGGACCAAAGAGAACAGAGAACATGGGACAGAATGAAAGAAGGCTGTCACACTTCTCAGATTCTACAGGACAGTACAATAAAGTTCTTTGGCTGTGAACTTGTGTTATGCTGCATCTTTTCAAATACCATGTCTACTCTGGCAAGGGAAACAAAACAAAAAATTAACAAATGAGACTATGTCAGTCTAAGAAGCTTCTGCAAGACAAAGGAAACCATGAACAAAATGAAAAAACAACCCATCAACTGGGAGAAAATCTTTGCAAATCATATATACAACAAGGGGTTAATCTCCAAAATATATAAAGAACTCATACAACTCAACAACAAAAAAACAACCTGATCAAAACATGGACAGAGGATAAGAACAGACATTTTTCCAAAGAAGATATACAGATGTCCAAGACACATGAAACGATGTTTAACATCTCTAATGATTAGGGAAGTGCAACTCAAAACTACAATGAGTTATCACCTTACACTGGCCAGAATGGCTATAATTACCAAGACAAAAAACAAATGTTGGAGAGGATGTTGAAAAAAAGGGAACCCTCATGCACTGCTGGTGGGAATGCACACTGGGGCAGCCACTATGGAAAACAACAAGGAGATTTCTCAAAATATGAAAAGTACAAATACCATACAATACAGCTATCCCACTACTAGGAATTTATCCAAAGAACTTGAAAGCAATGCTCCAAAAAGATTTATGCACCCCTAAGTTCATTGCAGCATTTTTCACAATAGCCAAGATGTGGAAGCAACCCAAGTGCCCTTCTACGGATGAATGGATAAAGAAGATGTGGTATATATATACAATGGAACACTGCTAGGCCATAAAAAAAACAAGACCATCCCATTTGCAGCAAGGTGGATAGTCCTTGAGGATATGATGTTGAGTGAAATAAGCCAGAGAGAGAAAGACAAAGGCTACATGATTTTCACTCATATGTGGAAGATAAACAAATACACGGATAAAGGGAACAGATTAGTGGTTACCAGAGGGAAAGGGGGCTGGGGCTGGGCGAAAGGGGTAAAGGGCCACATATGTGCAGTGACAGACAAAATTAGACTACTGATGATGAGCACAATGAAGTCTATTCAGAAATCGATAAACAATAATGTACACCCAAAACTACACAATGTTATAAACCATTACAATCTCAATAAAATTATTGGGGAATAAAAATAAGGGAAGAACGGCCCTGAAGGTGATTCAGCTAACATTAGGGCCAACTCCTCAGGCCAGAGGGCCTCATACAGAAGCCATGGAAGCTAAGCTGCCTTGAGCCACCGGGTGCAGACCATGCCCAGCAGAATATTATCATTTATATTAATATTAATGTGATATCATTTTCTTGGCAACAGTGTTCACAATCTATTTTTTTAATCTTTTTTATGTAGACCATCAACTGCGGAATTAAAAGTTTCTTTATAAATATTAAGTATTACAAAGTACTTTATACTATTGCCAATTGATAAAGGTACTCTACTTGGATAAAAACTTGGCAAAGAATGAAATTCTCTTGATTCTAGTCCTATCTCTATCATTAATTCCCTGTGTTTTTCAGCTGGGCTCTGTCATTCTCTCTGCCTTGAAATTTTCTTGAAGGCAATAATTCTTAGTCTACATGCTTCCTGGGGTTGTTGTGAGCAAAATAATTCAGGTAATATTGTAATTTGGAAATGTGGGGAATGATAAAATATAAGATTTATTATTGCTGGTGTAATTTTACTAGTTAAATTTGATTATTTGAGCGATGATAGTCATACTTAAATATAGCTTCTTCTCTGCTGGATATGCAATTAAATTTTGCTGTAAGTGTGTGACTTCTTGGTTCTGAAAAATATTTAGAGGAGAAAATGTTTTTAAAATTATTACCCCCTACATAAGAATTTAAGTTCTAAGGTAAAGGTGGTTTAGCTTTAGCCTCAAGAAAACCTACTTGTAATTGTTGGTCTCCCACCTGCTAATGCCACTTTAGGTGTAAGGAATGAGCTGTGAGTTTGATTTTACATTAATTGTGAACACATCACCTTGACATTTAAAGGGAAAGAAAACATTTTATGGCACTGCAAATTAGTACTTAAGATATGGAAATACCTCCTTGATGAAAAAACAAAATGCTCTTTGTCTTTTAAAAAACGCCAACTTTCTTTTCCATAGTAATGTATGTCAGAGTACCTACATAGCTTTGGGGTGAAGAAGCCAGCCCATAATTCTTCAAATTACCATTGGTTTTTGCTGTGAACTAAAGCATTTTTTTTTTATCTTGAAAGATAGACAAATAGGAAGCAATTTTCAAAATTTCTGATTTAGGAATGAGGAAATTATGCTTTGAAGAATAACAGTAGACAAATCAACCATTTTTAATTGAGATTTATTTTCATGGGATTATAAATTTCAGGAATGACTGACAGATGCATTTATTCTCTTCAAATAGTGGTTCATAATGTGTGAGCTATAGAGGGGTTTCAACTGGGAGAAAGGCACTAAGGTGAAGAGAGGTATTGCAAGGGTCTGGAAATCCCTATGCATGACTATAAACTGAATATCTCATTTTTCAAGCGTGTGCTGATAAGTATACTCAACTTCACGTGGCATTTGCCATGATCAGTTTTCTTAATCTGTGAGTACTAAAATTACAACTACTATCAGTTGAATATCTACATATTTTTTAGAAAAATGTAACCGTTGTCAAATTAATTAAACAAGGCCATTCGACTGAGGTGGCTCTAATGCCCTGGCCAACTACATAAGCAAATCAAAATCTAAGCCTGTAAATGCCTCAAGGTTACAAAATTGAAACCTAAAGACAACGAATCACCAACAGGCAACCAGGCTTTAAGCTCTAGCCAATCAATAATTGCCTTGTTTTACTTCCGCCTTTTCTCTATACACGTCCCCCCAAGTTTCTTATCACTTCCAGGTTGGCACTGCCTATTCAAACTGGTTTCTGTTCAAATAAATGCTTAAACATTTTAATATGCTGCAGTTTATCTTTTAACACCACTGTCTATAACTAATGCTGATATTAAGAATTGACAGGTCACAAAGCTTTGGGACGGAATCACCAATGCAAATTTATAAACAAAATATAATTAGATGAAATGATCATTCTTGGCACACATTAAGAAAGTTACTTCAGTCACCAAATCAGTGTCATATATGTTTAGTTTTAAGAAGGATTATCATTTACATGTTGAGTATGTTCACAGTACATAAAAATGTAAACTAAATGCAAAATACATCCATAGAGAAAGGGAGATAATGTAAATATCAGTACCAGTTATGTTTGGAAGGTGAAACTATTCAATCTTTTTCAATTTCCTTTTAGAATTTCCTTTATATAAAAAGTATAAATTGCTCTCACATTGACAAGAAACAATTTAAGTAAGAAAGCATTCTACATAGCAAAAATTGAATCTCTTTTTTCGCATTTTGATTTTCTACTTTTGGCTTTCCTTAGGTTGTATAGGACTTATAGTAATATGACCAATACTTCCTAGGGCTGGAGGATGTTCAAATATTTATTTATTCAACAATATTAATTGAGTAACAAATATTTATAGCTACTGTTTTAAAGTATGTGGGGTAAACTAAAGAATAAGACAATTGTGATTCATTTACCTGAGGAACTTAAAGTCTAAAAGGATTACAGAAATTACATTTACAATAAACAATACAATCAGAAAGGTAAAATCTAAAACTAAAGGAAAATAATGAGTTGTAATAAATATGATAAAGATTTGATACTCAATGTAAAAAAAAGCTCACGAAAGTTAATAACCAAATCACCAAAACACCAGTCTTAAAAATTGCGAGATTCAAAAATAGACAAAAATGTGGGTAATGAATCTGGAAAAAGAGGTTAATGTTCAACTTCATTTTACATAAATACAATAAAGCACAACTCTCTCAGTCTCTCCGATTCTCCCTCTTAATTTGCCAAGATAAGGTTGGTGAGGAGAGGTTCAATCTGACTCCCTCACATAAGCTTTCTGGATGCAAGTTAACATTGTTTTTTTTAGTAGTACAATGTTCACTACAATATAAGCAAAATTTTCCTCATAAATAGCTAAGTACAAAAGCAGTCAGAAATTCAAACCAATATTTTCAGCAAACACATTTAATAAATAATTATTTACACATGTGAAACAAGGGTAACATAAAAAAAATAGTATGATCCTCCTCTGTACAGTTTCATACACTGGTGGTCTTCACACTTTCCTGAGGCGTTCACCTATGGAGAGGAGAGGAGTAGAGACAAAGCCGGTTGAAAGACAAGGCATAAAGATTGTTAGAGCAAAAAGTTTATTATTTAACCTCTGGTATTCAAAACAGGATTTTTGAGTGTGCATCAGAAAAGTCCTTGCCAGGCTTTGTGAAGAAAAGCACATTTTTTCTGAATTTCTTAGGACATATCAAAAGGCAGGCCTCAGGGGGACAAACCACGGAGATTTTCCCACTAGAGAAGACCTCTCTTCTTCCCCTGACATAGGCCATGAAGCAGTAGGAGATACATGAGAAGGTCTGGAGTGATAATGTTGGTCACATCCTGTGGCTCTGACGTGGCCCTCAATGGACCCAGAATCTCTCACTGTGTAGTGATGCAGAGATGCCAGCAGCTGAAGTATGGAAGCAGGACAAAGAGGCAGATGGCTGGGACATGGGTTCCAACAGCAGGTACCAGCTCGTCACCCCAAAATGCCAGTGAAACCTTGTCATACTTTAGTAATAATAAATCAGGACCCAGACCAATCAAGCCATTTCACTAAAGATGCCAGAGAGAACACAAAGGATGCCACATTTATCTGAAAAACTCTTTCCCAATTGATAAACAGTAAACCCGAATTACAAAGTCTTATGCCAGTGGAAGCCTCTTGAAATTGACACTCACAAGTAAGACGCAATTTTTTTTCCAGAGAGCAGTTACCACATTTAACAGTATTTTTCATCTCTGTTTTAGGCCACTCCCATCACTGGTTTTGATCTTATTCTTGATTGCAATTGAAGTGATTACAGTTATTTAGACCTTTCAGGAATTACATCTTCACACAGGGAGTTATCTTTTTATTTAAGGCTATAGTGGGTAGATTTCCTTTTTCTCTTTTTTTAACAATACTAACCAATGAATAAATTTTGTTTTATAATAAAACACAAACATCCTTAATGCATTCTTTATTTTACATCACTGCTTTGAAGCATGAGTTATTAAAAATTTATTCGGATGCATTTTTTCATGTGACAGCAAGACATGATTCAGATACCTTACATTGTCCTCTCCAACAAAGGTGTTAGTAATACTTAATTTTAAATTTTAATGCCAGCATTTCAGTATATGATGCTACATGACTCTTTAGTCTTGAAGGTTTAGGTTGCTGTTAAATTACAACACTCACTTCCGCATTTGATTTCATAATTATGTGAAAATAAAATATTACTGAACCATTGCACATGCTTCCATATAAATAATTATATTTTATCCTAATGAATACTTGAACTTATTAAAATTCACCCAAAATTGCAATACCATGATGTGTTGATCAAAACATTAAAATCTCAATGAAATAATGATAGAAAAATCAACTTTAACTTCTCATGTACCAAAACTAATGCAGAAAATATTTCTTATGCTATTAAATATTATACTTATCACGCTGGTGCACAGATTCTCTATTTTTATGCAAATTTTCATTATTGGTTTGTGTCGATTATTTTACTATATTTGTATACAAAGAAACAAACACTGGCAAAATATGAGATATGATAAAATTAATACCAGAGTTACTAGATACAAAACTCCATCTATCCAGAAGGTAAAGATGTGTCTTTAAAAGATGAATTTCCCCATTGTAGGAAAGAGGGAGACGGGAGAGCCTGTCTACTGTAGACTGATATCTGGTGATTACAGAGCCCTTAGCCTTCTGCCTTGAGGGGTGGACCTCATCTCCTCAAATGCAGGCTTTGATTAAAAGGAAGATAAATGAAAACCATTTTCTTGGTTCTTTCCTGCCCATTTCTGAACCGACATACACATTTAAATTCCATTTATTTCTCTTTCTTAAGTGTCTTCTACCTCCCATCCCCACAACATATTGTCACCTTTCTTTCAGTCTCTGCAGTAGCTCAGACCCAGTGAAAAGAATGCACAAGATCATTTTGTTTCAAAACTAATTAGAAAAAAAAAGAGAAGCAGTAACTTTCATGGAAGAATAAGCCAGAAAGATCTTGGATAAGAGAGAAGTCTCAGGAGAATCCTAATTGGAAAAGTTGGGAAGGGTCAGAAATAGCTTGCTCTATTTTTGCACGTGAAAAAGTTCTGAATTGGTGGAAGAGCCCAGAGACTTTGAATGAGAGTTTATAGGTTTTTATTCCAGCTCTGACACTTAGCTGTGTGTCATCTCCACAGGACTCGAAACCTCTCATTAAAGAGAGAGAATATCTATCTCATAGGTTTTGAGGATTACCTCAGATAATTAGCATAATAGGACTTTATAAAATAGATTGTAGTCTGTTAGTGTAAGTTATTAAGTTAGAAGTTGGTTGTTCAATATTCTTGTTAAACAACTAACTTACTTAGGTTAGTACTTTTGGAAATAACTATACAATTGGCTACTATTACATTTTATTTTTGATAAATGCTTTCTATATGTGTTCCTTTCCTTTGAGATCATGAGAAACAACGACAGGACAAGTCAATTCACGTAACATTATTGAGTGCTTACTGTAGGTCAGGCACTATGCTAGGAAATTTGAATGCATTATTTTCCTATTTAACCCTTGCAATAACTTGCTAAGGATGTTATTTTCTCTATATATAGGAAACAGTGGACTGGAGAAGTGAATCGGGGTAATATTTTTATATATTAAACTTTTGTGTTTTCCCCCCATATATTCCTTGTCCCTCATTCATCTGTAGTTAGGGCATTTTATGCTGGATGTCTCGGGAATAATAAGACACCATAGAATTTTATGACTTCTGATTTCTTTCTCAAACTATAGGCCAACGAGTAAGTAATTAATAGTAGTTTTTTTCAGTTCCTAGTTATAATAGAAAGTTTTGCAAATATCTCACATTATTTCATTTAATACTCTGAAAAACATTAGGAGATATGTGCCATGATTATACACATTTTATAGAGCCTTACCTGTGATTTTATAAAACCTTATACAGACCTGAAATAGGGTCCTTTCTCAGATCACATTGATATTAAGAAGTAGAAGGAGGGTTCAAAACTCTCTAAGCTTCACCCCCAAGGAAAGACCTAAGAGATGAAACAATCTTATGCCCTGTATACTTCTGCCTTTTAGATGAATCCAACTAAAGAAGAAATGATTTGGAGATCCAAGGATAGAGTGCAACTGTTGCCTCGAAATGCCGTAAGACACTGGAGAAATTACAAGAGCACAGCATTCTCCTAAGTCCACCATCAAACCAGAGTGGAAGAAATGCTAGCATGGTACATCTAGGCAGATGGCCAAAAGTAACTTGTTGACCTCATACCATATCCATGTATCCCAGCATTACAAATAAAGTAGTATAATTTTTCCTGATCCATAGAAAAACAGAGAAATGGAGCATATCATTTAGCAACAATGTTGCTAAATTTCTTAGCGCTCCAAAAGAGCACAAGATCAGCTGAACCTCCAGAGGGCCTCCAAACTGGGAGGAGGAGTGGGTGGGGGAGGTGGAAATAGCAGAACTGACCAGGAGAGCTGCCCAGACATGAGATGCCCATAACAGTGACTGCATGGACAGAAACTGGAGGACACAACGGAAAACCACAAAGATGGGTTTTTCATGAAGCTATTGAAGCTTAAAGTTCAGGGCTTCTAACTTGCATGAGCTCCTCCAAAGACATGAAATGTGTTGAAGTTATCTTATTATTTTCCGAAGTTTTATTTAATTGAAGAATAAATTGCAAAAATATAGCACACAGATTTAAAGCGTAGAGTTCAATGAACTGTGACAAATTTATGCCCTCATGTAATCCCCTATCATGTCAAGACATAGAACATTTCCATCACCCTAGAAAGTTATCTTGTGCCCCCATTTGTTATATCCCACACTCAGAGCCAAACACTTTTCCTATTTGCTCTATTTTTCTTTCTAGATTATTTTGGCTTTCCTAAGTGTATGAATGGCCATATAAATTTTAGAACCGCCTTGTTAATTTCTACAAAAAGACTTTTAACTTGGCGGGAATTAAACTCTAAATTCCCTCTCCGTAGTACTCAGTGCCTACTGATATCTCTACTCAGTTGGCTCAGCCTTCAAGCTGTTGTTCATTCTGAGGAGCTTGGGGGGCTGGCCCAATGCATGCGTAGTTTAAGAAACAGCCAAGGGTCTGGAGGGAGTTTGTTTGCAGGTTTTGGTCACCTCCATTTACGACTCCCTCTCTCATGGCATTTTTTTCTCACTTTCCAATTGCTTTTGATCTTGAACTCTGGCCTCTGACTTTTCAGTCCATTGTAACTTCACTGCTTGAGATCTATTTTGCAGGCACTGTTTAACAGCAGAAATAAAAGCTGGATAGATCTGAGTGTCACCCAGTCTTTTTCCCTCCTTTCAAGGACCATGTACCTACTGGTTTCTGCCTAGTTTTGGTCATCCTCCAGTATCTTCACAGTTACTGTTTAAAAAAATTTGTCTAGCTAGAAAGGACAATTCTCTTTGGAAGACACTCTAATTTTCTATACGATATTCTGACATTTCCAGGAGTGGGACTTTTCATCAATTACTTTAAAAATTCACAGAAATACTATCTTTTAACTGCTACCTGTTGAGAACATTGCCTCTTTCCACACTGACTCATGCAGGGTGTCATTAGAATTTCAGGAATTTTAGGGATCTGGCAAAGGAAAAGTGGAGTCGGTAATATGTATAATTTGAGTGTACTGAGATATATTTAGGTGATTCTCAAATATATCATTGCTAGCATCCTGTGAATGAATGGCTTCCTAGAATATTCTTACTGCCCATCGCACTTTCTCAGTGTATATCATAACCTGAGTGTGTCGTGCCAGAGGTACCTGGCCTGAGAAATATATGGGTAGTGGGTGAGAACAAGATTTGAAATGTTCAAAACCAGAAGATATTTCTTTATTTCTCTTTAACATATTTTATTTTTAGAATAACTTTAAGGAAAAATTGTGAAGATAGAACAGAGGTTTTCCAGACACCACACACCCAGTTTCTCTTATTATTAACATCATATATTAATATGGTACATTAGTTATAATCAATGAGCCAATATTGATGTATCATTATTAATCAAAGCTCATACTTTACTAATTTTTTTAATTTGTGCCTAAGGTCCTTTTTCTCTTCCTGGGAAACTTGTATCCTCTCCCCCATTTATTAATTTATTTAATCATTTTTTTATATTAGTGTGGACTCATGGATATTTATTTTATAACTTGGGTTTAATTCAATATTACTTTATTAATATTCTTCTGCTCAAATTGTTCTAGCTTTGACCATTGGGATCTCTTTCACTTGGCTCCTGGATCCCTTCTATATAACCCCATTCCCATATTGAAAACCGGAAGATATTCCATAAAAGTTTTTTAGTTGTCTCTGAGTTTGTAACTACCAAGACTGTACTTGGTGTAGTGTACATAACTCTTAATGTCATATGTAAAGATCGACATATAAGAATCACACCAAACAGAATTCATCAGAACTCCATTTTTGTAGGTCACATCTCTCTAGTAGAACTCCAAAGAGTGAGTTTGCCTTTATGTAAAATCATATTTTATGATCCTAACTATCAATGATAAATAACAAAACACGATCAAGAGGGAAACATAAATTATCTCTCTATTTTCTCCCCAATAATTATACAAAAAATTCTTGTCATTTGAAGAAGGAATTAAAATGCAGTCAAAATTGTAGGCAAAAAGTATTATGAAAGTATGAGTTCTTATTTCTCTGGAGTTTATGATATTTACAGTGTTGACTGGCTTTTTTATAGCTGTAAATTGCTGTGATATATTTTCTCTAAGTTAATATTTTTCTTTTGTACTTAATTTTGTGTCCATAATTTTGTAGTATTTTCATTAAAGCCTCCTCTGCCCATCACCAAATATACAATTTTCAGTACATACAAAACCTGACCCCACCCTGGGTAACATACACTGCAGTCTGCACGCACGACTGACAGCTGAGGGCCATCTCTCCCCAGCCCCTTAGTAAGACATTACGTAGGTTTCCAGTGCTCTGATGCAACTGGGAACAAAGGTAGCAAAGAACCTGAATTAATGGAGAGTTGTTCTTTTATTTCTTTTGCTGAGGAAGATTGGCCCTGAGCTAATATCTGTTGCCAATCCTCCTCTTTTTGTATGTGAGCTGCTGCCACAGCAGGGCCACTGATAAGTGGTGTAAGTTCGAACCTGGAAACTGAAACTTGGTCACCAAGGCAGAGTGCGCCAAACTCAAACACTGTACCACCAGAGCTGGCCCTGTTGTTTGTTTTTTAACATCCCATGGAATGGCTCTCGTAAAAAAAAATTGTTCAGCTATAGATAGGTAAACATACACTTACTGTTTGGCCTGAGACTAAGTATTCATTACAGAGGTGAAATAAATTCCTTAAGTACACAAAACTGGTAAACAGTGGAGCAGGATTTCCAAAATAAGACTTTGGGTTTCAAAATAGAGTCTTTGATACAGGGATAATGAAAATACTGATGTGCCAGTATCACCTTTAAATTTATGTGTATTCCTAAAGTCCCTTTGAATATACAGATGTGTACATGTGAGCATTAGGAGTCTTGTGAGATAAGACAATTTCAAGAAATGCTGAAGTTATATACTTTATGTGATGGAGGTTTTTTGCTTGATATAACAAACACTTACTTGATGGTCACTCTGTACAAGTTACTATTCAGAGGTTTCTATAAATGCTAGTGACATAACCTTCCTAACAATCTAATCTGAGTATTGTTTCATCGCCTTTTACGGTGTCAGGAACTGTGAAGGGTCAGATATTTTACCTTGCTTCCTAGCTAATTGGTTAGCCTGACATAGTATCATAAATGCTGACAGAAAACATACACCTCATGGCTTAGAGACAAAGGACTTAATTTCTAATGGTGCAGCAGCAGCATCACTTCAGTTGCCCTGTTCCCCCCAGTTCCCATGCAGGAAATGACGAGGCAGGATCAGGCGGATGCTGTGCGCACACTGGATTGGTATCACAAGTAAATAACACCAACCTTAGTAAAACCTCAATCTATAAAGGTGACTGCCAGCAGAGCTGCCCAACTTCTGATGTGGAGAGAGTCATTATCTCTATTATCCTACTCAGAAAACAAATTTGCCTTCTAACCATCAGGGAGACCCTATCTCTATCTTTCAAGACTATTTGCTACTCAAATACCCTTGCAAAGTTAGACCAGAACAAAATCTGTCTCAAGACATGTGGAAGCACCATGGAGAATTGTACCCCAACATACAGATGCAGAAACTGACGTTGAAAAGTAATTTGTCCATGATTGCTCAGTTAGTAAGTGGTAAACTTGGAATTACAAAACTGGAAAGTCAGGCTCCAGCATCCTTGTTCTTAAAGACCACTGGGTGTTCCTTCTTTATATTCCTTCTCCAAGTCTGGAGGGGAACATCACTAAAAGCTCACTGATTAGTCAACTTCTGTCCTTCTGTTAGATGTTAGGCACTATTTGGCTACTTCTGTTGCCAGGGAGAGATATACTGAATCCCTATTGTAAATCCTTAGGAATCCCCCCCTAAACACCTCTAGGAGAATTTCTCTTTAATTCTTCAAGACCCCATCAGGAATGATGGCATCACACTTACTTTCTTCTCTACCTAGGAGCACAGTCTTTCCAAACGTCTTTCTCACACAAACAGTCTTGATTCTGCAAATAACACAAAGTGACAGAATCATAAAATGTTGCACTGAATGGGACCTCTTGTCCAGTTGCATACATTACAGATAAGGAAGCTAAGACCCGAAGTAGTTAAATGAAATGCTCACAGTCATACATTTAGCAACAAAACCAGCAGGAGAGAACATCTTCCTAACTTCATTCTCTGTGCTTTCCACCCACATGCCACAGGAAGTAAGATAAATCTCACCCTTTCAAATTTTATGCCAGAGTTTTCTGTCCCTGAATTGTTTGAAAAGACAGTATCAAGTCTTCCTGTGGAGCACTAAGGAGAGCCACAAGCAAAAATGGACACTTGATAGATTTTTTTAAATCTAAGGACAATGACTTTAAAAGCCCAAATGTAATTAACTGATTTCTTTTCTTAATCCCTAACTTTTAACTGGAGTCAAATTACTCACTGAGACAAAGAACATTTTCTGGGACCAGTAAAGCAATTACAGAAACAAATACTTTCTACTCAGTAAAATGAAATAGGCCCAGGCGGAAGACCTATTTATATCTATTTCCCCTGAGGCTTTTTTTTTTTTTCTTCTGAAATGAGTTCGGAGGAGAAATGAAATTTGGGGACTGGATGACTCAATTATGTAAATACATTAATTACATATGGAAAAGCTCCTATTGTATATTTTTTCTTTCTCCTTTTCCTTATGACCAGGAGAATTTTTTTAGAGAAGTGTGTTTCCCAGGGTTCGGAGAAGGTAGTGTTCTCTGAATGTGCAGCACTCCGAAATACAGTTCGATTGACTGTTTCCTCTATCGCTCGTCCAGGTACGGTCACTTTGTAAAGGGTAATACAATTTTAGTATCAGGGAGAGGCAGTACTAAAAGTTTCCGCAGACCTTCCACCTAATTTGAAAACACTACACTCTTATGGCCTCATAAGCAGGTTATTAGGCTTAAGTTTACACTGGGAGAGGTTTAAAAGCTGATATTCTCCCTCTGCAGGACTACAACCATTACCGTTCTTTAAAAACCAAGTGTGTTTTTCACTGTTGGAAATAATATTATTTGCACTATTACTTTTAATCAAGATACTTTTTTGTATACATTATGCATACAATAATGCTACTATATGGTTATTTTGGAAACATATAGTTAGTTTACACTAAAAAAATTAAAAAAATATAAAAGTGTTTCTGAACATCAGAACATTTGAAAAAACCGCTAGGATTCATTTCAAACATGATCGCCAAGTAGAGGAAATCAGTATAGTGGATGTCCGTCTCTGCTCTTCTCTGCGTTTCATTCAATGAGCCAATGCTCTTTTCCTAAATCGAAACCTCCTCTCAGAGTCTTTTTTTTTTCCTGAGGAAGATTAGCCCTGAGCTAACTACTGCCAATCCTCCTCTTTTTGCTGAGGAAGACTGGCCCTGAGCTAACATCCATGCCCATCTTCTTCTACTTTATACATGGGACACCTACCACAGCATGCCATTTGCCAAGTGGTGCCGTGTCTGCACCCGGGATCTGAACTGGCCAACCCCAAGCTGTGGAAATGGAGCATGCACACTTAACCGCTGCGTCACCAGGCCGGCCATCCTCTCAGATTCTTAACTGGTTATAATGACATAGCCAAGTCCTACTTCAAGACTGCTCATTGCAGGATATTTTTATTTTAAAAGAAGAATATAAACCTTTAAATTGAAAAGATTAAGGTCCAATATTTGTCCAGCAGGCCAGCACTTGAAGGGACTTGGGACTTTTTTTGAGCATCTCTGCAATTCCACCACTTGTAGCCACTTTAAGTGAAAGCTGTCACTCGCAAGCCCCTTGGTGCAGTGGTCTCTGCCCCTTTCCACAGCCTGTAGCCACTGGCTTTCCAGGACCCTCACGTTCCGCACAAAGGCTAAATAATGTTGGAAATTTAACATTTTTACTTCAATTTTTGATATACTGTCAATTAATTCACTGTAAAAATGCAGTTGACACTTGATTGATTGTTGTCACCTTAGCACCAGCAATAGTCTCTTCCAAACCCGCCATCTGCATTTCTCATTCTCCCTGTCCTTCTCATGGCTATTTGCTGAGGTGGGGAACCATTGAGAGAGGTCTGCAAGGTGGAAGTGAAGCCGAAGCCAAGACTTTCAGAGCCCAGGCCAGTCTCTGATGGGACGTGCTACCGAAGCACTTCCTGCCGTGCAGTTGCAGCCTTCCCCGAGATGAGGCCTTCCTTCCTCCTTTCCGGACTTCACGCTCTCCTAGTGGGGAAGTGGTTGTAGCATCTGACTTCTGGCTGCTACCTTTCGAATCTTCAGCTCCTTTCACACTGATGGAAACCCTAATTCCTAAGAGAAACTCCTTATTCCCATGATAGTTGAAGTAGTTTTGTTTTCCCCACCAAACCCACCTGATACAGAATTCAGAGAAAAAATTTAACATTTTTTGCAGTAGAGAAAACTTCTTTCAGATTTATAGGTGACCATGATGGCTGAGGCATATTCTACCAAAAACATCAGTAATTTTCAAAAGTCCCTTTAGCTTTCCATGTGATTTTGATTTGAAATAAGGGGCAAAATTTAAAACTCTCTTATTTAGATGTTTAATTTTCTTTTTCAAAAACGTCTAAAATTGAGGAGGCATAAATATGTTAAAAGATTTAGCCAATACTGTAAGTTTTTTTATTTCACACAAGGTATTGAAATATTTTTTAGATTTCTGTGTATAAAATTTTATTCTATAAAAATCTCATGTAAAACTGTTCTGATTTATTTACATAATTTTGAGATGTTTTCTAATATATTTCCATGGAAAATATAGAAATGTAAGATATTTATATAATTTAAATATAGATGTTTTTCTATATGTGTTTTTTTACTGTGGAGTCATGTGCCACAGAACAATGTTTGATGGACCCCATATAGGACAGTGGTCCCAGAAGATTAGTACCATATAGCTTACGTGTGCAGTAGGCTATACCATCTAGGTTTGTGTAAGTGCACTCTGTGATGTTCGTACAGCGATGACATCACCTAAGGAAGCGTTTCTCAGAAAGTATCCCCATCAAATAAGACCCCATCCCAAATAAGACTGCAGTTCTACAGAATATATATAAAAAATATTGAATATATCAATATCTTCTATGTCTTATTAAGCCAAAGACAACAAAAAGATTATTAGCTCACTAAATGCTTTCAAACAAGAATTCTAATTTTAACCAAGATCTCCTCTTTTCATTTTGCTGGAAGTCAATGGTACGCGAAGAAATTGTTAAATCAGTGAGTAAGACTATTCTCATGGGTCAAGTTGAAGAGAAGAGTGATCAAGAAAAGGCTAAGCAGAGTTTATTTACTTGATAAAATGCTAAATTCAAAGGTTTCTCAAACAAATCGCCTACTCTTAAAATATTCATGCTCACCATGCATATTATGTATGAAATAAGATGAGTTAAGAACTGCTTTTTTTGAAACCTGTACTCTTAGCAAAGAAGTTGTGCCATTTTCAAAGGCCATTTCTTAGTACATTTATATAAAACAACCCATTTATCAAGGATTTTCTTTCCGTTGTTGTTGTTTTCTGAGGAAGATTAGCCCTGAGCTAACATCTGCCAATCCTCCTCTTTTTTCTGAGGAAGACTGGCCCTGAGCTAACATCCATGCCCATCTTCCTCTACTTTACACGTGGGACGCCTACCACAGCATAGCTTGCCATGTGGTGCCATGTCCTCACCCAGGATCCAAACTGGCGAACCCCTGGCAACTGAAGCCTAACGTGCACACTTAACCGCTGTGCCACCAGGCTGGCCCCTATCAAGGATTTTCTTATTGTGGCAATAACACGGGTTAAGCTAATGCTTCCAAAAGGACAGTCAGTCAGTGTTGTAGTCAAGCTGGACTTCCTTGTGTTGCAATGAAGAATCACAAAGCGTTGTTAAATAAAGAAATCCCATGTGCTACAACTCACTGTGGAGTGCGGTAAATAGAGTGGTCCTGGTTGGAGGCCACATTATCAACGTTCAGTATGTAAAACTCAGAGCATCTGCTTTGTGTTAAGAACTGAGAGCTCAAACATGAAACTACTTTCTGTCTTCTGTATCTAAAGCATCTTTACCCAATAATGGTTTACCCAACAGACATTTTGCTGAAGTATAAATGTTTCCATCTTAAAATCAATCATATATTCTTTAATATGTACATTAAAGAAAGAACTTCTGTGATAAAGAATAAATTTAAAACTATATCAATACATTTGAAGTCCAATTTTACTATCTAAAATTTTAGTAGTCAAATTTTAAAAGTTTGATAATACATAGTGCAGGAATTAACTTCTTAACACTGCCAGCTCCTAGCTACTCTTGCTGTCCACTGTGCCTTTTGCACTTCCACATCCAAACAGCTTATTTGAAATTGGCTCACTAGATTTCACTAACCATATTTTACAGAACATAATTATGAAAAAATTGTTTTTCAATAACATGTTTTTTAAGAAAACAAGTTGTTGCTCTCATTTGTAGGTTGGGTAGCTCTCAAAAGCAACTTGTTTTCAATTATTCAAAATATTTGGTGTTTTAGCACAATCATTTTAGCAAACTTGATTAAATCCTTAACCTCCATAAACTCAACACTCTGAGGAATTGCCTTGTTTTAGAACAAGTTTACTCTGGTTGTTAAAAAGCATATTTTATACCTAATGCATTTTTGAAAACCTGTTGTTATGAAGTTTGATTTGTGAAAACGTAATATGTTGTTGATGCTTCATTTACTTTAACACTTCATTTTTGTCAGATTTTCTCCTGTTATTCTTTAGACTAGATGGGAGAAGATTTATCACAGCTGCTGTGATTTTGGAGATTTTCCTCCCCAGAAAACTTGGAGGTGGCAAAGTTACTGTTTTAATTTTATATTGTCCTCAAATGTGTGAAGAATTTTCAATTGAGCTTTTCTTGAAAGAATCACAGTCTACATGGAAATAAATAAGATAAATATAGTTTTAAAAGTTAATTTTTTGATTTTATGGGTCATAGTATAATAAATAATTATCTCTATTAAAGTTTTCATAAACATAATTTTGCACAAAAAGGGATTTAATCTTCATAATAAATTACCTAGCTAGTATTCTTTTTTAATATTTATATTAACTGTCAATTTTACTAATTATTAAAATATTTGATAGTTCTTAATAATTGCTTTATTATTACAGTTAATGACTATCACAATCATTAAATATTGTACTGTTTTACTCAAAATATGCCTTTTCTTTACCTGACTGACAGAATATCAAAATATAAAGCACATAAGGTGATTTTTCACTGCAAGTTACATCTATAATTCTTACTTTTTTAAAGTGAGTATTTTGTTATTCAGGACGTGTCTCTATTACAAACGTTGTGTTACTGATGAGATACAATGATAGCCCATGTGCTAACACCATCATTGATCACATACTTGTTCAGGGATGTCAGAAATGACAATGAAGTTGACATTTCTCTATTTTGTCTTTGAAAGGCTAAGACTGGAATAGAAGCTAAAGGGCAGATTTCGTTGATGACCACAGCCAGAAGCAAACACAGAACGTTTATTCTTGAATATACACCTTTCACAAGTGGTCTTAAGTGCTTGCTTCCTGTAAGGTGCTAGTCTCACCTGGAGGTACAGTGGTAAACAAAACACATAGCATAACACGTCCTCTATCCTGGATCTGGGGAAGGAGAGGCTGGCAATAAAAAGTAAAGGAGTAAATACATAATTTGGTCAGATAGTAATAGGAGCTGTGAAGAAAGGAAAAGAGAGCTGAGAGGCTAGAGTGAGGGGTGTTGCTTTACAATTCATGGTCAGGAAAGTCTCTGAGGAAATAATCATTGGGAAGAGATATGTCTTTCTTAATCAGCAATCCATCATCTGAGTCTCTCCAAACCAGTCTCAGCTTTGCTGAAGAATGTCTGCCCATATCGTTGGGGGAATCCCTGAGGGCACCCAAAGAGATTTTTATGTACCTACTTTCTAAATTCAATGAAAATCTGCCTAGCCACTTTACAAAATGTAGTTTATGGGTTTCATGCTGATTCACTGTTTTCTATATGTGCTTTATATGTCCATTTAAATAAGTATCCAGCTATTGGCTTTTTACATGTTAGAATCTCTCCACTTAGGCAACTTTATTAATCTAAGGAAGCAAATTACAGCCTGTCCATTTAAACAAGAATTATTATGATGTAACTATTTGGGCTTTTAAGGGAATAGAATTACTGTGAAGAGATGGGTAATGAATACTGCATTTCCTTTCAGCCCTTAATGAGCCTGTGCAGAGTTAGGTAAAAACTGGAATAGCAGTGCATTTCATTGACTGTAGGTGAGAGAGGTTTTCCAGATTTTCAAAACTATGAAAAGAGCTTTTCTTCCTTCTTTATTTCCCACATCCATTCCTTCACAGAATTCTATGCTAACTTGATCTTCCACTACCTCCACATCCAATTCACCAATAAATCCAGTCATCTTACTCCAAAACACATACCAAATTTTTCTAGTGCTCTATTCTAGAAATATGCCCATGTCTGAGCCACCATCAGCTCCCTCCTAGGCTATTAGAATATTATAATCAGTAGAGAGGGACTTATTTACCCTATCTGGGACTTTGGGATTCAAGGCTGAAGTTAGAAATCAAGGAATAGCCTGGAAGAAGTAGCTACTTATAAGACCAGCGAGTATCATGTATAATTGTGTATCTTTTATTACCATGCATTCCCTATCACATATCTAGCCCAGGCTGGACTTAGTGTGGTCTGGTGAGTTGAGAGAGAAACCTGCCTGTAGCTTGGAGGAAACACACACCCACAGGAAGAACAGGCAGTTGCTTTGGGGGGCCTGTGGGCTTCAGCAGGAGCAGCAGCAGTTCTGAAGGAGGTCAGCAATTACCTGGACAGTCCTGTGGAGCATACAAGCATTGCTCATAGCTTGAAATCTTGAAATTTTTTAGGAAGAGAAACCTAGTAGAAGAATAGACTTCAGACTTCATATCTTTTGAAAGGTAAAAGCTCTGAGACTGCTTGGAAATTAAAGTGTTTATTTCTGCAGTCAGAAGACTACTGAAATTTGGGCACAAATTCGTTATGCAATATTCTGAATTTAGCATCACTGTTAAGAGCAATCTGGGAATATTTACAAGTTTACAGGTAGTGATAGAAATAGGCCACAATGCGAAATATTTATTTAAATGGAAGACCAAAGAAATTGGCGAGTCTATCAGTGAATCTTTAATCTCTACCATGAGTCTATTCCTTCACCAATTACATCCCAGATGAAATGCCACCAGGCTCATTTTGCAGCCCTCTTGATTAAGCTAAAATATAACTTGGTAAGGCATACGGATTGAATTCTTTCATATCATTTGAGCTGAATAGCTTCAATTGGTCTCTTAGAGACCTATCAGCTTAATGAACTGCCTAAGTGTCCTTGCCATGGGGCAACAGAGTCTAAAGTTTAAACGCAATTCCAGAAGTTATGCTTGAGATGTGTCTGAAATCCTAAAGAATTGGCATCGTTTTGCTTTTACATATTTGAGGAATTTGTTTTGATTGTCTTAATTTGGTATGTGATTTGTGGTTAAATTCTCTCCAGAAAATTATTGCTCATTAAGAAGAAAACTATATTAGCATTCAACTAGAGTCCTCAATTAGAGAGGAAAATAAACAATAGTTACCTCAGCTATAGATTGTCAACCAGGGATGATGAATGACAGCTTTAAAGATGGTAAAGTTAAAATTCAGTTGATGATTAAGCAATTCTATTCAGACAATTATATTATGCCAGTGATTCGCTGTTACCAATACTGGAAATAGGAAAATCCTCTTTAGCTTGATAAAACAGAATATATTTTTATCCTCTATAAATGTTTTTTTAAAAAGGATACATGAAAGTAATAGGAATATTGCCATTTGTATTAGATAGCAAAGATGTAATAAATTATTCTGTTTGATAAAGATGTGCTGGTTTTCCTTCCTATGAACACAAAAAGTTTTAAAAGCAGGCCAAAACACTCAATATTTAAAGTTTATGTTTAAAGAATCTATACTTAGATTACCTTTGAAGTTTATAAAGACGGACGTATATAGATTTTTTAATAGGACAAGATGTCATAAATTACCCTGGGCAGATTGTATGTGCTTATACAGTCATGCACAGCATAATGACCTTTTGGTAAACGATGGACCACATATACCAGGGTGGTCTCATAAGATTAGTAGCATATAGCCTAGGTGTGTAGTAGGCTATAGCATCTAGGTTTGCATAATACTCTGTGATGTTCACACAGTGATGAAATTGCCTAACAACACATTTCTCAGCATGTATTCCCGTTTTTAAGCAATGCTTGACTGTAATAGCATTACCCCAATCTCGTCGACAAGCCTGAGCTCATCTTTCATAAAAGGGGAGACTTTGGCTGTATGTATATATCACAGCTCTTATCAAATATGTGACAGCTTTTGCTTCACTTCAATTCAAGGGGAAAAAAGAGACATGCAAGTTAGGAAGAAAAAAAACTCTCTCTGTCCCCATGTATTCTAAAATAGGCAGCCTGATCTTGTAGGAAAACAATAAAAGCAAAAAGAAAGAAACCCAGCTTAAGAGTAGCAAAGCTTCTCAGAGCCTTTTTTGGAGATTGTTGTTTAGTAAAAAAAATTATTGCCAGAACAGCTGCAGGAAAGACTGGCACAAAGCCAGGGCTCTGGTTATCACATGCTCTATTGCTTACTAGGACGGAAGGAGTCCCAGTGGCATAAATGTGCAAAGAAGAGAAGGTGAAGCACTATGCAGCAACTCAAATGCCAACTCTTACTCAACCCTATTCAAACAGCCATGCGTGATTTCTCCTGAAATTGCTACTCCAGGCTTGACGCTTTCTTCATTAGATTTCTTCTTGCCTCCTCTACATGGTATTAAACCGGGGGTGAATAATGGTTACCCTACAGCCTCATAAAGCAGAACACTTTACTAAGTCTCTCTGTAACTACAGAGCAAGAGCACTGATTAGTTGTGGAGTGAAACTGTGAGGGAAGTCAACTGGCAAACAATTTCTCTTTCAGTATCCCAGGTGATTAGAAGAAGTAAAAAGCTATGTAATTTTCAGAGGGATTTTGTTTTTTAAAACACACATGAAACTTAGTGTGGCCTTAAAGTTTACGAAAATATAAATACTCTTCTGCGAAGCAAACATAAGATAGTCTTTAAAAGGAAAACTAAGATTTATTTTGACCTTTAGCTAAAAGCTATTTCCCAAAAGTGGTATTTCTGGAATGGAAAAGAAAATATTGAGGATACTCTTGAATTTTAGTTTTCACTTCTATTCAGCTCTATTATGATAGTTATCTACTCTATGTAAAAAGTTACCCCTGAACTTTGAGGTTTAAAACAACAAACTTTTATTATCAAATAGTTTTTTTTTTGTCTTAAGCATCTAGGCACAGCTTAACTGGGTGTTTCTGCCTCACAGTCTCTCATGGCGTTTCAGCCAAGCTATTGGGCTAGTCTGAGGCAGAATACTACTCTTCTAAGTCATGCACATGGTTCATGGTAGACCTTGGCTTCTTATCACATAAAGCCTTTCCGTAGGCTTCCTGAGTAACCTCGCAACATGGCAGCTGGTGATGTGAGAGAGAGAGAGAGGGTGCACATACCAAGAAGCACTCGTGACAGAAGCCAAGTCTTTTTGGAACCTAATGCTAAATGTGACATCCCATTGCTTGTGCTGCATTCTCTTGTTAGTAGTCAATAAATCCAGTTCATACTCAACAGGAGGCAGCTATACCAGGGAAAGAATACCAGGAGGCCAGGATCATTGGGGGCCATTTTAGAGGTTGCTTACAACATCTATGCCTCTTAGTATTTATTTCCACATTTACTACTTTTAATTTAGGAAGAAGCAAATCCTTATTCTATCTAACTACAGGCATTGAAATAAAATCTTCTTCCTAAAAAAAACACATTATGAATAACACAACATGAATAACATTCTTGTATTTAAGAGCATATGGCATAATTCTGTATAGAAAATATCTAAGTCATGTTTCATAATACATATTCGTATACACATACCCCATGAAGGTTTTATCTTAGGTTTAGAAGGAAATTAAATTCATTTATTTTAACCACAAATTTGCTAGGTTCTAGACTAGATTCTGTTCGAACGCTGTCAGGCAATTGCTTCCTCTGTGTACACAACACCTTGGTAGGGATTTTGATGGAAAAATTTAAAGTAATATGCATGACTAGGAAAATGCAATAAGCTTCTTTAAAAAGTTAGACGTAAATTACAAAGGTAAGGTATTCTGGAAATAGCTCTAGATAGATCTTATTCCAGTCTCTTATCTGCTACTTATATCTATGACCACAGGCGAGTTGCATAGCATCATTAGATTAATGTCTTAGTTTATTCTTTCATGGTGTCTTAGTGTCCTTTCATGGTGGAAGGGACAACCTAGCTCCCTGGGGCCTCTTTTATAAGAACACTAATCCCTTTCCTGAGGGCTCTGCCTTCATGACCTAATCATTTCCCGCAGGCCCCACACTCCAATACCATCAATTTAGGCATTAGGTTTGCAACAAATGAATTTTGGGGAAACTCAAACATTCAAACCATAGTAGTTAGCTTCCTTATTTCTAAAATTGAATGGGTTAGACCAGTAACTTTTAAGTTTTCTTTCCATTGAAAATGATTTTATTTTACAGTGAAACATACCAAAAGTGAAGAAAGAAGGCAAGGAAGAAAATCGTATTATTGCTTTTATAAGCATTTTCAGAATTTTAATTTTTTAACCTTAATATTCTTAGCAAAATAGTTGCTTAGAGTACTAATAGTTAGTGAAAATGTTTCCACTGTGCACCCCTGGCCTTAAGTAGAATCATTTTTACTGCATTTCAGTTTATTGAAAATAAGAAACATTAAAAAAATTCTCCATACATTAAGATGTGTATTATTCAACTTTATTATTATTAAATTCCATTTACCTATTTTACTTTTAAAATTTTTAATATTATTTATAACAAATATTAAAATCATATTTTTATTAAAAAGGTAGTATATTTTCCATCTGCATTTCAAATTTATGGCATTTACTTAGTCCATACAGAAGCAATGTCTTTTTGCTCCAGTTTAAAAATATTTGTGGTAATATTTATCTCTGTTGCAATAAACCTAAATGGGAATTAATCTGTGGAAAGATAGACTAACAAACTGCTTGTCTACAACAACAATGTCATTGCTAGAAAATTCAGTTATTTGTAATAGGAAAATTTTGTTAAACATGAGCACACATTCAGTGTTTAACTGACTTATCAAGGGAAATATTTCATATGCAGAAAAGAAGCTACCCATTCATAAAAAAACATAATATTGAAAACTGATCATTGATTAGCATATTTCATATTTTAATACTTAGTGCATATCAAAAAGAAACAGTAAATTAAAGAAGACTTAAGGTTAAATACCTCGGCTGAATAATGCCCATTAGGATCTACTAGAACTGGGGCCAGCCCCGCTGAGTGGTTAAGTTCACGTGCTCCACTTCAGCAGCCTGAGGTTCGCTGGTTCAGATCCTGCGCATGGACCTACACACTGCTCATCAAGCCAAGCTGTGGCGGCATCCCACATAGAAGAACTAGAACAACTTACAACTAGGATATACAACTATGTACTCAGGCTTTGGGGAGAAACAAAAAAAGAGGAAGTTTGGCAACAGATGTTAGCTCAGGGCAAATCTTCCTCACCAAAATAGTATACCTTTAAAACAAAAAGAAAGTACTAGAATCAGGCATACTTTTTTAAACCAGCTTTTTATTAACAGATTTCTACCATTAGATATGTTTACTTTTAATTATTTAATTCTAATTTAACACTTTGCTTCTTTTCATAAAAAGGAAAATCAGCTGCAAGTTCTATATATCTTACTTTGCAGCTTCACTATTAAAAAATTGGTAAATTCATTTAAGCAATGATGTTATATTCAATATCAGATGTCAAGGTTATTAAACTAACTCATATGATATGTAATGGAAATATATATTAATGATATAATAATACAGTAGTATAAAGTATAAAAATTTAAAGTACAACTTCTATATCATTCATAAATTGATAAAATATTTAAATTAAAAAAAAATAGTGAATAGCCTTAACAGCAGATGGCAGATGACAGAGAAGAATACTAGTAAACTAAAGATAGGTCAAATAAATTGTTAAATCTGAAGATCAAACTAAGGATCAATAAAAAGAAGTCAATAAATCTAAAAAACAGAAGAAAAGAACAAAACGATGTATGGGACAATATCAATCATTTTATCATATGTGTATTTTGAAGCTTAACAGTAGAGAGAATGGAGTAGGAAAAATATTGCAAAAATGCTGGCTGAAAACTTCCCAAATTTGGTGAAAACCGTAAATTTACAAATTAAAGAATCACAGTGAATCTATCACAGGATAAATTGCTGCACTATAAGAAATGCTAACAAAAGCTTTTTGGGCTGAAGGAAAATGATACCAAAAGGAAGGAATAAAACGACAGAAAATATTTTTTTCCTTTAATAAGAAATTTCAAAGATATATCACTATTTAAATACAAAGTTATAACATCGTGGGGCTTATAACATGTGTAGATGTAATATGTTTAAAATAATGGTAAAAATATGGGGGAAATGGTACTTACTGTTGCAAAATTCTCTATTTTATATGAAGGGGCACAATAGTAACTCGAAGTGGACTGTAATAAGTGGGGGATGCATATAATAATCCTTAGAGCAACCACACACACACAAATGCAAGGAGTTATGGCTAACATGACAATAAAGGAATTAAAATAAATATTAAATAATATACTATTAATCCAAAAGTAAGCAAAGAAAGAACTAATGGGGAAAAAACACAGGTGGGGCAAATAGAAAAGAAAATTGCAAAAATAGCAGACTTGAATCCAAATGTATTAAAAATTATATTAAATGTAAATAGGCTAAGCATCCCAATGAAAAGGCAAGGATTGTTAGGTAGTGTTATGGACTGAATTTTGTCCCCCCCAAAATTCCTATGCTGAAGTGCTAAACATGAGTAGCTCATTACATAACCATGTTTGGAAATAATATTTTTTAAAGATATAATTAAGTTAAAATGAGGTCTTTAGGGTGGGCCCTAATCGATTATGACTGATGGCCTTATAAAAAGAGGAAATTTGGACATAAACATGTGCACACAGCAGAAAGGCAGCCATCTCAAGCCAAAGAGAGAGACTCAGAAGAAAACAAACCTACCAAGGCCTTCATCTTGGAATTCTAGCCTCCAGAACCATGAGAAAATAAATCTCTATTGTTTAAGCACTCAGTCTGTGGTGTTTTGTTTCTGCAGCTCTTGCAAACAAACACAGACTGTATGAAAAAGCAAAACTCAACTCTATGCTCTCTAACAGAGATGCGATTTAAATATAAAGCAAATAGAATTAGTATTATAAAAATAATACAGGAAGGTGAAGTTGGTTAATATTTGTAATCAACGTAACTTACTAATTAATAGAAAATACACATGATCATCTCAAAAGATGTAGAAAAACATTACAAAAAGGTCTGGAAAGATATTCAGAATTGAAAAAATACATTTATCCTCAAGAAGGGAACAGGGAATTGAGAAGCTAGTCAAAGAGGACTTATAATTGTTAGTATAGCTCAATTCTTTTTCCTTTTAAGCTTTTGTTCTTGATTTATTAATCATTTTAAAATAAAAAATATTGGAATAATAACACCTATTTGGTACTAATGGCTAATTTTAATATGTAGCAAGGATTCAGAAAACATTTTGTAGTGGAAGAATGACTGAATGAAAGAATGAATAAAGAAATAGCATTTTACAAATAGCATCATTCTTGATACATATTTATGAGCTAATAAAAAGCATTTCTTATTAAGAAGTATTATTTCTATTAAATTTTATTATTTTTGACCCAATGGTTATGCAGAAAATTATATTTCAATTTTTAAGAATTTTTTCTTTGGAATATTATTTATTCATTGATTTTTAAACCAATGTCATCATGAAGAACATAAAGCTCTTTTATCAGTGACAATACATGTATGCTTGAAAAAATGTATTATTATTTGTTCAAATGCTAAAATTCAATATATGTGGAATAATTTAGGCTTATTCATTGTGTAATTTAATTCTAGCTTTTGGAATCTTCTTTTTTCTTAATCATCAGTAATAAATTTTAAATACTATTTTCTAAACAGTAAATGACTAGAAACCTTATTGAATAATAAAGGAGAATCTGTTGCCTCCACAAGTCACAGATAATTGTTACATATACTCTAAGAAGATTTTTTACAGACTAATACCTCTCAGCTTATGATTGAAGGATCTTGATCTACAAACTTGCCGTCTACTGTCTGTCCCAAATGTCAAGACCTCCTTACATTTATAGACCACTTCAAGTTTCCCAGAACTACTATCTGCTTTTCTGGGAGAAAATATAGAAAGAAAACTTCAATGAACATAGAGTACATTATTGATAAGTATACAAATTTTTATGTGGTGTCTTCCATGCCTACCAAGGTCCCCTCCATGGGGAAGTGGAATGCCTCTCCATCCAGATAAGATTTATGCTTATCTGTTTTCTAAAACGAATAGATCCAACCACCACCAACAATTCAGATTACTTGCACTCTAAGTAATCAACCAAGGATAACACCACAACCCTCTACTACTTAGTTCCTATTATAAGGTTTTTTGAGAGACATGAAGTTTGCTGAATATTCTCTGAAGGATATTCAGACTCTTCATGCGTCTAGATATTCTTAAATTCTGGGATAATCAGGTTGGCAACATATTATAACCTATCTCCATCTACCACCACCACCACCGCTCTCCCAATGTGTACTTTACATGCAATTTAACTGAAGTTTATTGAAAGAGGGAAAGCATGTGAACTGACCCTGGATAGGAAGGTAGGGGCCACCATTATAGCTCAGGCTTTATTCTAAGAGCAAAGAGATCCATTGAATGCCTTTCAGTGGGGAACAAAATACTCTGATTTATATTTCGAAGAGATAACTTTGGTTTCTGGAGAGAGGTTATTAAAGGGACCAAGAGTGAACATGGAGAGATTATTTAAAAGGATTTTGCAATAGTTCATGAAGAGATGATTTTAGCTTGGATTGAGGTGTGATATGAAAAGTACAGGCTTTAAAGAGAGAAGGATGAGCAAGGAATCAAGATGTATTTTGTACCTACAACCAATAGGACTTAATGAATTGAATGTGGATAGTAAAAGAGAGGAATAAAAAGAATTTTAACACAAGTTGAGTGAACCACAGTTCGTCACTCTATCTTTCCAATCTAGTTTCATTACACTCATTAAAAAAAAATAAAATAAATCATTCCAGCTAGCATTGATGCAATTCATAATAAATTATAAAGCATTCCTGCATAGATTATCATCTTGCTCCCCAGCAACAGCTCTGTAAGGTTGGTTTTATTACCCTCAATTTATAGATAGGAAGCAAAGGCTCAGAGAAGTTCAGAGTGTGCCCATGAGCATACGGTAAGTTACTTATCATAACTTCAACACAGGTTAACTGATTCTAAATGCTATAAGTGTTTCGCTAATCACATTGCCTCCCAGCTCAACAGTGCTTAATTTACAAACATAAGAGACAGTAAGAACTATACTCGACGCTGCATTAGGTTAGCCCTTTATAAATAATAACTTTGTCATGAGCATCATTATCCTGATCTTTATAAAATAGTTTAGATTCCTACTTATAAAGGGAAATCATATGTTTCCTGAGTAGGCCATTCCTGCATGTCCCTAAGCAAAGCAAGTTTGGAGCACCACTGGGGAAAATATTCAGGCACCATTTGCTTGAAACAAATTGTATATTTAACCTAAAATGTAAGGAATGACTCAGGAAATGTAAATTCAAAATCATGTACTCAATGTTGGACGTTATTTATAGAGTCTGTCATAAAGTCCCACATGGAAGGGACCTTAAGTCACAGTTTATACTGTAAACATGCTTCATGTACATCAACAAGTGTTGATAAATCTATGGTGGATAAAGGGATGACACAAGAATGAGAGAATAACAGCAAGAGAAAGAAAGATGGATGGGCACATGAGCCACTTTGTCTTGTTACACTGAATGCTGTCAGATAAAAAGTTTTAAAAGTTTTGGTTAACTGACTGAAGAAAGTTCTCAATTTGGTGATGACAGAATAGGGAGAATTAGAAGCATCATTTAATTTCAGATCTCAGAACTCATGACTAGAGTCACCAACTGGTTTGGGACTGCCTTTCTCAAATGCAGTCTTTCGCTTCATTTTACTGAGTGATTTAAGAAAAACAATCTCACCATAATATTTTTTTGGAATTGAAATATAATACATATACACACTTACCCATTATATCAGTTTTAAAGAAAGACCTCAAATAAATGGGGTGGTGAAAGGAATCTGGTCCCATATTTGAGGCAAGATATCAAACGCTCCTTATTAAAAATAGGCAAAGAGATAAAAGATACCTTGTTGATCAATATTATGACTAAAGTAGCACAGCAGCATCGTGTTTTGCTGTAGCAACTGGAAATATAGCTAGTGATGAATGTGCTCCTATTTCAAAAATGATAATCTGTGAGTTAGTTAGTGAATTAGGTGTTACATTTGTAGTCAAAAACAGTACTTTTACCCTCCTCACCGGACCGATGGTGTGGCACACACACATCCCGTCCTCAGCACTATATTGTGTAAGTTGATGGACAGTCCTCTTAGTACCTGAGTTCTCATGGGCAAGATAACTTTAGCCATTATTTAGAATGACTCACTGCATAGCATCTTGATGGCAAATTTTATGTCTGCTTCTCACATTTTGCAAAATTGAGTCTCTGGTATTTTTAATATTTTAATAGTTTTATTCTGTTCTGAATAAGTTTGTGTTAAGGTACATGTTATAAGGCAACGGTGAATAAGAAATGCAGACCCTCCATGTTTAAATACTTTATCTGTGTTTGGTGAATTACTTCCTGCTTTTACATATATATTTGCTTACTTTTATTTCCCTGGTAAGAACTGGGTTCTTGCAAGAGTTTATTTCACTTTTTTGCTTTGCTATTGAACAAGCTAAAATTTTCCATATTCCCATAAATTGTGAATCAAAACCCCAAACAAGGTTCCCTATCAGAAACCAAACACTGCATTTTTATATATGACTGCCAAATACTTGTCAAATCTACGAGTTCCTAAACCATTCTCCCTGTTTCACTGTCATTTATAAAGGGAAAAATGAATAGATGTGCTATTTCTCTGAATATGTTTGAAAATCCATTTTTGCTTGAGGTAGAGTATTTCTTATATGTTGACATTTATTTCTTCTTTTGCCATTTTGTATTTATAACTTGTCTCCTCTTATTTTTATTGTCTCACTAATCTTTCTCCTTAGCCGATCCTTTATATTTTATTAGAAATACCCAGCTTTTTCAGAGAAGTACTTTTTATGTCCCTTATAACTAAACTGGCCTCAGTTGTCCTTTTAGTGCATCAGCTGTCTGGGGGTGAATTGGAGGTCTTACAAGTGTTTCTTAACATAAAGTCAATGCTTCAAAGAATCTCTAGAACACATTAGGAAACAATCATTTTTAAATATTTATAGCTTTAAGAAATATTTCCAACCACTTTACTTGATATAAACATTGGATTTTTATTTCTTTGCATGTTTATTCTTTTAACTCTAGAACATTTGAAAATAGTTGTAGTTTCTTCTGGAATAAGCATGGCCTTGATTTAAGTGAAAATGATATTATGTTTCGGCTCCTTTTTCCAAAATTTAAATGTCTTACATTTGTAGGGAATGCTTTATGAATACATAGATCATGTTATGCAATAACGTTCATTGACATTCTAAGTATCTGAATATTGTTTTGTAATTATAGTCTTTCTAAGGCTGTTCAAGTTTAGTTAACCTGTCTTCGTTAGAATCATTTTTTCTGAAAGCTTTTGTAAATCTGCCTATCATAAGCTCACTTTTAGATTTTCTTCTTATCAGGAAATGTCTCATCTCTCATCAGTCCTTTCTAGAAAAATCTATCACAAACCTTCACATTGGTTGGTGATAGTGAGTTTTATGCTACATTCTATTAAATATTTAATTAACCATTCCTTTTCTTTGATGTAATCATTCTAATATGTTACATACACCATGAGGAGGGGAACGTGTTTGGTTCTCTTCGGCTGGAAGAGTCTCTTCGTGCCCTCTGGGAGGACACTTTCTGTGGAATTAAACATCTCTTAGACAACTTTTTCTCAATATGTTACTGCTTAATATTCTCATCCTCAGCATCATATGGATTAGAATTCCCCTCCATCTAGAGAATAAATGATACTAAATCTCAGGTACTACAGATGGCACACAGTCTGTATCCAAAGCATCTTTCCATCATCACTTATTTTTGTTTCTCTTTCTGCGTTTCCTCATAGCTCACACAGAGTAGGGAAAAAAATTCATTTAATAAACGAATGAATGCATCAATTCAAGAGTGAATAAATAAAAGTCATACTTCTTCAAGTCAGGTACCACCACTTCAGAAAAATAAGTTTACCCGAGTGTTCCTAAAAATAACTTTGCTTTTCCACCCTGCTCTCTCTGACCTTGCCTTTTTACTCCCTACTTCTACATGTTGGAATGCTACTTATTTTCCACTCACAGCTCACATCCCACCTCACAAAAGCCTCTCCTGATCCATCTTGTCAGAAGCAATCTTCCCATTTTCCAAATGCCATGGATGCTTCATCCCTCCTAAGAGGCAGTATTATGCCTATTTATATTAAAGCTGGCTGATAATTATTGAGTGCTCATTAGTTTCCATGCATGGTTCTTTATTTGTTCTTTTCATCTCCTGTAACCTTTACCAATTACCAAAAGAATTTTAGAAAAAGACTTTAAAGATGAGGAAACTGAGGCACAGAGCATTCATATGTAATAGAACTTGGATTCCAACCCAGGGAGCCTGATCCAAGAGCCTATGGTATTAACATCCTGCTGACTGTTTTAGAGTAAAGATATCATCTCATGATTACCTCTAAGAATTAAATAATTCCTCAATACTTTTTTTTTGATGTTCAATAAATAGTTTTAGTAGAATTGAACCAACTGTGTGATTTGAATTTGATCAGTGTGCTTCTCATGTTATGGCCCATTAGCAGCTGTTCCTAACCAACTATCTCTCTTGGTTTTCCCAACGCTTATTGTGTTCTCCTAACCCAAAACATATCTAATTATATGATGCCATTAGACTGATCTTGCTTCCTGTTTCTGAATAATTCCTGTATTCTCCATGACCTTTAATCTTTCTGAAATGCATAAAGCTTCTATCTGTAACTAAATTTAGTTAAGTAGATTCATAAGAGGCTAATTTTTAGGATCAATTAATTATAAACAAGTTGAAATGATGATAAATAAAAAGCTTAATTATATTGCAACAGTATTCTAAAAGATTATATTGTACATTTTATCCAACTGTTTATTTTCCAAACTCACTTCAAGAAGCTAATACATATAGATAGACAAATGGGCTTCTTGTATGGGCAGAATGTATTGTTTCCTCATCTGTTTCCATGGTTCACATTTCAATTATAGCATTTATGAAATTTTATCATGCTACTTTTTTCTTTTGTGTCTGTCTCCAGATTGTGGATTTCTTGAGAACAGAGAGAATATCTTTTATAGATGCATTGACCTAGTGTGGCTTTTTCGGATTAACTAACCTAAAGGAAACTTCCCTCATATTACTTCTTCCTTCACATTACTCTGCTATATATTTGTTTTTTTTCCTGGAGTAAGATTAGCCATGAGCTAACATCTGCTGCAATCCTCCTCTTTTTGCTGAGGAAGACTGGCCCTGAGCTAACATCTGTGCCCATCTTCCTCTACTTTATACGTGAGACACCTGCCACAGCATGGCTTGACAAGCAGTGCGTAGGTCCGCATCCAGGATCCAAACTGGTGAACCCCGGGCCGCTAAAGCAGAATCTGCAAACTTATAACTGCTTTGCCACTGGCTGGCCCTGGTATATTTTCTTAATAGCATAAATTTACCTTTTTCATTTATTTGTTTATTTTTTAACATTTTCTGTCTCTAATCTCTCGCCATCCCTTTCCTGCCTCAGTCTTATTTACCACCGAATTTCATGAAAAAAGAAGTGTCCAGAGACCTCAGTAAGTGCTCAATAAACACTTATTTAATGAATAAGTTCTAGGTCCTTAATAAATTTAGGAATTCATTTTATTATTGTGGAATTAATGAGTGATGATTATAAAACTAAAGCACATGGTTATGATAACAAGTACATAATAAATCACATTCAGTCTGAAAAAACAGCATCTGATTCATTTTTTCATCTGACATTCATTTACTGTCCAACATATAGGAAGTTTCTCAGAAATACTTGCTGGAATTTGAATCGGATAAATAAGTAAAATTTAATTTTCTTTTGAATTCACTAAGGTGGGTAAGTTTATGTTCTCATAAATGAGAATTATATCAGAATATTTTCCTAACATAAAAAATTTGGTATTTTATCTTTATGGTTTTGTATTAAATGTTATAGTTACTCTAACACTTGTTTTCTCATTTGAACGGCATCTTCTGTAATAGTGGGAGGGTTTTTCTTGTTTTGTTTGTTTTCTTCTTTGAATTTTGAGTCACAGACCTCTTTGAGAATCTGATGAAAGGAATGACACTTCTTTCCAGAAACACAAAGATGCAATGATACACAGATAATTTTATATATAAATTCAGATAGGCCATGGCCAGGCTTGCTAAACTATTTTGTGTGGTTCTGATGGAGGAGCAAGAAATGAAACATGTGTGTACCTTTAGCATAGCAAGAAATAGTTACTATTGTAATAAGATGATCCATAGAGTATAGCTGTGCTCCAGTAAAAAGGATAATATGCCCAAGTGTCTGGGCCTCATTCATCAGGCTGACTCCTCATGCTCCACAGAGACTAGCAAGACCTCCAAACCTGAAGTGTGCCATGGGGAGGAACAGGGGGAGTACAGGAAGGCAATGCCGTGACAGCATGTGTATTACTTGTATTGTTTATTTCCTGGTTGAATAGTAAAACTAAGTGGAAGTAACCTCATGGATCTAAGGATTCCTTGTTGTTCCTAAGCCTGGATCAACCCTTTGAGCCTGGTCTATCTCATTTGGCATACTCCTAAGGAATTGTCACATTGAGATGATTTATATAAGAGTGAATGGAGATAATGGTAATGAAACCTTCTGGTACAGGAATTGCTATAAGAATTCTTGGCATCTGATGGCCTGTGAGTATTTAAGAAATGAAAATGGAATGTTGAACTGTGGTTCCTGATTTGGCTGCTGGCTACCCCTTACTATTCTGGAGGCTGAATGCTTCTATCTGCCCACTAGGATAGATGGAGAATGGGCTTTGAAGGATGAAGAACACATTTGAAGCTAATAATTTTTGGTCAAAAAGGATTCTTGTAAGTACCCAGGTAATCCTCTTAGGTCATTCCCAGTCCTTGCTTAGACTCTGTCTACAGTTGTACTGATAGAAAGTAAGCACAGAGTAAATAGAATGAAGTTTTAGGTGGACGGGAGATGTGTGGGAAACCAGTATTCTAGCCAAGTAAGAGCAAGAGCTTCTGATGGACAATCTTATATGGAAATAATGAATTTGCATCAATTTCTGGATATTTCAATGGAACTGAAAGAATACTGTATTGCCAAGAAAGATCCCTTGTATATGAGTTGCTGGATTACTCATTGACCATCTTTCCTGTCACTTGGGATCCATGTTCCTATTGCTGCTGATTAAGAAACCCACTTCACCCCCGTTGATGTTAAGACTGTGCCCTTGCAACTGGATTTCACCTCTTATTTTACTTTTAGGCAGAGGAAATAATTGAGTGGTTGAGGGACTTTTAAAGGAGCAATTACACGAAGGCATTCTTAACTTTCAACTGTGAACATTTTTCATCAAAACAGCTGTTTTTTCATCAAAAACAGCAGCCCATTTAACCACTGACAATAACCAAAATAGGAGAGGATCCAAATTTTACTGGGACTTAATGGCAGCCACTAAAATGGATGGAATGGACATGAAAATTTTTTGGATGTTATTATTCTAACTGCTGCTGATTCTAGTTTTTTTCCCAGTGGGTGCTACCATGGACTCCATGAGATTGTACTACTCTACCTCATCCAATGGAATGGTAGATTCAAGAGAAATGGCAACAGTCCCCTTAGCTTCAAAGTCATCTTTTCTCTAGGATAGTTCATGCAAAGCTCTTGCTTTCCAGGTTTAGTAAGCACAGCATGGTACCAGGGAAGAATGTGGACAAATTGGTCTAGACAAACAGGAGAAAGCAGTGGTTTAAGTAGGGTAAGCACTTTCTAAGTGGTAGAGTAGCTCAATTGGTCTTTCTCTGTAGTTCCTGGATAAAAATGAAACCTTGTGAGACCCCAGACTGCTCTCTATGGTGCTGGGCTGAGACCATGCACGGTGACAGAAAGGCGGGCAGAAGTAGTTGTAAAACATCAAGGGAGAAAAATGTATAAGAGAGAGTGCAAGGACAACATTAGTTACATTCTTGGACAAGCTTATCACAAGAGGAGTGTAGCCCTACCGAAATCCATCAGATATGACCCATACAGTCAGATATCATCAGAAAAAGGTATAAGGGCTACACTGATCACATTGGCTCTGAGCCTGGTTTTTCATCACCATCCTGAGATGAATGACAATCTTTAATACATATATGGTATTGAGCCTCAACAAGGGAATATTGACAGCAGATACTCAAGAAATTGCCTGGAGAGATTATATCAAATATCCACAACTCCATAAACTGAAGAGTGTGAGCTGAACTCACCCACATCCCCTTTATAAGTTAAAAGTAGGTTTGGTTGTACACAAGAGAAATGCCAAAATAACTAGTAAATCACCTGGTAATTCAACAAGATAGAGGTTTATTTCTCTTACATACAATCCGTACCGTTTTTTATACTGGAACGGCATGGTCTCTGCTCTACAAAATCATCAGGAAACATTTGTATCCTTCCAGCTCACTCTCTGTCCTCCCAAAGATAGTAGCCCTCTTTCTCATGATCCAAGGCCACATCGCCACACCCAGTAGCAACAAAGACTGAGAGATTGTCTTAGTTTGTTCAGCCTTCCATAACAAAATGCTATAGATTGGGTGGCTTAAATTACAGAAATTTATTTTCTTGCAGTTCTGGAGGCTGGAAGTCTGAGATGAGGGTGCTGGCATGGTCGGGTTCTGGGGAAGGCTCTCTTCCTGACCTGCAGGTGACCATCTGCTCACTGTGTTCTCACATGGTAGAGACAGAGTGGGAGCTAGCTCTCCAGTGTCTCCTCTTATAAGGGCACTAATCCAATCATGCAAATTCCACCCTCACTACTTCATAAAAACCTAATTACTTTCCAAAGGTCCCATCTCCAAATATCATATTAGGGGTTAGGGCTTCAACATATGAATTTTAGGGGGACACAAGACAGCTGTAGCAGAAATGCAGTCCCTGATCTAGGCGACCACACTTTTAGGTGGTAAATAAATAAATATATAAAGAAGGAAAGATTGGGGGACATCCTCCAGTCTCAGGAAATGAAAATGAGCTAGACTCATTCTGGAATCACTGGCTTCCAAACACCAGAAAGTGGAAGTCCTGACAGTTACAACTGCGCCCTATTTCAAGACTTTTCAATCTGGTGTCAATGGTCCTCCAGCACAGGGGTTAGCAAACTATAGCCCATGGCCAAATCTGGCATACCTCCTGCTTTTGAAATAAAGTTTTATTAGAACACAGTCGTGTCCATCTGTTTGTTTATTACCTATGGCTGCATGTGCTACAGCAGCAGAGTTGAAAGGTGCAACTAAGACCATATGACCCAAAAGCCAAGAATATTATCTAGCCCTTTACACAAAGGTTTGCCCACTCCTGCCCTAGAGCATCCATGAACATACTTTACAACTTTGTGAACCTGTGAAATGGCAAACAGAATGATACGTGTAAGGGTATTTATTGTGGAGTGGGGCCAAAATGTGTACTTCATCCTTTGGAGCCCATTCCTTATATATTCTAGTGGGTGTATAGAAGCATTCAGCCTCCAGAATAGTAAGGGGTAGCCAGCAGCCAAATCAGGAACCACAGTTCAACATTCCATTTTCATTTCTTAAATACTCACAAGCCATCAGATGCCAAGAATTCTTACAGGCAATTCCAGTATCAGAAGGTTGCATACCACCATCTCCACTCACTCTAAAATAAATCACATCAATGCGACAAATCCTTAGGAGTATGCCAAATGAGATAGACCAGGCTCAAAGGGTTGATCCAGGCTTAGGAACAACAAGGAATCCTTAGATCCATGAGGTTATTTCCACTTAGTTTTACTATTCAACCAGGAAATAAGCAATATAAATAATACACATGCGGTCACGGCATTGCCTTCCTGTACTCCCCCTGTGCCTCCCCATGGCACACTTCAGGTTTGGAGGTCTTGCTAGTCTCTGTGGAGCATGAGGAGTCAGCCTGATGAATGAGGCCCGGACACTTGGGCATATTATCCTTTTTACTGGAGCACAGCTATACTCTATGGATCATCTTATTACAATAGTAACTATTTCTTGCTGTGCTACAGGTACACACATGTTTCATTTCTTGCTCCTCCATCAGAACCACACAAAATAGTTTAGCAAGCCTGGCCATGACCTACCTGAGAGACTGCCTGAAATTATACATAAAATTGTCTGCATATCATTATATCTTTATTTTTCTGAAGAGAAATGTCATTCCTTTCATCAGATTCTCCAAGTGGTCTATGGCCCAAAATTTAAAGAAAACAAACAAAACAAAAGAAACTCCCACTGTTAAAGAAGACGCCCTAACCCTAATCCTAACCCTAACACTTCTCAACACATATGTGATCCACTGAAAAAAGTTAATAAATTCTCTATAAACCTTGAGAGAATACTGGGTAGATTCACTTGCTTGTAAGAACATGCTGGTACGTCCATAAACAGATAACTGGTGTGTGAATTCGCAGTGTTTGGAGTGGCATAGATTAGTGCCGTAAAAGTAACCGTTACAAGAAACATCTAGTTAGAATGCCATGTGAGACACTAATAGAATTTGGACTTCATAGAGCCATTTTACACCTTTAAAAAGTTATTTGTAAATATTGACATTTTGAGATTATTAACTAAAGCTGCAAAAAACTCACTAGCAGCTCTAACTCTGTGAGCATATTCAATTGCTTTAGAATCACTTTCCAGTTTGTGTATTCATTGAAAAAAGATCTCCTGATACCGTAAAAATACTACTTTTCTTTGTAGCTACAATTATTTCAAATTATTCCTAAGACTGTTGTCTATCAGCCATTCTTTCTTTTCCTTTTGTTTTTGATAAGATAAAGCTTTGTTCACTGTTTGAATTTCGATGGCTTTCTTTTTTAATCAGCTAAAGATTCATAAGGCTATTTTCTTCTTTAACAAGTAAATTAAATTATTGAAAGGAGAGCTGCCAATACTGTCACTTTGTAGAAACTATGTTCTATATCCTGATTATTTCAACATAATGTCAGTTGACTTTGTCCCATAAAGGCATGTAGTGTGACAGTGTTCAAGTTCCAGAAGGAAAGGTAAGGCAAAGTCAAGGTTACATTTTTTTCAATTACACAAGCCTTATTAAAGTTTGTTTTAGGCTGGCATGAAGAAAGGCATTAATGGGTCAGAAAGATTATACTTTTGCCTGCTAAACATCTGAAGATTATTTACATAAAACTTACACTAAAATTTATTTCTGTAGCTTGGTAAGCCAATCTTTCATTTTTATACAACAATCTCTTAACACCTTGGATTTGAATATCTTATAAAAATGTTTTTAAAAATGATTTCACATGTATTAATTCACAGCCACCCTGTGAACATGGCAATTATGCTCTCTTTTTATGGATTAAAATGTTGAGGTTCAGAAAAGTTAGGTCTTTGATAGAGAAAAACCTGACATGCATCAAAATCTTCAGTTTTATGTTCTTTTTTTAAACTACACTCTTATAAAATGCCTCTACTTTTATACGCAAAAGAACAAACATATGCTTAAATATTGAATATATACATGCACTTATCATCATTAGGAAACAGAAAATATATTTATTGATTTGTGGTTCAACCTATACACAAAAAAGCAGTTAAACTAACCTCAAAGAGAAGATACTGAATTTCAATTTTCTTAGTAAACATTAAATTAGTTCAGTTTTTAAACTAACATAACTAATATATTGTATTTTGGTCATTATTATTGCATGTGTGTATTTTAAGTTCAATATTTATTTCTTCTCCTTTTTTATTTACAATTAGCAAGCATCTCACTCCAATCTTACATCTTTCTTCCTCCAAGTATCACCACCGATGCTGGAAAGAGTGAAGGAAGGAAAGTGAAAGTTGCAGGAAAAAAATGGTATTATCACAAAATCACAGGGATGATGTTTAAATCAGATCGATGTAAATAGAGGCTTTCTGTTGACTAGTAAGGCTACAATGACTTTGTTTTCCTTTAATTAGATTCTCCTTTCCATTTCAATTTAATAAGTATGCATGGGAACTAGAACCTCCATATGTAGTAGGAGAACAAGGTCGATTGTTTAATGAAGAACCTCTGAGGATTATAGAACCTCCATGCTGCTTTTAGCAATGCCAACAATTCCAGCTCATCTGAATATAAATCAACAATCATAGGTAAGTCAGCTCTGCTCCATTTTCTCTTAGCATCTTAGTCTTTGTAATCAATGTTTGTTCCTACTAAGCCAATAACCAAAGATAATTCAGCTATTTGGTTTTCTGAGTAATTCAAATATGTGTCAACTAATTAGGCTATTTGAAAATACAATTGTAATTAGAACAATGTGTACTGAGGGGGTAATGTCTTAGTATTTATGGTTTTTAGAACACCTGTAAAGTTACTGTAAATCTGCAGCACAATAGGACTCAGCATAATAAAAATGTTAGAATTTATAAAATGTCATCAAACGCTTGTGGCCCACTTCTATAAAAACCATGAATAATTCAGAATACTATATATGGAATTAGATTTTGCTGCCCTGATTCCATTTAAATAAACGTGTTTATGAGTCACCAATTTCATTTTCCTCTACTTATACGTGGTGACCTTTCACTTATGAGCTGGAAAGCAATCAACTCTGAGCGTGAAATGAGATAAAGGAAAATAAATTTAAATACTTATGGTAAACATTTATGATGGCATGTGCATTAACAATTCCAAACACATTTTTGTTTAGAGAAAAAAGAAGTATAAAGTCCATTCACTCTGCAAATATTTATTGAGAAGTTACCATGTGCCTATTCAAGCACATTACATGATTCCAATGAAAATTAGGCAAGAAAACACATGGACAATAAAATAATGTCCAATGCTCTTTAATTTTTCATATTTTTTAAAAAAGGCACAGTAACTGAGAATGATAATTGCCAATATGTAGTGATTCTTCCAAGTTTCCACCTATTATTCCTTTATATACTTCGCACAGTTATCAGCAGGTATTCATTAGGATGATTTGGTGGAACATATACCACAAAATGAAGGTAATCACGAAAAGAATGTTAAAAACCAAAAGGAGACAGCTTACTGCTGATTATATCTAATGTGTTTCTGTTCTTATACTTTTTTATTTCCTGTAAAATCCATCTCAATACCCTCTCCCCATTCCCTCTATGTTCCAATTTACTTTGCGCCTCATAGCAAGAGCGCTCTGCATAGTGCTCTACCACTTTGCATGGACGTCTATGGTAGAACTCATCTCACTATGTCTCGTGCGGTCACGTGGCTGTTGTCTGCCCTCATAATACTATCAGGATATGCCTTTATTCCATTGATTCCTACAGTGCTTGAGCAATATTTTGTACATGATGGACGTTCAATAAATAGTTGGGCAGTGAACCCCTCACACCACTCCTTTTTCACAAAAGCCTGTGATGACTCTCCATTGCCAACTGCGTGTGACTTATTGAAGCAAACAAAGCCCTTCGCAGCCTGCTTCTAGACCACTTTTCAAATGTCTTCAGTCACTTTGCTTCACACTTTCTAAAATCCATTGACAGGGAACAATTCAATTGCCTTACACTTTCTCACTTTGTTTTGCTCAAGGCGTTCTAATCTGTCTTAAATATCTGCTTTCCTATTCTTTCACCTGACCGAGTTCATTCATGCTTCAAGCCTCAACTCAGTTGTCTTTTTTCTACAACATGTTTCAAACATTATTTTCTCTACTTATTTGCATATCACTTTATATTTATCTATATCTCATAAGATCAAATGGAATTTAGAGTTACATCTGATTTGCTGTGAGCACCAATACATGCAGAAAGAAAGTTTACCTTTCTTTCCTAAAGGAGGTTGTTTATTGAAAAAGACTCATGGCCTAAATCAACTCTCAGATCTTAACATTTACATGTCTCTGTTCAGTCAAGCAGAGTGAAGAACACAAACCTTGGATTCAAATGGTTATTAGACCCTATCCCCATTTCTCAGTGGTTGTGACTTGAATAAGTTATATAATAATTGCAAATTAGTTTCCTCATTTGCATATCATGTCTACATCACAGGGTTATGGTGAAAATCGTACACCTTAAATATGTACAATTTTAATTTGTCAATCATATTTCAATAAGGCTGGAAAAAAATTAAAGTCTCAACTTCAGCCCTGACAACAAGTAAGGAAATATATAACAAATTTTACATCTCATTACACCAAAAGTGATGAGTTCAGAGCTGCTACAGGTCTTATTTCTCCTGTTTAGTATATAAACATGGTTTAGAGCCAGTTTTGGAGTCAGACTACTTGGGCATAGCTCACAACTCTGCCTCTGCAGGCTTGGGCAATGTAGTTTACCACTCTGTGTCTTAAATTTTACATGGGGTTGTCGTGAGGATTAAAGAAGCCAACATGTATACACCACCTGGAACAGTCTCTGATATGCAGTAGATTTGAGATATATGTATCAGCTAATATTATTGTTCTTATTATTTACTTTAAAATAGGATCGCCTTATTAGCCATACTATATTAATCAACACTTTCTACGTGCAATTTATAGACGGGAACTCAAAATAACTTAATGAAAAATTAAAAAGGGAGAGATTCCTGAAACTGGGAAAGACAATGGGGAGATCACAGTATCAAAGAGCCTAGGCTTTACTTTGGAGACCCAATGCCGCTGTGATACAGAATGCATCATCTCTCATTTGCTTTTTTTTTTTTTCAGTCAGTTTTATATCTTGCCTTTATTTTCACCTATTGTGGATAAACCTTCTTCTAGTGTCAGGAAATATATCCTAGGCAGCCATACTTTGTTGTGACCATAAAAGGAAAATTTAAGTTTTTCTTCTCAGTGTCCTTATGCCAGTACTAGAGAAAAGCTCGCATGCTCACATCTTGGATTAATCACTCTTTTTGGGGAATGGATGATCTGATTATCCAGGTCTGATCATGGTGCTGAGTTCTGTTATTTTTAGTCCTTCTAGAACCATGTGGTATAGGGGATGGGTGCTTTTAACAAAAGAAAGAAAAAGGGATTCTATTTAGGCAAAAACAATAGATGTCCATTACATCTTTTTCTAGATCAGAGAACAAGCCAGAATAGAGAGAACACTACCAACCTCATGATAAACAAGTAAGAACTTGTGTGTTCTCACTAACCCTCATGTAAGGCACGTAATTTCTCCAAGCAGTGCTAAAATGGTCATTTCTTAGCAGATATTGGTTTCAGGTTAAAATACAGTAATTTCTGAGAGTATATGTTGATGGAGGTTATGCCAAGGAGAAGCCATTGCACAGCTGAAGTGATGTTAGGGCGAGGGAATAAAATTCATAAGAAAGCTCAGTGAAGACTTCAGAATTTGATTGCTTGCCAACCAGGCTTGCTGCATTCTGGTGAGATGTGAGGATAAATAGGCAGTTCTACATTGTTTGAATATTTCTGATAAATTTGATCACAATCACATTTTCACTCTCTAGAAGAAAATTCACATGAATAACATTCCCCAAATTGGAGAAAATTGAATCTAAAGAAGATCATCTCAGCTAGGTTTAAAATACACCACATGAAGAAGGAAAAAAGATATCCAACAGATTTTGCATCATTATAAAGGAACTAATCCCAAGAGATATGTTGCAACGGCACGGTGGGCTTTTTTTTTTAATGATAGTAGATAATGTGCCATTATACTTCTTTGGACAGGCAGTCAATAAATGTTTGTTGATAAGGGGAATTTATTTAGTTTGGTTCCCAATATAGACAGAGCAATTGAAAAATTGAATCTGATAACAATAATATAGATAGCGGGTACATCTGTAGAAACGGCTTCAGCTCAACTACTGTGGAAAGTAATTTATTCTTCTGGAAGCATATCACGGTACACCAAAGGAACTCTGATGTAACCTAGGTTGCAATTCCCTGCGAACATTTATTTGCTACAGTAATTATCTCTGATTAGGAAAATAACAATAAAAATCCCCATGTTCTTATCAAGGATTCATGTTGACAGCTCTCCCAGTTGGAATGGTCATGATGGTGTGAAAATTACAATTGTTACTAAGGACAGTGTAGCTGTTTTGTTTTAGAAAATACCAGAGTCAAGAGACTGTAAGAAAGGAATTATCCTAATTCTATCAACCCGTTCTCAGGGATGTAATAACAAGGATCTAGTACAGGTGCCAAAGATTGTTGATAGTTGACGAGTGGTTTTGACTGCCAATCCTGGGCAGTGGCAGCCATCTCTTCCCCAAAATTATTTTTTAAAAAGATATGTAAAACAATTAACAAGTTGGAATTCTATAGAGTAAGCCAAGAAAATGCAATTCAGTTGAATTTGGAACAAAATAAGGTTCATTTTAGACAAAGGAAGGAATAGAATGGAATTGTCAGAAGCCGTTGGAGGTCAAAACAAACAGCAATGATTCAGTGGTAGAAAAATTCAAGAGAGAGGTAGTGCTCCTTGACAAGAAAAACTAAATGGGTGATGAAAAGATTACGATACTAACAAACAGAAAAGGGAAGAGTGATAAAAAGGACAAGGTTAAAGACATAAACAAGGCAGTTTCTGTGGGATTCATAGTGTATTCGTCAGAACACATTGCAATAAAAAGTCTTTATAAGCAGGTTCAATAATGTCACTCATGAGTAATACTTCATACTAAATAGGGAGACAGAGCCATTGAAAACCGGCTACTAAAACAGCCAATTTGCAAGCGAAGTATGATGATTAATCCAACATAAGTCTGTGGGACAGAGTGTACATAGAGCCTGATAGCAATTGTATGTCATACACCACTTTGGATAATGGAACACAAGCTGAATGCTGAAGGAAAACCTTGAAGATACAATAATAAACATCTTAAAACCATGGAAAACAGAAAAAGAGAGCACATGAGGGAGAATAGGTATCCAACAGATGCACAGATAATGCAGAAGATACTGTTAAGCAAAGACCCGTAAGACAAGGAACTAAATGGACAGTAAACTCCAATGCAAGAAGAATCAAAGTCTTTGTACCCATACAGCATGGAATGGACAATTGGCTTATCAGATTTCTCAGCAACTTTCATACATGTAAAAATGTCATCACTGTAACTCTCTTTGAAATCAATCGATAAATTGTATTTAGAGGCGCTCTTACCATGAAAGAGCTACTTCCTTAAAATAAAGCAAAACAAACAAAAATGAAGTACACAAAGTCTTTCATCTAATGCTCAAATTGTAGAAGATCTGGTTTGGCCCTACTTTATCAACATAGTGCAGAAGTATAAAAATAGATTTCTTCTTTTATATTTATATGGTTAATTATATTAGACACGATTGAAATACCTCTTATAAATTGTACCATCATAGTCTTCCCTGTTCTGCTAAGGAAAGTCCCAAGCTACTGACAAATAGCTTTTTTTCTTTCCTTCTTTTTTTGAAAACATTAAAATGACGGAATATGTTTTTCATTGACAGTTGCTGGTGGCCTCAATCAACCAAATCAACTCTTGTCCTTGAAATCTCTGTATCAAACAACTGAAAGCTTTGCAAGATCAGCAGCATTTATAAATGTCTGCTTATTCTATACCTAGACCTACATGCCGCATTTTAAAACAACATACTAAACTGAAAAACAGTTGGATAGTGTAGGTCTAGATCATAAGTACATTTAAAAATTGGTACTTAAATCCTGAACAATCTTATCAGTGTGTTAAGCTAAAATCTGTTGGAGGGCATTTCATAAAGATGACTTCAAAACACTTATATTGCATATTTCTGCCACTTAGGACCATATCGATTCATTAGAATGACTAATCCTTCAAGTTCATGCAGTCACCTTGCTTTTGGTAAAAGTCACACTGTTAGAGACTGAACCAAATTAGGTAATGAAACAAGTTGTTTTCACTTAATATGTTTCAGCTTTCTATTTCTCTAAATATATCTTTGTATTTTTAAACTAAAATGGAGGAAAAATATAGCAAATTGTTACAGAATAAATTCAACATTAAGTGCTTTAAGATCATATTCAATAAGAATCAGATTTCCTTGTCAATTCTGCGTTTGGGATGAATATATTTTTGTATAGTTTCTTTATTTCCTCATTTCTAATAATCTTGTTCTTACATTTTAGCCTGAGTATGTTGTAACAATTTTACAAAACAAGATTTATTTCCTCAGTTAAGAGTTGACTGCCCAAGAAGAAGATTTAAGAAACATGTAAAATGTCATGGCTTTAGTGGCTTAAATATATTAAGAAGAATCTTTGCTTTGTCCTAAATGTAAATAGCAGTTAAACATTTTGTCTGTTGTGAAACCAAAAAAATTGCTACTAAACAGAAAGAGCTAAGTTATTTATACGTTCAATCCACTTGCTACTGTCATAGACTTTTAATTATTCGATAATTATTCTATTCTATCAAACAATATTGTTTTCTTAGCAAAACTATTCCAGTATCCCTGGTTTATTCTCTTATGATGTTTTAGAGATGAGACAACCAATTATATTATGTAAAATAAAACAACTAAAAATCGGATTTACGTTTGGAAAGATTTTGGCATCAACAGGCATCAGAGGTAAAACTGAATATAGGACAAGCTTGAGTGTAAAATTAAACCCGAACATGTAAACTAGCAAAGACACATAGAATCATTTCATTGACTCTAGTTTTGAGACTCCCAAAGTAGTCTACTTTTCTCCATTTTCACAGTTACCACCCTGGACTAAGCCAGCCCACTTTGAAACCTTTCAAATAGAAAAAGTGTCTCCATAACACTTAGTATAAAATCCAAACTATTCACTACTACTTATAAGAATCCTACGTGTTTTGGGCTCTGCCTACCTCTGATCTCATTTTTCTATTGAGTGTACATTCCCTCTTATATTCAGGCACACATGCCTTCTTTCTGTTTATCAAGCAGCCCACTTCTTCCATTCCAGGTTCTTTGTACTAAGTCTTCCCTGTTCTTGGAATGTTCTACAACCCTAATCTCCACCAGCCTTTTTCTTTTTGAGAAAGATTAGCCCTGAGCTAACTACTGCCAGTCCTCCTCTTTTTTGCTGAGGAAGACTGGCCCTGAGCTAACATCCGTGCCCATTCTTCCTCTACTTTATACGTGGGACGCCTGCCACAGCATGGCGTGCCAACCGGTGCCACGTCTGCACCCAGGATCTGAATCGGCAAACCCTGGGCTGCCGAGAAGTGGAACGTGTGAATTTAACCACTGTGCCACCGGGCCAGCCCCCTCCACCAGCCTCTTTTCATCAGTCAGGAGCCAGCTCCAAAATCACCTTCTCAGAGGGCATTTTGCTGATATCACTCTTCTAATGCTGACAGTTGCTAGATCATTCTCTATCATATAACTCTTTGTTATATTTTAATAGTATTTAGCAGTCTCTAAAATTATATCATTTGTTAATTTCATTATTTGTTAATTACCTGACCCCTCCCAGGAGAAGAGATGTTTTCTCTGTCTTGTTCGCTATTGTATCCCTGGCTGCTAGTACAATGTCTGGCACCTAGTAAGTGCTCAGTAAAAATTCTTTGAATAAATGAATCATTTAGCATAGGAAATCAAACTAGAATTCAGAGTGAGGTTCAGGAGAAACTGCACAAATGTTTATATGAATTTTTAAAAAGCATTTAGAGAACACTTTTTAGAAAAAGGAGAATGCAGATTTCAGGTGCAGGATAGCAGCCTCCCAAGGTCTCATGAAAATGCATGAAGGAAATAATGAAAAATGTCAGCATGTTGGGAGATAACGCTTCATGGATTGTTTGCATTTCTGCACTTCTGATGGTAGCTTTTTTTTTTTTTTTGGACTGTCTGATTATCTTTTCAAGGATATCTGTATAGGAACAACCTTGGAAGATAGAGGAAATATCTCCCTTTGGGACAAAGGGCAGGTTGTTTGTTGTCCAGGATAATGAAGATTAATGTCTCCCTCTAAGTGAAAAGCTGGGCAGGTTTGCTAGAGGCTCTCTGTGTAAGATTGGAGACTACCTAAACTCTGAGTTCCTCAGCTGTGGGACAAACCCACTGCATATGCAGCATCTGCTGGGGCCTCCACATTGGCTCTTTGGACTTGTAGGGGGAAGGGAACTGATGCAACAATGAGGCTCATGCTGCCTGTGCGACCCTGAGTAATAAAATCCATTGTCTCTGACATGGGGGTCTCATATCTTCTGCTAGCAGGTATAAAACTGTGCAGGCTAACTTGTTAGCTTGTAAACTGGGTAAATTTTTAGGATCTTCACAGTTTTTGACACAACAATACTTTAAGCTGATGTATTAAAAAAAAATGATGATGTGGTTGAACCCAGTGGAAATTACCTTTAAAAATGCCACTTATGGAATGTTGGCATGGGTTATACATTCCCCACGTTCTAAACCAAGTCGCAATGATGACTCCCAACTCTCCTATTGTCTGCTGCTAATCTGGGTTTTAAAGGCTTTATTGATCTCCAGATCTATACTGGAATTATTGCTGAGCAGGTAAAGCTGGAAACAGGCACTTCTCTTCCTCACATTCTCCCAGCAATACCAGTGTTTTAGGAGACTATAATTTGCTTTTAAAAGATCCAACAAAGGATTGTTATGAGAGCTAAATATATCGATTTTTAGAAAACATTGAGAACCGCAGCTAGAGAAATGCAGGCACCATATATGGTTTGTTAAATTTAAAAGAGAACACATAACATTATTTTTTAAAACAGGAAGCACTGAATTTGAAAAGAGAATGGAAATTCTGCAATTTTTGGGTTTTTTGGAGACGATATTTGAAATCTCTCACATTCGCTCAACAAACACTAAATGTCTGCAAAGTATGTGTTTATGTCACTCCATGCTTTTGCTCTGTATAGAAACACGAAGATGACCTAATCCTGAAATTGGTCTTCCTTTCATACAACGAATAGTTATTTAACAGCCAGTCGATGCCAGGCACTATTCTAGATACTGGCCATTAGACAGTGTGCAAAGCAGACACAAATTTCTGCCCTCCAGCAGTTTAAATTCTAGTGAAGTGATTGCATGTAGGGTGGGGAAGGGGGATAACAGGGGAGGCTAGGCGGAATTTTATATTGAATGCTCAGAGAAGCATCACTGAGCTTCACCATTTGACCAAAGAAACAGACTTCTAGATAAGTGAGGGCAGTACGTCGGCCAAGGTGCAGGATGACGTACAATCCTCATCTATTAGTCTGCTGGGGCTGCCATAACACAATACCACAAACTAGGGGGCTTAAACAACAAAAATTTAGTTTCTCATCCATTTTTCAGGCTAGAATTCCAAGATCAAGGTATCAACAGAATTCGTTTCTTCTGAGGGCTCCGTCCTTGGCTTGTAGATGGCTGCCTTCTCGCCGTGTGCTCACCTGGACTTTCCTCGGGCTCACACATCCCTGGTATCTCTCTGTGTGTCCTAATTTCCTTTGCTTATAAGGACACCAGCCAGATTGGAGTAGGGCCCACCCTCCAATCCTCACTTTAACTTCATCACCTCTTTAAAGGTCCTATTTCCAAATACAGTCACCTTCTGAGGTACTGGGCATTAGGATATCAATATATGAATTAGGACACAATTTAGCCCATAAATTTTTCTTAGAGCTGCAAAGAAACAGCTGGGGATTAAAATCCCGGTTTTATCTTCTTGCAACACTAGTCTTTGAAACATAGTGCATTGTGATACATAATGTAACTAGTCCATGCTATGCTAAATTCACAGAATTATTTGTGAATTTTCAGAATTATTTATTTGAATCCCTGACGTTGCAGCTGCTCCAGGAGGGCTGTGGCTTGGCACGTATGCCCAGTGAGGCTTCTTGGCAAGCATAATGTAAGTGATGGTTAAGTGAAGTCCAGGCTTCCCTTCGGGTCTCTGCCCACTTCAGCTCTGTCTCTTGCAACAGAGCACACCCTGTGCGTGGAGTAGCCTGGCAGCTGTCCTGAGGTATTACAAGACTTCCCCATCAATTGCTGTTCCTCCGTGTGCACCTGTGCTGCCTGCTTTGGGTTCTTCAAATTTAAGTAAAATCACTGATGGGGACATAGTAAGCCTTTTTCATCTTTTTTTTTTTTTTTTTTTTCTGATCTTAAGCCAATGGTATTAAATTAGAGGCCAGGTAGAATGCAAAGGCGGAAGAACAAGTAGTCACAAAGAGTGACTCAACAAGCAGGTGTTGAACATGTTAATGAGGCACCGAAGGCTTGTCATTTCCATGCTGACACAGGAAGCAGAGTTAGCAAAGCATGAAGGTATTAAACTATCGTGTAAGCTGCAGCTTGGGAACTGCATGGGATTCAGTTTAGATAAAGCATAGGTGAGGGGCCCAAATAAAGAGATTGAAGAGGAAAATAGGGGCTGAGATCAACAAGGGTTCTTTGAGGTCTGCTGAGAATTCAGTTCCTAGCTGGTAGTCATGGGATGTCTATTTCGTTGAAATGCTTTAAGCTGAGGAATTTGATGATCAAATTTGCATTTTTGAAAATGAATTCCGGTGGCCAGATAATGGACTATTTTAAGTGCTTTCTTCTTTATTACTCAGGGAAGGTCTTTCAAGACACCGTTAAATCAAGGTATGATAATCCAAAACATTTGCTTCCCTGTACCCTTTAGAAATGTAAGGCTTGCAAATGATTCAGTGCAAGAAACAAGGGAATGAACATGAAATCATTTTAAAATGAGGTGTGCTTATCACGTGAGGGCATTGTGTCTTGAGTCTCGGCATGCCTCTGATTTAGGGTGCAGATGGAGAGAAATTTTTCCAATGGCACATGAGGAAATGTGTATAAAGATGCTCATTAAAGCATAGCCAAATTTGGACTCAAACTATCCATCAGTAAGAGGATGGATAAATGTCTGTGATATGTTCATACACTTGAATCAGAGATATAGAAACATACAGGAAAGAGCTCAAAAACAATGTGTAGTGAAAAATTAAGTTGCTTCTTACAGATTGACAGCATTTATGTAAATCTGTGAAAACATAAAGCAATTAAACAAGTGATATGTAGATTTTCAGTAAAAGTATACAAAAATGGTATGATAGATTACACACAAATTTCATCATGGTGGTTGCCTCTGAGAGGCAAGGTGGGAAATGAACTTTGACACAGGAAGAAAAAAGGAGCAGTTATTATTTGTTTCTCAACTCTTTAAAAAATGACAAACTATAAACATACTTAATTATTGCTGGTAAATATGCACTTCTTTCAATCGCTGTACTTTTCTCTGATTGTTTAAACTTTTAAAATTATTTTTTTAAAGGAGAAAAGTTTTTTCTCATCTGTTATCCTTTATATTTAACATTGTATTATACTTTATACTTTGCCCTGCATCTACAGATTTATTGCCTCATGACTTCCCTATGATGTTGATGGGTTAAAGTAGCTTTATTCTTATTTCATCAACTAAGGCTCAAAGAGGTAAAGTGCCTCACCTCTACATTTTCTAAAATCTTTAAAAGGTGAAGTGGAAGTTCAATTCCAGCATTTCTGAAACCAGAGCAAGTGCCCCTCTTGCTCTCCTGCAGTAATCTGTCTACATTGTAAGAACTTCTACTGAACTTATCCAGAATAGGCAAAAGACACTTTAAGAAACTTCAATGTGCCCACTATGTTTTGTTTTGTTTTGTTTTGTCTTGTTAAGAAAACTCAAGGGACTGGTGCTCTGGTATTTAGGTGATGACATTTGATGCAGTAGTTGAGGGCCCCATCTGACTTTGAATTTCAATTCTGCCATATTCTAGCTTTGAAACTCTCTGCCTCAGTTTCCTCACCAGTAACATGGGCAAAATCATAGTACCCAGGCATAAAGTTGTTGAGAATGAACTGGGTAATCCATAAAGTGCTTAGCATGGATCCTATTAGAACTATCACAATGAGGGGTAGTTGAAGAGAGTTCCAGTATGTTACCAAGCCCAGATTGTTATGGGATTCACCTCTGGGTAAGCCAGTTTACGTTCTCTGTTAAACGGCTATCCACATAGGGAGTCTCAGAAAGGGAATGGTGCAAGACACACTGTAAATAGATTAGCATAAATATATTGTGCTGCTACCAAAAAAAAGTATATATTTAAGTGAATGTGGTCTTCATTTTGTATACATTTTATTTTTAATAAAAACCAAAACTATAAAAAGAGAGTTGAAGAACAGAGATAAAGGCAGTCCCACAAAAGAAATCTCATTAAATATACTGGCCAATTGACTTTTTTTATACATTTCAAGTCTATTCTGTAGTATAGATCATAGAATACATCCTAAGGATACTCAAAATCATCAAGATCCGGCTGCGGCCCCATGGCCAAGTGGTTAAGTTTGCACACTATGCTTTGGCGGCCGGGGGTTTCGCCGGTTCAGATCCTGGGCGCAGACAGGGCACCACTCATCAGTCCATGCTGAGGCAGCATCCCACATAGCACAGCCAGAGGCACTCACAACTGGAATATACAACTATGTACTGGAGGGCTCTGGGGAGAAGAAGAAGGAAAAAAGAAGAAGATTGGCAATAGATGTTCACTCAGATGCCAATCTTTAAAAAAAATTTAAAAAAATAAAATAAAATAAAGATGCCCATTCACCTCCATGCATAAATGTGGTGTCTAAAATATCTAACTCTAGTCATTGAAAGCAAAACAGATTTTGAAGTGTTTTTAATGCTTTAAAGAACATTCTGTAAAAGAAAATAAGTATGAGTAGCTGGTAGCAGAGCTTGTCCCAAATTCCTTCATTAGAAATCCAAATTTAAAAAAAAAATCAATGACATATTTTCAAAGATGGAATCAATAGTTTAAAAAGAAGAGGCTGTGCACATTGTTTTTAGTACTGTTGTAGAAACAATGTCACTTTTATCTCACTCTGATCTTCAAAAGCAGGTGACCTTGTTTGGATTTCAATAGAAAAATCTCTCATGAATTTACATGGCCATGTTAGCTGTATAGTGTTGATTGCAAAGAAATAAAACCAAATAATGCCATAAAACAGCCCTTCAGGCACATTGCCTTTTTAAACTATTTGCATAAAGATGGACAGCACATTATTATGTGCATGTAGTTAAACTCCCAAATTCAAAAGAAAGAATAAAAGTCTTACTTGGGTTTCCCATGGCTTAGGAAGTATAACCTACACAGTAACCTTACAAATGAACTTTAAGAGAGGAGACAAAAAAGAAGCATATCAAACTTGTTGAATATGAGCATTTGTTTGTTGTGTATTGCATGCAACACTAAAACAAACACTTGTCACCTAAAATATCCTTTTTATGGAAGAAATGTGGAAATAAATGTTATGGACACTGGGATTGGTAAGAGCAGAATAAGTAAAATTACTGTAAGTTCTCAACTAATTCTTCAGGTAAGGAATAAAAATAAAAGTGAAATTAAGCAATAAAATCCTTGTTCATTGATTTCTTAGGAAAAGAAAAGAATTCCCATCCATGTGACTTTGAGATTTCTTTCTTCTGATATCTAAATGTCTTCTTTGTATGCATGCTATGTAAGTCCATTTAATTTATGCTTCTGTAAAAGATTTGTGTTACTTTTAAAGGTGAATCATTGCTGAGTTAGTATTTTAATTATATTTATGCAATTCAAGTTTAATGTTGTAATTCTCACGAAAATTTTAGGATGACTGAAACGAAGATGTCTCTAGATAATTCACATGCGTTTCACCATTGGTATTATACAACAACCATGCAAATCATTCTGGTTTTCTTTCTTCCAAATGTTTTGAAATGAGGGCTGGTTTACTTCATACTCCTGGAGAATGCACTAGATTGATCTTCTTTTCCTCTGTATCGATTACAAAGAAAAGATATAAGAGATATGCCTCTTCTTTTAATTTGCTGGATGATCAAGGACTGTTAATTTGCCTCTGGGTGATGGTTGAATGTTTTCTTTAAATAAAGGATTTGGTCTTTGGTAGTGGAGTTCAATATCTGATGTTCAATGACACTGAAAATTCCTCAAAAGTGTCTTGCAGATAGTCACTCCAGGGACAAAAGGAAAGCTGAGTTGGTGGCTCCTTAGGCCCCCTGCTCACTTGATTCCAAGTGGGCTTATTGCTTTTTAAATATATTTTTAATAATTAGAATAAGTGATCCACTAGTCAAAAATACCTATTACCCCTTTTCTCCATAGTTGCTACAATCTCTACAGCTGTAAGAATTTGTAGATTATTTTCGATAGTTGGTGAATTTGCAAGTGAAATACTAACAATAATAAAAAGCTAATACACATAGCACTTTCTAAGCACGAAGAACTCTTCCAAGGCTGTAAATAAGTTAGTCCATTTAGATCTCATGGAAATATTTTTGAAAATAGTTATATTAACATGTCTCCAGGTAATAGATCTGAAAATTTTCATAAATATTCTTTATTCATTAGTATTTTATACAAATAATATTCTTACACGAAGTTCACATAAATATGTTAGAAAACCGCCAAGACTCTCCTAAAAACTGACCAACTCATACTGCTAAAGTTTATTAATATTCAGATTAAAATTTAAAAAACAATTTCAGCTATCAAATTAGCAAATATCAGAATTTAATAGTGCTCTATTGCAACGAGGGGTGATGAAAAAGAGATTTTCCAGTTTCTGGTGAGAGTAGAAAGTCGTAAGTTTTGGGAAAGTAATTTATCAATAAATATTAACAGCTTTAAAAATGTTGTATATTGTACTACTTCCTGGAATTTCTCCAAAAGAGGTCCTGATATTTAAAATTATTTAAGAACATGAATGTTTATTACACTGTTAAATGTAATTCCAAACTAATGTAAAAAATCTAATTAGGGAAGGAGAAAGTAAAATATGGAACATCTATTTTATGAAAAATTATAATAAATTAAAAACATGTTTACTTCTAAATTTTTAGGAGTTTGGAACAAAGTATAGCCTCATAAAAATGAAGAGACATTCTATATATAGTAAGAAGATCTCAATTGCATATGTGTTCATCCATACACATACATATGGAGAAAAAAAAATAGTGACTCTAAAAGTACTCTAAACCACCTGTCAGCTAAGAGCCTATGGAGCTAAGATTAAATCTAGATTTAATTCTCAATGTCATGTCATATACTAATCCAGATTATCCCCCTCCACGTAGCTTCTGGAACTTTTCAAATTTGCACAATTTCTTCTCTCACCCCGTCTTTCTGTGGACTCCTATTCCAACTTGCTGACACGGTTTCACCTGCATCAAGCTAAACATGAAGCACAACTCTTTCACTATCTTCCTCTCCCCAACAAACGTACTTGCCTATAGCATTTTGAGAGTTTACCAAGTTTACTAAAATTATGAAGGAACCGAGGGTGGGGTCATCTCATACTGTGCGAGAACTTTTACCCTTCCACCTCCTACATCCTTACCTCTTCCCAAGCTTCCTTTCTGGAATCATCAGAAAATGTTTCCCATTCTCATATGTAATGGTTCTCCTGGTTTGGAGACCCCTGGAGGTTTCAACTTGACCTTAAGAGAATTTGTTAAGAAATTTCTTTTGAACAATATAATAGTGTTTTTGAAAGGATTGCTGAAGATACACATTTCTTCCCCTCAGTTTGTTATTATTAATATGAAACATTTTTCTTTAAATGGTAAATACAGCTTATATGATTAGAAAAAAGATCATTCACTCTCATTGAAAACTATTTCTGATTCAGATATCTTGAACCATTTTCCCTGTTCTTCTGTATGTGTCTAACCTAAGAATAACACCTCCAGCTCTGGGCTGCGTGGACTGCCCTTGCTCTCTGGATGTGTAGGAGGATTTCTTACCTGCTATCCACAAACCCTGCAGTTCAAGTCACTGAGCTGTCCTTACTACACCCCAGACCAAGTCTCTGTCTCTTGCTTGCTCGCTCTCTCTCTCTCTAACCAAGCTCCAGTGTTGAATGATAGCATTCATGTAGCCAGAAGGATAAATTTGAATTGGTAAAGGAAAAATGATAGAAAAGCAATCTTCATCCTCCTATCGTTTGTCTCCCTCACAGCAATATTTGGATTCCTTCAGCACCCTGCTATGATCACCTTCTAATGGAATCTGCTGTTCCCTGTCTTCCTCATCATTACCTTTTCTCCCCTCTTTTCCTTTCTCTCTTCCTGTAGCAACACAAAACCTACTTAAAATGTTATCATGCGTGCGTGTGCATGTGCAGATGCATACTTATGCATGCATCTCTACATACAAGCAACAGCGTATGCCATTTTAAATGCTTGGAGCGGTACAGCCATGCAGCTCCTTATCCTAATGCCTTAGTCTGTGTAGCCAGAGAAAAATTGGGTGGTTTGACATCCAAAGAGCTCTTGCACCAAGATGTGAACATATGGTACATAACCAAAATGGATTATTTTAATTGACACGTTTATTCTTGGGTTAATACTTTACTCTTAATGTCTTACCATCTATGTCCACTTGGGCTGCCAAGTATGGGGCCATGACAATAACCCATTCAGGATCCTCTTTCCATGTTTTCTAAGTTCATTTTAATACCTAAACTCATCACTTTCTCCTACACCGCACGTATTTTTAAAACATACATGGACCAAATCATAAACTATGTGCAGTGATTGCTTTTAATTAGAGCCTCCTAGTCCTACCTAAACTATAAAAGATTAAATAATGGGAGAGGGAGAGAAATTCTCTGGGTCAGGAACTCCAGTCTTGTGCACCACCTCACCTTCAGAGCTCCTGCTTCCTCATAACTTCCTTAAGCTGGAACATGGAGGAGAGACACCAGACTATCAGAGACAGCACATCAATGGCTAGAAGAAGCTGTCTGCATCTCTTTTTATTTAAATAGACAGATGTCCCATTGGTTTCCAGAAAACCCCTAAGGAAAAAGTAGCATCTAAATATTATGTTGAGGAGGAAATTGTTCAGATAACAAACACTGGAACTAAACTCACAAGAATCATACTCAATCAAATCAATGTCAGTAAGGACATACTCGAAAGGGGGTAAGGATTCCTCACTATTGTAACTTATCCTTGCCTCCCATTCTATTTTCAGTAAGGGTGAAGAGAAACGTGAGGAAAAAAAGAAAGCAACAATATCCATATGGTGCTGTACCATGTCAGTTGTTCTTATATTTACAGCTTTTGTTTTCTTTTCTCACATCACCAGACTCTCACTCAGAATGCTTACTTCCAGCCCCTTTGAAAAGTGTAGCAGAACTAGAACTCCCCCATCTAGGACGTGGCTTCTCCATCTAAAGCACTCATGCCTCTGGGTGATCCCCATTCCACTGTCTCACAGGTGGGAGGGAAAAAAACACCCCACTTTCATTCCCAGTGGAACACGTATACCGCATTTGTAAAGTTGAAGTGTTGAGGCAATATTATCCTAAACATGATGCTTAAGATTTTAAATGTTTTTGGGGCTGGCCCCGTGGCCGAGTGGTTAAGTTCACGCGCTCCGCTGCAGGCGGCCCAGTGTTTCGTTGGTTCGAATCCTGGGCGTGGACATGGCACTGCTCATCAGACCACGCTGAGGCAGCGTCCCACATGCCACAACTAGAAGAACCCACAACGAAGAATACACAACTATGTACTGGGGGGCTTTGGGGAGAAAAAGGAAAAAAATTTAAAAAATCTTTAAAAAAAAAAAAAGATTTTAAATGTTTTTAATGGAGTAAATTCCCCAGACATAGCCTATGTTTGAAATAGGCCTGTCAAGGATAGAAAGAGAACATAACCATCATGAGAGATGTTTATTTGTCTGAGTTTGAGATTACAGATTTACAAACAAACACAGACACTACGAGACTGGATTATCTGCATTTTAAAGGGGGATTAGTATGAACTAAATGCTTCATAGTGCAGATTTTCAGGCAAATTTTATCACAATGGATGATAGTGTTTACACTAGAAATCTCTGTTTAGAGTAATTCTGTCAATACAAACCAGAACACCTCTTATGGTTTACTCTCTACAATCACAACTAACCTTTTCTTGTTTGACTTTACAAATGTGTGTGATACCAATTGCCAGTGTTCCTGAGGATTTATTTATCCAGAAAGGAAACACTTTGATTCATAAAATGAATTTATATTTTAATTGCTAACTTGGCAGGATACTTGGTCAAATTGTCAGAACCATAGTAAATAAGATCAATAAGTTAAACTATCAGGAAATGTGAAGTTAAGAATTTCTCAAACCACACATTATTTACTGATTGCTTACTTCAGTTTAATTAAATCCATTATAAATAGTTTAATGGGCATCAGAATGGGCAAAAAAATATTATTTTCTTGAATATTCTGACAACTGTCCTTCCATCCACCTTGTGCCAACATTGTAGAATTCATGAATTAAATCTAAAAATAAAACAACTCCAGATCATTTATGCTTGCTTTAAACTAAGGAATGGAATAAGCTAGTATAACTGGCACAGATGACAAGTTTAGGTTTTTAAATTACCATGATCAGAATCTCATCAAAATGTTGGCATAGGCAGACTCTGAACTCACCTCCTCCCATGAACACAACCAGGTTACAACTATTCATGGAAAAATTAGCACTGAGAGAATTAAAAACTGGATAAAAAGAACCCAAACAAGGGACAGTCCTCAGTGAGGTAGAAGAGGCAGAAATTCCTTCTAGAGAGAAAAAAACCAACTTTATGAGCCACGGAGCTTCACAGCCTGCTGAATGGGAGCAACGCTAAGGTATGCAGCCTTCCCTGGAGAAGCAGAGTACCTGATAGGGGGCACATTACCACTATCAGCATCCTTCAGACTCAGCACAACTGAGATGAGTGTCATAGTATCTTCATTTGCTGGCTATTAATTACAACTGGGAATCCCCCAGAAAAGCTATTGGACATAAGGGGAAAAACTCAGCTTTTAAAGGGCCCATGCACAAGTTCACCCATCTCAGAAAGCAACTTAAAGTCACCAGAAAGAAAAGTGCACAGTTCTTTAGTGAAAAGAGATTCACCTGGTAGGCTCTGGGTGCATTTTGGTGAGAGGTAAGACCTCTCCAGGGACTGAGACCTAGGTGGCAGCCATTCTTGTGACCTAATACAGGCATGCTGACACAGATACTGGCAGATGCCATTGCATTTCTTCCCCTGGCCTGTTAGCCCAGGGGTCTGCCACATCCATTAGAGTACCAATTTAATCCAGCTCAGCCAGGGAAGGCAGCCTGCCCTAGGGACTGGCCCCACCAAGCAGCAAACCCTCAGAGTACTTGGTGGCCTGCATAGACTGGCAAGGGGTGACATCCTAGATTCCCTGGGCACCTGCAGCAAAAGCAACCATGCTGAAGCAGGAGGACACACATAGCCCACAAAGGGATCATTCCTGGAACATTTGGACTGGTGACAAGAGGGAAGTACACTGCTGGGCCTCAAAAGGAGCCTCTTACATAAGGCCACTTCTCCAATATCAGGAGACATAGCTGACCCACCTAATACATAGATACAAGCATGGAGAAAGAAGCAAAATGAGGAGGCAAAGGAATGCATTCCATGCAAGAGTACAAGACAAAACCCCAGAAAAAGAACTGAATGAAACAGAAATAAACAATCTACCTGACAAAGAGCTCAAACAAAAAGTCATATGGATGCTCTCTGATCTTGGGAGAAGACTAGATGAACACAATGAGATCATCAACAAAGAACTGAAAAATACAAAAAAGAAACAATCAGAAATGAAGAATACCATACTGAGAATGAAAAATTCATTAGAGGGACTCAATAGCAGAGTAGATGATACAGAAGAATGGATCAGTGAACTGAATGAAAGACTAGAGGAAATCACCCAAGCTGAAAAGACAAAAGAAAAAAGAATTAAAAAGAACAAGAACAGTCTAAGGGAACTCTGGGACAATATCAAATGCACTAACATTTGTATTATAGGTGTCCCAGAAGGAGGAGAGAGAGACAAAGTGCAGAGAATCTATTTGAAGAAATAATAGATGAAAAGTTTCCTAACCTAAGGAAGGAAACAGACATCCAAGTACAGGAAGCACAGAGAGCACCAAACAAGATAAACCCAAAGAGGCCACACCAAGACACATTATAATTTAAATGTCCAAAATTAAAGATAAAGAGAGAATCCTAAAAGCTGCAAGAGAAAAACAACAATTATATACAAAGCAAAGCCCATATGGCTATCAGCTGACTTCTCAGCCAAAACCCTACAGGCTAGAAGAGAGTGGCATGTTATATTTAAAGTGCTGAAAGGAAAACACCTACACCAAGAATTCTATACTCAGCAAGGTTATAATTTAGAATGGAAGGAGAGATAAAGAGACAAGCAATATTAAAGGAGTTTATCAACAAGAAACCAGTTCCACAAGAAATGCTAAAAGGACTTATTTAAGTGGGAAAGAGAACACCACAAATAGGAATAAGAAAATTATCTTTAAAAAAGGCAATAAAATCACTGGTAAAGGCAAAAATACAGTAAAGGTAGCAGATCAATCACCTATGAAGATAATATGAAGGTTAAAAGACAAAAATAATAAAATTACCTATTTCGGTGATAAGAGGGTAATAGATAGACACACACACAATAAGAAATTAGGTATGATATCAAAAACATAAAATGTGGGAAGAGGGGAGTAAAAGAGTAGAGCTTTTTAGAAACACCTCATACTAAAGAGATTATCAACTCAATATAGATTGCTATATACATATATTTTTACATATGAACCCCAGGGTAATCACAAACCATAAACCTATAATAAGTGCACAAATAAGTAGGAGAAAGGAAATCAAACATATTACTAAAGAAAACCATCAAACCACAAGGCAAGAGAGCAAGAGAAGAAGAAAGGAACAGAGAAGAGCTACTAATAACACAGAAAAAAGTAGCAAAATGGCTATAAGTACATACTTACCAATAGCTACTTTAAATGTCAATGGACTAAATGCTCCAATCACAAGGCATAGAGTGGCTGATTGGATTAAAAAAAAAGCAAGACCCCTGTATACGCTGCATATGAGAGACAAACTTCAGACCTAAAGATACTCACAAACTGAAAGTGAAGGGATGGAAAAAGATACTCCATGCAAATGACAGAGAAAAGAAAGCTGGGATAGCAATGTTTATATCAGACAAAATAAACTTGAAAACAAAAACTATAACGAGACAACAAAGGGCACTACATAATGATAAAGCGAACAATCCAACAAGAGGATATAACACTTGTGAATATCTATGCACCCAACACAGGAGCACCTAAATATATAAAACAATCATTAACATCTGTAAAAGGAGAAATAGATAGTAACACAATAATAATAGGGTCTTTAACACTCCACTTACACCAATGGATAGATCATCCAAATAGAAGATCAATAAAGAAACATTGGCCTTAAATGACTCATTAAACCATATGGCTTAGTACATATATATAGAGAACATTCTATCCTAAAACCACAGAATACACAGTCTTTTCAAATGCACGTGGAATATTCTCCAGGATTGGTCACCTAAAAGGCCATAAAACAAGTCTCAATAAATTTAAGAAGATCAAGATAATACCAAGCATCTTTTCTGACCACAAAGATATGAAACTAGAAATCAAATACAGGAAAAAAATTTTTAAAAAGCCACAAATACGTGGAGATTAAACAAAATGCTACTGAACAATGATTGGGTCAATGAAGAAATCAATGGAGAAATCAAAAAATACCTTGAGATAAATGAAAATGAAAAGATGGCGTGCCAAAATTTATGGCATACAGTAAAAGTGGTTCTAAGAGGGAAGTTTATAGAAATTTAGGCCTCCCTCAACAAACAAGAAAAATTCCAAATAAACAATCTAACAGTGCCCCTAAAGGAAATGGAAAAAGGAGAACAAACAAAGCCCCAAATCAGTAGAAGGAAGGAAATAATAAAAATCAGAGCAGAAATAAATGCAATAGGGACAAAAAAAAATAGAAAAAATCAATGAAACCAAGAGCTGTTTCTTTTAAAAGGTAAACCAAATTGACAAACCTTTAGCTAGACTCAACAAGAAAAAAAAAGAGAGAGGGCTCAAGTAAATAATATCAGAAATGAAAGAGGAGAAATTACAATGGACACTGGAGAAATACAAAAGATTATAAGAGAATACTATGAAAAGCTATATACCAACAAATTGGTTAAACTAGAAGAAATGGATAAATTCCTAGAATCACACAATGTTCCAAAATGGAATCAAAAAGAAATGGAGAATTTGACTAGACCAATCACCAGTAAGGAGATAGAAACGGTAATCAAAAATCTCCCAAAAAATAAGTCCATGACCAGATAGCCTCCCTGGTGAATTCTACCAAACATTCAAAGAAGACTTAATACCTATCCTTCTCAAACTCTTGCAAAAAATTGAAGAGGAGGAGAAGCTTCCTAGCTCATTCTATGAAGCCAACATTATCCTGATACCAAAACCATACAAGGACAACACAAAAAAAGAAAATTGCAGGCCAATATCACTGATTAACATCGATGCAATAATCCTCAACAAAATACTAGTAAATCAAACACAACAATACATCAAAAAGATCATACACTATGATCAAGTGGGATTTATGCCAGGGATGCAGGAATGATTCAACATCTGCAAATCAATCAATGTGATATACCACATTAACAAAATGAAGAATAAAAGCTACATGATCATCTCAACAGATGCAGAGAAAGCATTTGACAAGATAGAGCATCCATTTGTGATTAAAACTCTGAATAAAATGGGTATAGCAGGAAAGCACCTCAACATAATAAAGGCCATATATGACAAACCCACAGCTAATATTCTCAATGAAGAAAAACTGAAATCTATCTCTCTAAGAACAGGAACGTGACAAGGATACCCACTTTCACCACTCTTGTTTAACATAGTATTGGAAGTCTTAGAGCAATCAGGCAATAAAAAGAAATAAAACGGGTCCAAATTGGAAAGGAAGAAGTGAAACTGTCACTATCTGCTGATGACATGATTTTATATATACAAAACCCTAAAAGAGCCACTAAAAAACTTTTAGACATGATAAATGAACACAGTCAAGTTGCAGGATACAAAAATCAACATACAAAAATCAATTGCATTTCTATACACTAACAACAAAGTAGCAGAAAGAGAAATTAAGAATACTATCCCACTTACAATTGCAACAAAAAGAATAAAATACCTAGGAATAAACTTAACCAAAGAGGTGAAAGATCTGTGCAAGAAAAACTACAAAACATTGTTGAAAGAAATTGAAGAAGACACACAAAAAAGGAAAGAGAGTCTGTGCTCTTGGATTGGAAGAATTAACATTGCTAAAATGTCCCTGCTTCCTAAAGCAATCTACAGATTCAATGCAATCCCCATCAAAGTTCCAACAACATTTTTCACAGAAATAGAACAAAGAATCCTAAAATGTATATGGAACAACAAAAGACCCTGAATAGCCAAAGGAATCCTGAGAAAAAAGAACAAAGCTGGAGGTATCACACTCCCTGATTTCAAAATATGCTACAAAGCTATAGTAAACAAAACAGAATGACATTGGCACAAAAACAGACACAAAGATCAATGGAACAGAATTGAGAGCCCAGAAATAATCCCTCACATCTATGGACAGCTAATTTTTGACAAGAAAGCCAAGAACACACAATGGAGAAAGGACAGTCTCTTCAATAAATGGTGTTGGGAAAACTGGTCAGCCACATGCAAAAGAGTGAAATTAGACCATTATCTCACACCATACACAAAAATCAACTCAAAATGTATTAAAGACTTGAATGTCAGATCTGAAACCATTAAACTTCTAGAAGAAAACATAGGCAGTATGCTCTTCAACATTAGTCTTAGCAGCATTTTTTCAAATACCGTGTCTGACTGGGAAAGAGAAACAATAGAAAAAATAAACAAATGGGACTACATCAAACTAAAATGCTTCTGCACAGCAAAGGAAACCATCAACTTAATGAAAAGACAACCTAACAATTTGGAGAAATATTTACAAACCATATATCAGATAAGGAGTTAATATCCCAAATATACAAAGAACTCGTACCTCTCAACAACAAAGATACTAACGACACAATTCAAAAATGAGCAAAAGATCTGAACAGACATTTCTCCTGAGAAGATATACAGATGGCCAACAGGCACATAAAAAGGTATTCAACATCATTAACTATCAGGGAAATGTAAATCAAAACTACAATGAGATATCACCTCACTCCTGTCAGAATGGCTGTAATTAACAAGACAGGATACAATAAGTATTGGAGAGCATGTGGCGAGAAGGAAACTGTTGTATACTGCTGGTGGGAGTGCAAACTGGTGCAGTCACTATGGAAAACAGTATGGAGTATCCTCAGAAAATTAAGAATAGATCTACCATATGATCCAGCTATCCCACTGCTGGATACTTATCCAAAGAACATGGAAACACAAATGCATAAATTTACATGCACTCCTATGTTCATCATAGTATTATTCACAGTAGCTAAGACTTGGAAGCCACCTAGGTGCCCATCAAGGGATGAATGGATACAGAAGATGTGGTATTTATACACAATGGAATACTACTCAGCCATAAGAAATGATGAAATCCAGCCATTTGTGACAACATGGATGGAACTTGAGGGTATTATGCTAAGTGAAATAATTGAAAGGGAGAAAGTCAAATACCATATGATCTCACTCATAAGTAGAAGACAAAAATGACAAACAAACACATAGTAACAGGGACTGGATTGGTGGTTACCAGAAGGGAAGGGGGAAGGAAGGATGTGAAAGCGGTGATTAGGGCCAAGTGTGCAGTGATGAATTTTAATTAGTCTTGGGATGGTGAACATGATGTAATCGATACAAAATGCAAAATATATTCTGATATACATCTGAAAAAAATTTTTAAAATGAATTAAAAAAAAATTACCATGAACTCATTCACATATCTTCCATTGAAGCCCTACATGATTCAAAGGGAATCCACAAATCTTTAAGACATGGTCATTTCCCTTGTGAAGTGTGTGGCCAGTTTAGGGAGATAAATTCAATATAAAATTAATTATAATACTACATGATAAGTTCAATATGGAAAATGTGACCATTGTGAGATTGTGACAGCATCCAGAATCCTAGAATGATCCGAAAGGCAGACCCTAACCCTGAAGGATTGATGGGAAAAAGAAAATGGGAAATGGGCACATTTCACAGAAAAAGGAAGGCATGATCAAAGGAAAAAGATAAGACATTTCATCAAGTATTGCTTAAAAGCCATTACAAAAGGGGCATTTTCCCAAAATAGAGGTGTAGGAAGATGCCCAAAGTCCTCTGTGACCCATTATCCATCCATCAACTTTGTTTATGTTTTGAGATTATTAAACGACTGTCAACTCTATGTGAATAACTCTATGTAGACACTGTAGTATACTGTGGGAAAGAGAATATTAGACTGAGGACAAGGAAGCCTCAGTAGAGTACAAGTTCTTCTACTAAGGTATTTGTTGACCCTGGGCATGTATCTACACACACTCCAGTGTAATAATGTAACAGTTAATATTAGCAGAGGAGTCATGAACGTATATTTGTCATCACCTAATGGTGGATCCTGGGCCTGTGTGTCCTTCTACTCTTCTGTATTTAACCTACTAAATAAGGAATTTAATTATCAATATTAAAGTAATTAAGCAATGTAAATATATGTAAAGCAGTTGAACACAAAAATCGTTGACCCTCTTGGGGAAAAAAGCAGTACATAAATAATATTCTTTCTGAGAATAATATTGCAAAGTTAAGCTGTTAGAGATAATTCCGATATCCCTGTGAGGTATTCAATATGCATCATGTAGACACTCTCCTGGTCACGTTTCAGATTTCTGAAGAGAACTTCTGAAGAGTTGGATCAGGGCCATGGGCTTGTGAAGCTGCTATTTTGATTATCTTTTTAAACTTTGCCTCACTTATGAGAAGTGATTTTCTCATGAAATTCTACCTCCATGTGCCAGTATAACACACCTACACCTTATTACCAGAGGAATATTTATTCATACTTGCTCAAACAGATTAGCATTTGCACACCAACAAACTCATTTGGTTGGAACCAATTTGAATATCAATGTAAAAAGAGAAAGGTGAAAGGATAGAGGACAAAGGTAGAAATCAAAAGTTTTAAAATTTAGCAAAATCTGAATATAGAGGTTTTTTCTTTCTTTCTTTTTTAAGGCACTGAATTGGAATTACTAAAATTCTTACTTTACAGCCAGTCACACTTGCTACTCCAGACTACATAAGGGAAAATTCTCTCAACATCAGTGTGACTCATGGCCACACAATTTCTGAATGCTTTCCAAACACCCTGTTGCGTGGTATCCAACAGTGTTAGAGCAAAAGCAACAAACTTGTGTTATGTGTCCAGGAATAAATCTATTTTTACGATGATGTGCAAAGGACACGTGATGTGTCCAAAATTCATCTCCAAATGGGGTTTCCAAAATCCATTTTAAAATGCAATGATAGGGCCAGTCTTTGCAAAGCTAAGTACTGATTCCTAGAGGAGGAATACAGGATCCATGCCTTTCTCTGCTTTTATGAACAATCACTTTCTGAACCAGAGACTAATTATTTCTACTGATAGGATAGAACTAAAACAGCTGCAGGCAGGAATTCATTCCTTCATGATGCCAGATTCTGTTTCCAGAAGCAAATCACTAGAATTTTTCAGTAGAACCATAAAAGAAGAAAGGAAGGAAGGAAGGAAGGAAGGAAAGAAGGAAAAAAGAAAGAAAGCAAAGAAAGAAAGAAACTCTTTATTAGATGAGGTGAAGAAAATATAACATAAAGATAGCTTTTCATTATTTTCATTACTAACAAAGACACAAATCACGTTCACGATCTAACAGAACTCTGCTTTATTGTATCATCTGTAAGGACATAACACCTTATCCCCTTCTGTTAATTTGATTCAATATTCAATATATTAGGTCACAATTATTTACCTTCCTCAATATAATGCTCCATATTTTCCAGTGTTTTCTTACTTTAAAGAAAAAATGACTTTGTCTAACAACTATGAATGCCAAAGTAAATTTCCTTCAGTTTTAAGGAGGGACATTGTGGTTGTTTTCTGTTTGTTTCAGCACTTTGCAGGGAGGTATTAAAAACAAGAAATCTTACCAAATTTTCAACTCATAAAAGAGGGGTAAGAGAAAAATAGAAGCGCTTCAAAAAATAGAAGCACTTACTTCAAAAATTATCAAAATTTATGAATTATATTTGCTGTGCACAACGTAGGTGAATGGCTCTTCTTGAACAATAGGTTAGCTTAAGTATTCTATTCCCCATTTGTAGTGCTATCAGGAACATAGAAACATGTTTTGTTTTCTATTGATTTGTTCCTCTTATCAAGTAAAGATTTATGTCTTCTTGCTTAAGCAGCCTTGAAATAACAACAGCCTCTTTGGTTCCAGACATTTCAATAGAACTTTGTGTAAACCAAGTGCCTTGGTTTCTTCAACCTCATCACTAACGTCAGTGCATTTTAACGTCTTCTTTTTTATCCATTAAATAAATTAAACAAATTAGCATATGTCTGCAAGCCAGAGACTTTTAAAGAAATCAATCCAAACCTTAAGACATTGGGCAACAAACCAAAAAGAACCAAGGCAGCTCTTGATTTATAAATTGCGTCAATATCATGTTCTAAGAGTTATTAGTGAATTGTGTGAAAGATTGAATGTCTTTCTATTTTAAAAATGTTTTCCTTAATGTTTATTTTCGATGAAAACCTAAAAAATTAAAGAAAATGTCTCCATAATTGAACTTTACCAGAGTGTACTGGAAACCTCAATGATGTTCCAATTTGGGATGTCAACCACATCTTCCCCCTTGGTGTATACTCACCTGTGGAAGAATGTGTTCCCTTCCTATACTCAACTTTGATAGTAGAAACCTTCCTGGTAGAAACAAGAATCTGAAGGCTGCAGTGGCAACAGGCAGCCAAAGAAGTGAAGGGTTCATTGAATTTCCAGTCAAAGCAGAGGGAGGTCATGTAGTCAGCATTCACAGGCAAAGCACTGAGAGTAAAGGAGAGTTTCTGGGCTGCTAAAGCAGAGAGCTGGATGTCCAGTGAAATCATACATATATGCCATATATATATATATGTGTATGCGTGTTTTAGTTAGGGTTCTCCAGAGAACCAATAGGATGTTCATGTGTGTGTATATGTATGTATGTATTTACATATAAAGATATCTTTGATAAGGAATTGGCTCATGTCATTATGATGGCTGGCAAGTCCCAAGATCTACAGGGTGAGTTAGTAAGCTAGGGACCCAGCAGAGCCAATGGTTTAGGTCTAGTTCAAGTCCAAAGGCCTGAGAACCAGAAGAGCAGGTCAGTGTAGTTCCAGTCTGAAGTCACTTCAGGTTCCAGATCCAAGCAAAGCCTATTTCAGTTCCAGTTCAAAGGCAGGAAGAAAGCCATTGTCCCAGTTTGGAGGCCATTTAATAGAAGAATCCTCTTACTTGGTGGAGGGTCTGCCTTTTTGTTTTATTCAGCCCTTCGACTGATTGGTTGATGCCCACTAACATTGTGGAGGGCAATCTACTTTACTCAGTCCACTGGTGTAAATGCTAATCTCATCCAAAAACACCCTCACAGAAGCACCCAAAATTATGTTTGACCAAATATCTGGGCACCTCATGGCCTGGTCACGTTGACACAATAAAATAACCATAACAATATGCCAAACATTAATAAATCAGAAATAGAGGAGCTGGGGTACTCTTTTTCCTTTTCAAGGATATCTCTGTTCTTCATAGTTGTTGTTACTATATCTTTTCTTCATTGACACTTATCACAGCAGAGATCAGAGGGTAGGGATACAGGGATGGAGGACTAGAGATTGGAAGTAGCAGGGTTTGCACAATTCTAGCTACTAAACCTTAGTTCTTCAAAAACTGTGTACTCTCAGGCTGATATTATTTCTTGCTGAACTACAGTAGTCCCCTTTGTCTACAGTTTCGCTTTCCATAGTTGGTTTCAGTTACCTGCCGTCAATCGCAGTTTGAAAATATTAAATGGAAAAATCCCAGAAATAAACGATTTGAAAGTTTTAAATTGCATGCCATTCTGAGCAGCGTGATGAAGTCTTGAGCCATCCTGCTCCATCCCATCCAGGACGTGAATCATCCCTTTGTCTGGCATACCCATGCTGTATATGTCCCTTACCAGATTACCCATCTGGTTATCAAATCAACTGTGGTATCACAGGGCTTCTGTTCAAATAACCCTTATGTTGCTTAATAATAGCCCCAAAGCCAACTTATTATTAGTTATTGTTGTTGATCTCTTACAGTGCCATATTTATAAATTAAATTTTATCATAGGTAGGTATGTATAGGAAAAAACAAAGTATATATAGAGTTCAGTACTATCCACACTTTCAAGCATCCAAGGGGAGTTTAGGAATATAATCACCCACAGATAAAGGAAAGCTACTCTATATAAATTGAGAAGCATTTGGAGGCAGATATTTTTTATTATGTTGTTTTCAAATAATTCTGGTAATGAAAATATGACAGTTATAGGGCAAGCAAACACTTAAATTGACAGCCATCTGATAGTAAAGACCTATGTTTAATCTACTACATGAGAGGTAACTATTACTCCTTTCCAAAGCTGTTATCAACTTGGAGGGTGGGGTTGAAGAAGCTCTTCCGATACAGTTAGTGGTACTCACAAAAGAATCACTGCCTCGAAAGAGACAAACGTAGGCACTGGTAATGAACACAACACCTCCATTGATATCTTATATAAGCAGAAAACATCCTCATGTAAATATCAAGACATGGTCTACACCCCCAGAGTATCTGATTTGTCATGAACAATGAAGTGTCACTTTCTAAACTCTTGAACACCCGAGCAACAAGAAAGAAGATGCATAGCAGGTACCAAAGAACCTAGACTAAGAGTTGACAAACTACAGCCTACGGGCTGACCACCTATTTTTGTAAATGAATTTTTATTGGAACATAGCCATGCTCATTCTTTTTCAATATTGTCTATGGCAGCTTTTGCACCACCACAACAGAATTGAGTAGTTATGACAGACCTTGTATGGCCAACAAACTTAAAACATATTTACTCTCTGGGTCTTAATACAAGAAGTTTGGCAGACAAATCACTGACCAAACAATTTTTCAACGTTTCCTATATACTAGGTGCTAGGATTATAGGAGTGGGGAAACAAAAACCAAACATTCCTGACCTTGTACAGTCTATCTTCCAGAGTCAGCTCATATTCTATCATTTCAATTCCATTTAATCTCCCCCTAGTCCTTTCTCGCCTTTGCAAAAATAGTTCAGCTATTTTAGAGTTGCTCTTGGTAACATAAAACTTCCAGTCACGTGTTTTATCCTTCTTTTGAATTAATATCGAAGTTGTGTTGCTACTCACTGGATTTTATGAGACTTGAAAGCATATAATATTTTCTAAGGAATTTGACTCTTAGAAAAGGGGGGGATGGAACAGGATAGCGACGTCTGCTTCCTAACAAAAAAAGACTTGTTCGCCACCTAGAGGCCAAACGGGGAATCACTGGATTGTTCAGTCCTCAGGTCAACTAGAGCTTGACTGCCTGAAAGGAAGGCTACTGATCTACACCCACTGCATGGTTGAGTATGAAGATTACATAAGAAGACGCACAAAAATGTTCAGCACGGTAACTGGCACAAGGCGAATAAGCAACAAATATTTACTTTCAAAATGTCAAATTTTGCAATATATTCAGATATGTTTAAACCCAACATACATTCATTGTCTTCATTTCTACCTCATTAAGATAGCAACTTCCTTGTATTATTCAGCACCTCCATCATTTTGCCATACAATTTTTCTATCTCATTCTTCTCGGAAACTGTAAGCTGCTTGAAGGTAACTTCATCTATAAAAGCTGTCTGGTTTTTAAAGTGGTATTTACATGAAGTCAGCACTTAAGAAATCTCTTTTGAATTGAATTGCAAACAGTAGGATCCATGAAGAAGAATTTAACAAATTCATAGTTGAATAGATATTTTTAAATATCCCCAAATCTTATCTTGTGGAAGAAACAAATAAGGTTACTTTTTCGAAGGCTCATGTTACAAAAATCCATGCTACATGTCTACCCATTTGAAACAGCATTTTGTCATATGGAAATCATGAGAGTCTCACAGAACTTAACCACTGCAGTTATCCTATTTGTCTCACAGTGTTTATGTAATCGTTGATACAGTTGTCTTTGCACAAGTTAGAGAAGAACAATTTTGTCATAGTTGACTAAGGAGATGACATTTAGTAAAGAAAGTTTTTCCTGAGGAAAATGAGATGCCCCAGAGAGTGTGCAGGCTGCACTTCTTTATTTCAGGCTAACGTGACCCATTAATACATTTCAGAGTTTCTAGTGCATTTAAAATTGGTTTATTCTTCTACAAAGCTAAAAAACCTTCAGAAGTGTCATAACCCATTTTAAAGGAAATTCTGAAAATTAAAGCAAGGGAGCCCCCTTGTGGACTAATTCTAATGCTAGGTACAATAAATTACCAGTTAAATCAATGATTTCACTAGTATTCATGAGATAGATTCAATAGCGACTGAATAGAAATAATTTATTTTCAGGTGAATTACATCAGAAATGGATTATAAACTATTCTGTCATATATATTTATATGTACCTACTCAATACGATGGAAAGTAATTCCTAAAGCCAGCACTGCTTGGGTGAATCCTGGACTTGGCAAAAAACAAACTCTCCTCTCCCTAAGTGGTTTCGCCAACAAAGCCGCCCAAAGGATTTCTTCCAGAATCAATGACTCATTCAAGAACTCAAAAGCGTAATTGGCATTGGAAATCAAATACGTTTCTTTACAAGACAGTGAATTTAAACAAAGGTGGTGAATTTATTGGTGAATTCAGTTTGTTTAATAAATGAGTACCTGTTATTTAAAAAATGTACCTGTTAATACTTCTACCTGGAAAACCACTTTAAAAAATACGTAAAAGTATATTCTGTTATCGTAGTGAAAGTTTTCTCATCTTGAAAGTTCAGAATGAAGTAAAAGAAAACTGTAACTAGATTTATGAGCAGTGACATAGAAACAAATGCGCTTCCTGGAGGCGAGGCTCCTCTATCTCTGCACTAAGCTGAAGATCTGAGAGCAAACTTTTTTTAAGTCTAGTTTTATTTTTCCCCTTCCATCCTCCTTTCCCCCATGGCACTATATTTGGACCAAAGAATAAAAATGAGTAAAAGGAAATAGTTACAAAAATAACAGTTGTACTTATTAATTAATTTTTCACAGTTTAACACCATAAACAATCTTTATGCACACTTTTAAAAAAAAGAGGCCTGCATGCTCTGGTAATAGTGTATCAATTTATTGAATTTTTATTGCATTGTAAAATTGCACAGCTCTTGGTGGGTAGGCATAAACTCAATTTGATTTATTCCATTTGAATGCAACTACCGAGCTCTGTTAGAAACCTCTCCTGGTCTGTTTTTTTCTCAGTAAGTGGTGCTAGTTGTCTGTGGTTTTTTTAAGGTATGATAACATGCTGTTTAAAACCACGCAAATGATGGTGACCCCCTTTGCACAAAATATTCTCTTAATTTCTCTCTGGTGTAGATTTTTTTTTCTTAAGTAAAGTATTTCCATATAGGGAAGGAGAAAATATAACAGTGACAGAGTGACAGCTAAACTGTTCTGCATTTGAGATTAATCTAAATTCAGGGGTTTGGAAGCCGTCTGAGGAGCTGGGAGAGATGAGAGATGCTGACGGGTTGAGGATATGCTAATCTGTAGCCGAGAGAGGGAAACGGCACTCCCTATGAAATTTCTGGCTGTTGGACTGGGTGGTCAAATACTTTTAAGCACCTAAAAGGCTAATTCTATTTTAGGGTGTTTTTACTGTGTGGTAGACCACTCTTCCCATCGCCAAAAGAGCCTCTGCAGAAGTTACTAAATCAAGACTGTCCTGTGTGAGCATTCTGTTGAAGAAAGCATGCAAAATGAACTGCAATGCATGGCTACCAAAGTTTGGAGCAGAGAAAGACTCAGTGACGGGAAGGACAATGGTCAGACCAAGCATCCAACAGCAGCAGAAAATCAAGTTACAAATCACCATCAGAATATAAACCCTCAGAAATTCAAAGAAGTTATGGGGACAGTATGGACTTCCTAGAGAACATAAGGTCATTGGACAAGATAAAGCCAGGTGACAGACCAATTCCACAAATATTGCACATTCCTCTCATCTGGACTGTTGCCACAGTCTTAACAATTGTTCTGCCTACACCTCCAGTCCCCTACAAAACAAAAGTCATTTTAGCCCCCTGTTTAAAATGCTTCAGCGGCTTCAAACCACTCCTGAGATAAAGCCTCTGCCTTCACCTCTAGCTCCTTCACATTCCATGTCACAGCTTTGTCTTTGTATTCCAGCCACTCTGGCCTCTCAACCTCTCTAATGTGCAAATTCCATCACACCTCCGACCTATGGCCTCTTCCTGGGGTATTAGCACCTTCATGACTTGACTTACATAAGCCTTTTCATGATGTCTCTTCTTTCTTTCCAACTGTCCGCAAACTTACTAAGAGCAAGGCATGTGTTCCATCACTAGGCAACTTTTCAGTACTATATCCACTTATGTCATACTCCATTGGCCCATTACAGGGTAAATCCACTTCAGGTACACCCTCTCTCATTTAGCAACATTAACAGAAGAGAAAAACAGTCTTCTGAAGGATTATCACTTAGCATCTTTCTCTGGTGCTGCTGTGCCTGCCATGGCTGCCTGTGAACAATGATATCTTCACCTTACCATGTGTTTCCTGCTAGATTGTCCTTCTCCCTTGCCCATCAACCATCCAGGATCCTTGGAGGGAGTAATTGTTCCAAAGCTTCATTTCATGAAGCCAAGTAATCATTAATCTAGCTTGAATTGATAGGTTACCTTCCTTCAATTTTCAAGACCAATCCCATCATGCTGTACGGCCATTCATATCTAATTTCCAGAAGCCCAAAATTCTCAGAACACCCATCTTTTACTTTTCTGTGTATCCTCTAATCTGAGCTCTATGAAACCCTTCCACTCCTCTCTCTGAAACTCCTGTGCAATGACCAACAAACCCCCATAATCCTCAAATTGTTTAGCTTTTCTGTCACTTTCCTACCTCAAGTGAAACCGGACTTTCATGAGAATACTGTTTCCTGAAACCCTCTCAGGTGGAGCTTTATTTTTGCTCATAATCAAAATCAAGTTATGGAATCTCCTTATTATGAGACTTTAAGGATATATGTAATAATCATTACAATGAAATGAAGGATATTGAGTAGTGATTGCCTCCAGTTATCGTAAATATTTCCAACATCTGAATTTTTTTCTGTCCCAAGCACCACATAAAGTCCATATGGACCGCTATGTTTTCTTCCTCAGCTTCCTATTCGATATAGATGTTAAATCCTTACCAATACAAATAAAATCTCTTAGTTTATCTTCTACTGCACAATGATTTCTAAATTAAATGGTATTATTGCTGATGTCTGGCATTCTAGGTGATGATGCATTTTCAGAGAAATTTTTTTTTCCTCAGATGAATGCAATTCAACAGATAATGTCAATAATTCCCTTTTTGGTATTCCAATACAGGCTGTGGAAGGAGTTGTTTCCTTCATTTTGACACTCACTGTACAAGATAAGCAGTGGCTTTCAGTTCAGATATGAAAAGGAAACACATATAAGGAGCATCTAACACAACAGTAGCAACAGGGTATAAGATTTAAGCACCTGGAGAACTTTAGCATCTGGCCATCACTCAGAAGAGTCTCAAAATGTGTGTGAAAATGGAAAAGATATTATTTAGGAAGAATTGAGATAGTTAAGAAACACACTGCTAACAATTGTTAGCACAGAAAATGAAAAGGGTACAAGAAATCTAGTTTGAAACTGTAACTTTTGGTAGATAGTTAGGCAAAAGCAATTACCTATAATCCTCAAATTAATTTAACTTTTTTCATCACCTTCTCACCTTAACTGAAAACTGGCTTCTGGGAGAATTTTGTTTCCCTGCAGCCCTCTCAGGTGGAGGCTTGGCTTTCATGACACCTGTGTACTCCAGAATCTGGAGGTGGGAGGATTGCCCTGCTTGGTCCTGTGGCAGCTTCCAATCTGTTTTTATCTCCTGTGTCTTTCAAAGCACATGTTGTCTTGAAGGACCTTCCCTGGCAACTCCTCCCTGGGTGATCGTAAACTGTCTCCTCCCAGTTACTCCTCTTCATTTGCTGAAGACATTCACTCTTGCTCATTTCTTTCTCTCTGTCCCTACTCTTAACATTATGCTTGATAATATCATCAATTGTGGAAAATCCAGCAAATGATAACATCTAACACTTTCATAGTGCTTATGATATGACAGGCACAGTTAGGAAGTTTATGTAAATAAACTCATTTAATCATTGCAACAATCATGTTCAGTAGGAACTATTATTATCTCCATTATACAGACGAGGAAACTGACTCAGAGATGTTAAGTAACTCACTTGGTTCCTTTAGTAAAAAGAAGAGAGAGGATTTGACCCCACGAGATCTGGCTCCAGAGTTTGCACACTTAGCCAGTAACATCTAGGTGAGGATCACAGCTTTCGATATTTGAACACAGTTGTGTTTTACTTTCACACTTAGTCTCTTCAACAAAATAGCATTTCCTTTTCCTATGTTCTGCAAACAAAAGAACTCTCAAGTTTTGGTTATTTCCATTTGAGATCCTCTGTACTCTCAATTTCCAAAAATAGATTATTTTACTTCTATTATGATCAAATAGGGGCAAGCAAGAGTGAGACAATTGTTGATATGGACACTAATAATTACATTAACAAAGCCTTAGCTTGCAAAATTATTTTATCAATCACGATGAAATAAATGTAGGAATGCAAATATAGTTTGCACTGAAGTTAATGCACAATTGTGAGCTATGATTCCCTAAATATTTGCTTAAGGTATGCTATAAATTTGTCTCTATGATTTTTAGCAGCCATAATAAAGGGATAATCAAAATATGTTACAATTCACAAAGTTCATAAGATTAAAGCAAGTCATTTTCTCAGGGGAAGCACAACCTTTAATGAAAATGAGATGAAAGGGACCTTTCCCCAGTGATTCCAATGAAGAAGACATTGAGAAATATTATAAACTACCTCATCAGCAGCCAAGTGCAAGTAAAGCACAAAGATTCACAGAGATAATTTCTTAAACTATCCCCCAAATATAGGCCAGTGGCCTTGCATCAATGTGCAAATGAACAACATTCTCCAAGGGACTAATATGATGCAGTCTTTGTAAACGATTTTAATTAATGAAATTTATTTTTACTTCTCAAGTCATAGTAAAATTCATGTTTAATTATTTTATTTCAATTTGTTGTTTCCTAGATATATTTCTTTCTCCATATGTCCATTTGTTAAATATCTGCAATCTTCTGTGTTCTATAAGAAAGACTAACAAATATGCTTCCAATTTTTAGAAGAATAGTTTTTGTAAGTCATATGATTATTATATGTCATTAAATATTAGCTAATAATAAGACAGTTTAAGTTGGAGGCCTGTGTTTAAATAACAGTGTACAATATCATAATTCAGACCATTCTTCTGAATTCAAAGTGCCTATGTTAAAATCCAGATCCTGACACTTAGTAGCTGAGGGACCTTGGGCAAGTTTACGTCTTTCTATCCCAATTTTGTCATTTACAAAATCAGGGTAAGATTAGCACATAACTCATGTGGTATTAATAAGAATTAAATGAGTCATTATATGTAACACACAGTATAGTGACTAGCAAAGGATGAACTAAATAAATCTTTGTTGCAATGGGAGTGATGACGATGATCTGAATTGTCAAGTTATTGAGCTTCCTTAACTTTTTAGCTTTCTCATCAATATAATGGAGATAATACTACTCAACTGTAGTTTTTTTGTAAGAATTAAAATATAAAGATAGCAAATAAAAAGCATGTAGTTCAGTTCCTGGTACATAAGAAGCACCCAATATACGGCAGCTATTGTTACATTATTGTCCATTTTTCAACAAACTTTAGTCTGTCTATTACTAACAAAGCACATTGCTAGTTCTAGAACAAAATGGGATACGAGTCTTGAAGGATTTAGTCTCATTGATTTGTGGAGCACAGCAGATAATCAGGTCTGACAGAATTCAAGTAATTTATTAGAGACCAGAAATTAAAGCTGGTCCTCACTTCCTTTCTGTGTTTGCAGGCAGGGCAAAAAACCAAGACATGGTCCTTCCCTGGGGGATAGGGAGGCACTTCCCCCGAGTCGTTGGTTGTCTATCTTGAGTGTGCGTGTGGATGGTTTGGTCAGCACGCTCCTGTTCCAGTGAGATCCAAGTGGGCCACTCTGCAGCGGGAGAAGGGGTAGGTGAGGCGCAGCTCTTCTCCACAGGAACAACGTGCCTGAATAAACCAGAGTCCTTTGGAAGTTTCCTCTGAGTGGCTGAATGATTCAGAATTTAAGTTGACCACATTCACCTAGGTTTTAACTCTCATCTGAGGCTCAGTGAAACATTAAGGAATATAAAAGCAGCTGAAATTGAAAGAAGCTAATCTGAAAAGGCCGCATACTGTATGATTCCAACTGTTTGACATTATGGAAAAGCTGAAGAGACAGTTACAAGATCAGTTGTTGAGAAGTGTGAACAGGAAAGGTAGAGATGACTAGGCCCAGCATGGATTTTTAGGACAGTGGAAATACTCTGTGTGTTACCATAATGATGGATACACGTCACTCTATGTTTGTCCCAAACCATGGAATGTACGACACTAAGAGTGAACTGTAATGTAACCTCTGAACTTTGGATGATAATGATTTGTCAGTGTAGGTTCATCAATTGTAACAAATGTAACCACTGTGGTGAGGGCTGTTGACAATGGAGGAAGCTATGCCTGTGTGGGGGCAGGGAAAATAGGGGAAATATCTCAGTTTTTATGGGAACCTTAAACTGCTCTAAAAACAAGAGTCTTAATAAAAGATTTTACAAAATTAAATCAAATAGGATCATATAATAATTCATAGAGAAAAGATTTCAATGCCCAGAGCATTTGTGTTTCAAAAATATTTGACTCAACTCTATTTCACATATGAAAAGTATAACAATAATAGTGCAATTATTTAGAAGATTCTACTACTGTTACTGTAATCTTACAATCTTGAAAAGTCTTACAAAGTTGTGAAAAAATTTTTACAAAGCACCTGAGGGCCAGACCAGTGGCATAGTGGTTATGTTCGCGTGCTCTGCTTCAGCACCTTGGGGTTCATGGGTTTGGATCCCAGGCATGGACCTACGCATCACTCCGCAAGCCATGCTGTGGTGGTGTCCCACAGACAAAACAGAAGAAGATTGGTGCAGATGTTAACTCAGGGACGATGTTCCTCAAGCAAAAAGAGGAAGATTAGCAACAGATGTTAGCTCAGGGCCAGTCTTCCTCATCAAAAAAAAAAAAAAAATAGAGCACCTGAGCATAGTGTGTGTGTGTCTGCATGTGCACGTATATATGTGTGTCCATGTGTTTTGGAGAACATGGTGCAGTTGGGAAGAGAATTAGGAGACTAGAGAGGTAGTCTCTGGTGTGGGCATCCTGTGTGTATACCATGATTAAGAAGCTGGGCTTGAGGAGTTAGCCCACTGTTCTTAAGAATGCCCTTATTTGGAATCATCTAGGATCCTAGTTTTAAAAATTAGGCTGTTGGCTGGCCCTAACCTTAAAAATTCCATATTTAATGGGCTTAGGGAGGGGCCTGGGCAATAATATTTTTCAAAAGTTTTCCATGACTGATGTGTAGCCAGTGTTGAAAATCAATGTTTTAGACAATGAGAAGCAGCATAAAGATTTTAATTAGCTGAGTAACATGATGTGATTTGCCTTTTAGAAAGATCTGTCAGGAGTGTGGAGTAGATGGGGCACAACTGAACACAGTAGCATACAATTTATTAGAAACATCAAATTGTTAGAGAACAATCTAAATCCAATAACCAGAAAACAGTTAATTGAGAGGAAATATACCTCTGACTATATCTCTGTATTATTCTTTATTGACTGGATAAATTGAATTGCTCACACATCACAGAAGACAATTTATTTGTGTTTTGAATTATTTGGCTTCTAAGGTCGCAACACACTCTGAGATACAGTGTGTTTTAGTTCCTGGATTTAGATGTGTGTTTACTATTGAACATTAGATGTTACACACAAGTTAAATGCTATGTAATTGGATTTCTGTACAATATATAAAATCATGTTTTCATCCTTTTTGAAACTGTTTATGTTCATTAACTAACCATGGGATATAAATTAAAAATCACAGGTAGCAATGAGGAAACCTGATTAGAAGCAACATTAAGACCTCGATGTTACCGAATTACAGCACATGAAAGGGATAGGGAGATGTATGAGGGAAAGTCCTAAGACTAGATTGATTATGGGAGGGTAGCTATTATTAAGCCTTAGGTGATTTTATACATAATTAAGCACATATTTATTAATATTTGGAGAAGTACAAATTTTCTAAGATTTTATTCCCACCTAATCTTGAACCAAGAACTGAAAGTTTACTGTTCATTTATTTGGATAAAGGAACTGTTCCAATTTTAATTGAATAAAGGATCAAGAAAGGGACTGTATCAGCACTAAGACCTTAGTCTTATCTAATTATTTACAAAATTACAACTAAAAGAGAAGAGATCACTTTATGGGTGAAACATGGAAGAGGTAAGTTTAAACGCACAAAGGGAAGATTAGAGAAGGAAATCCAGGATATCAAAGTAAGCAATAATCCTGGAGAGAGGAAATCACAGGGAACAACTTGAAAGGAGAGAGGAAGAGAAAGGAAAGTAAAACAGAAGTGAGAGGGTCCTGAAATCAAATAAGAGTTGTACATTTTCAGAACTAGAAGGAATCTTAGAGATTCGTTATGCAGTATAATTTGTCTGAATCAGCACTTGGACTCAATTTAAAAGCTTCTCAATCCAGGTTCAAAGGGCTTTTCTATTACACGTGGCCACCCTTCAGCAAAATATTCTTTCTTGAAATATACATAAACACCACACACACATTCTTCTGGGCTTCTTTTGGGCCAATACTTGTTATAAGGCATAGAATTATGGCTGAAAATATGTTCAAGCCTTCTCCCTCTGATACAGTATAGCCTCAAACCTAAACATAATAAAAGGGTGATAATCTAGTCTATGTAGCAGAAAAACCTTCTCCCCAAGGATTTCCGTCTTTTTCCATAAAGCAGGAATTCCCCACTTCTGAATTGTAGGGTACTGCTGGGAAAGACCTTCTGATTTGGGAGTTTCTCACTTCTGCCCGCGCATACATGCTACTGCCTAAGAGGTACATAAAGAATACCCAGTTGGTTCCACTCTCAGATCCTTTGATTTGATTGGTTGAACCATGGTTGAGAACCATTGCATGGGTGGGCCTGAGAGAAAGGCTCCATAAATTTCCCCGTCTTTCCACCTGCACACACGGTCCCCTCTCCACAGGGGGCAGAATGACCTAAACCAGCTGCTGTCTGCAGATTCAGATAATGCTTGGCTGGGTCATCCCAAGATTGGGAATTAGGGACTATTTGGCCACAAATCAAGGAATGATATTGAATTTATTTACAGTTTTGGTGGAACCCCATTCTTAATCTATTGGCTGGATCGGAACCAGGAGGAAAAGTGGTACAGTCAGTGGTCATCTTCACGACCCATTTGTTAAGGTCTGAGCCATGAGAGAAAGATATTTTGCAAACTTGCTAAATAGGGTGTCACTTTGCTTAACATATATAGTTCACGATCTTTAAGTTAGTATATCTAAGTTAAATGTAAATGGTATTTCAGCCAGGGATAAAAAGACCAATCTTTATGTCAAATTTACATATTACTTACACCAACAGACTTTAAAGCCATCCCCTTAAAAAATGGAAAATGTTTGAATAGGGGAATACATCTATGTCTATAATATCTATCTATCTATCTTTCAAGAGAGGGAATATTTTATTTCCCAATTAAAAACATATAAATGACTATTAACATCTTTAAATTCATACCTTCCAAAAACACTTATTTGCCAAATGATCAAAATGAACAGCATGCATCCAAGCCTTATCTAACCATGTTTTTAAATGGAAGACTTTAGCTTAAGAATTCTTACTCATGTTGGAAATAACTTTTATCAAAGACCGATTTTGGAATGCTTGTATTTACTACCTTACTTCTTTGCAAAAAATGTGTCCTGGTTGTTGCCTTCTCTCCTTGTACTTACTCCACACTGACCATTTGGAGTTTATACGTCATCACTCCTGCAAAGTAATTCTCAACAGAAGGTCAATCTATTTCTCAACAATATCTCAGCCTTTAGGGTCTTGTTTCTTAAAGTTGAATAGTAGCACTCAGGACAGACACTGGCAAAACGGAGATGTCTTTCTTTAATGCCTTCTCTCCTTTGATTCCAGAAAAGTCTCTACACATCTGCTGCCTCCTCTTCTGCTCTTCTTCATTCAGTCAGGGACCCAGGAGTGCTTTTTGCCCTGGCAACCTAAATCCTCCATAAGTGCCTGTACAAGCCTGCCTCTCATAAACCTGAAATATCATCCCACTTTCTCTTTACACAAATACTGCTCCTTATTTCACATGGGGCTACTTTCGACTGGCTGTGACACTGCACAAGATATGAAAAATATACGTTTGCGGAGGTAGCATTTTCCAAAGTGATAAACGTAGAATATTAATCCCAGTAAATTCCCTGGTGTGGAAGTGTGGGGACCGAGTGTAGGGGTGAGGGGAGTTTCTAAAAAAGCTTGAGGAGTTTACAGTCACAATGTATAATCGCACATCAAAAGCCCTGTGTGTTTCAGTAAAGAAATCTGTTTAAATTTTTAAATTCAAGGTGTCCTGAAAGGATTTGTCCATAAACTTATTTTTGTCATCTAACACTTAGTAATATCCTTACAAGAAAAAGTGACATGTGTACTCTTACTCCAATTAACATGAAATCGTTGCCTCTGATATTATGTGTTATTGCATTTACTCTATGCAGCATAACATCTGAACTAGTCTCACGGAAGACCCAGTTGGAGGAAATGAGCACTTTCACGTAAAAATTTCATAGACGTTACAGTTTATTAGGATGACTTCTCAGCTGAGCCTAGCAGGCTCAGTGATGTGGGCTCCTCAGGACTCCCAGTTCTCCACAGCAGACATGCTTGGTTGGTAACAATAGGACTCTACCAGTCCAGGAAGAAAGCCAACCACATCCCCCTCCCAAGAAGGAGCTGGCCAAGCTTCCATACTTCCAACCACATCACCTGGAACTCCAAACTTTAGCAAGCCATATCACCTGGATCAGAGATTTAGATATCAGGTGTGATTTCTAACTTTGCCTCCAGTTTCTTCTTGCTTTCTGGACCACAAATTATGTAACAATGACTAGGAATCACACATGTCTAGTCACGCTGCAAACTCACAAGGAGAATCGGCCTGTGGACCAGTGCAATCACATGATCCATTATTTCAAGGCCTTGATGGCAGTGATCACAACCAGTCTGGGCTTGACCTACTGCACTGTCCACATAGGAATGTTCTCTGCAGTTTAAATACCAGGAAAAATATTGTCTCCTCTCATATTGTTCTTGTTTTTTTTTTCTGATGAAAGCTTCTTCATATCTTAACAGAACTTTTCCTTCTTTTCCTAGTCTGACAAGGAGCTTAGAGATAGGTTTTTTGTTCAATTGAAACAGCATGTTTTGGGTGCATGACTTTTTGTTTTGTTTTCTTTAGTGAGCTACCTCAAAGCATGTTTATTCAAAACTGAAACATGAACTCCTCAGATAACCCAGATCTATTTTGAAGTAGATAAATGAGAATAAAACAAGTTAGAGTATAAAATTAATTTAAACACAAAATTTCCAGCAGCTATCAGAAAATTATTATGATTTTTGAAGAAATATGTTATTTCTACACATAATACTGAAGAGTAAATTTTTAATGATAACTCTGAAGATCATTAAGAAAAATTAAATTTGTCTAATATCCGTTTACGTGCTAAGTATATTTAGTATGTTCTAATTCTTTTGTATTTGGTAATCTGTTTGTGGTATGTATAGACAGATGTATAGATGTAGTAAAACACCAGAATTTGACTTTTATACTTTTTATTTTCTAGGGATGCAATGTACAAGTCCCTGTAGAAATATTTACATGGTAGTTAGGAACTGATTGCATATAACTGAAAAAGCTGTTAATCCATATGTTTACTCAGGAATACAGAAAGAGGGATATTACTAAGGGAGTCTCTCTTAAGCACATGCGCACGTGCACACACGCACTTGTGGAATAAACATCCCCTCATTCTCTTTAATATTGGATGAACTCTCCAAAAGCATTCAATGGTAGGGGGTATAACAGACATCCTCTTAAGTTGGACACAGACCTGGTTCCCAGGGCATAGGGGAGGGTCAGGCATGGACTGGCATAGGAAATGCAGATTCTCTTAACATGAATCAGGGGACCAGGGGTTCACTCAGAAGAGTAGGGAGACTCAGTGCCTAGTCGTATGTGCTTCTAGTGCCCTTCAGAGAGAAGGGATACAATTTCCAGAGGATAGATAAGAGAGGGCCTTCAACGTCTGTGACTTTCAGAGCAGAGGTTGTTCACAATGGAGTGGGAAGACTGGGTTCTCAAAGCCTCAGAACCAACTTGAAGCATCTGCTGAATCTCACATGGAAAGAGTGGCTCCAATATTTCCATTGCTAAACGTTCTAAAGAAATAAGAGTCTGTTGAAATACTAAGAGATGTCATCATCATCTCTGGATTCAAAACATCTTTTTCTTTTATTCCATCAAAGGGTGATTAGAAATGAAATTTGAGGGGCCGGCTCCGTGGCTGAGTGGTTAAGTTCGTGCACTCCACTGCGGTAGCCCAGGGTTCGGATCCTGGGAGCGGACATGGCACCGCTTGTCAGGCCACGTTGAGGCAGCGTCCCACATCCCACAACTAGAAGGACGTACAACTAAGATAGACAACTGTGTACAGGGGGGGATTGGGGGAGATAAAGCAGAAAAAAAAAAAAAAAGATTGGCAACAGTTGTTAGCCCAGGTGCCAATCTTTGGGAAAAAAAAAAAAAAAGAAATGAAATTTGAAATGAAACCATACATGCTTCTTTCATAGATTGACCATCTCCCTTTAACAGAATATTCTTGCCTACACTATTAACTAATGAGCCTTTTTTGTTCTCTTTTTCATATAGTTCAATCTTATCATTTTGACATTATGTGAAATCTACTATTATTAGCATCCTATGTCAAATTCTTTCTGTTGTAATGCCATCACATTCTACTTGATTAGTTAATATCACCTCTTGATCAGCAATTACATGTATATTGGAGCTGTTTACAAACGATATCCAAAACAGAAAGGAGGAAAAAACATGTTAGAATCTAGAATAGTAAAAATGTTATTTCAAATTTATCTCTGTGCTAGCCCCAGATGTCTGTTAAAATAAGAGTGTCAAGTTTAACAGAGGAGCATTATGTTACAAATAGAGCTTAAATAATAAAAATAGCCATTTGAGAAAGTTTTCTTCAGACCTGTACTTAAAATGATTTATTCAGGATGCAAAAGTACTTTTATTGTCTCTATTCATCTTTGATCTTGCTTTTGAGAGACAGTTACAAATCTAATTCTGCATGTTGTCAGCTACTTGAACCCCGTTCTTCCGTTTATGGACTTGAACTTCAACTCTATATTGTCACAAGAATAGTGCGTTATTGCGCTGCTAGCAATGTGAGCTATTTTAATGGAAACTATTTTATATTTATGATTTCAAATGAAAATCAATTATAAGTCCAGTATAAATCACCAATTGATTAATGTGGGTTTCTTGCCAGTTTCCGAGGTTTTCAAGGGCTCAGGCTACAGACAGCTGACTGCAGTTTTTTGATCAGTAATTTTTTAGCATTTTGAAACAGTCAAAACTGTGGACATTAAAATTTGGTGGCCACATTTTGGACATTCTACAAGACAAAGGATTCAGTTATCAGGAGGCAATTACATTCTGTTTAATAAATTTGTTTTCTTATTTCAGTAAGTTATCTCCACTGAAAAATACATCATTTTATTACTATTACTGCATTACACATTTTCATGATTGTAAATTAATTAATTATCCTTATTTGATTATTCAAAGAGAAAAGAACAAACATGATTTCTACCTTTGTTAACCATTAGCGGACTCTTAATCATCAAAAGGAGCACTTTGTTAAAATTAATACAAGAATCTACAAGATATAATTGCTATAAGGGGAAATGATAATAATGATTGTTCCATTTCAGTTTAATTAAAAATTGTTTCCTTGAAAATAAAAAGTTAAAAATGAATATGTTTTTTCTGAATTATTTCTTCATAACTATATATCAACCTCAGTCATTAATGGATCCACTATTATTTTTAGCTACTAAAACCACCCCCTGTGAAGGAGATCTTGAAACCTATCAAGGGCACCTACTTTCCTTTCACCATAATCCCTTGTTGTAGTAATCTCTGAGCCTCTCAGTTTCCATCAAGGATAGTTGTACAGAGAGCTCAGATCCACTTACAAGCCATGTCTGAATGCCAAAGTTTTCTCATCTAAAATGAAAGAGTAAAGGAAGGAAAGGAGGGAAGGAGGGAGGGAGAGTGAAAGAGAGAGAAAGAAAGAAGGAAAGAAGAAGAAAGGAAAGAAAGAAAGAGAACAAGATAAAGTAGGATAGGAAGCAGGGAAGAAGAGAAAGAAGAAAGAAGGAAAGGAAGGAAGGAAAGAAGTGAGGGAAAGAAAAAAGGAAGGAAGGAAGAAAGAAACTTAACCCACAACTTACGGTTTTTATAAGAATTAAAATATAAAGAATCATTTACAGTACCTAGTAAGTAGTGAGAACTCAGTAAATAGTAAATATCGCCATTATTATTATATAAATGTACTGGTAAAAGTGTTTGAAATGGAGTATAGACTCAAACTTCTACTAATGTCCTGGAGCCCAGCTTCTCTTCTTATCTCCTAACCTTGCTTATTAGTGAACTGATCATCCCAGAGGGGTGTACTCATGTGCCTCGATTAGCATGATTCTACTTTGCCTAAGATTACGTAAAAAATAGAAGAAAAATTTTTAAACTTTGCCTAGATTATTGAGGTGAAATGAAACAGAGGAAGCAGTGTAAGAATTTATGAAATTTTAATATGTAAATGTCTTTTTGTCTCAAAAAAAAAGCAACTCAAGTAAAAATATATTTGTGTAGGGGCCTGACCATGATTAGTAGGACCAAAAATGATGATTAGTTTTGAGTGTCTAGTTACTCAAGGGAAGGGCCTGGAGGAAAAGTTTAGATCCCAACTGATACACAGAAGGTTAATCCTATTAACAATGAAGAAATTTTTTAGATCCTGAGCTCCTTTTCAGTCTGGGGCTAGAATAATACTTCCTCATTATAGCTGATTTGACCTAAAAATGGCCACTTAAATCAATGAGTCAAATGACTTTGTTAATAGATATTGTTAAACCTTGTTATCATCGGGAATGGAGCAGGAGGCAGGATGATTTTATCCGGATGGAATAAAAGTATTGCCCTTCACAATTTCCAAAAGCACAATTCTCCATCTCTCAAATGAACTAGTGTTGGTTAATTTGGATCACTCAGTCAAACTGTAACCTGGGTTCCTGTCTGGGATTTCAAGTATATTATTTTACTTGTGAAACAGGCAACTGAGGTGGAGTTACTCAGTTATTGTTAATTACAGTAATATCCTTCATCTTTCAGCCATATCTGTACCATACAATGCTTTGCATTTTCATTAATGTTTCCAATCACCTTTGACTTGAGTCAATAAGAATTGATTATAAGTTAAACTGTATAATATGGCTATCTAATTATGGAGGTTCCAAAAGATCTATATTTTAATTCTCCTGTTAAACTAAAAGTCAGGAAAAACTGTCTTCTTACATGTCAGATAACAGGATATTAAACACATATTGTCCTTCATCTTTTTTCCCTACTTCTTGAGACCACTTTTGCCTGACTTGGATGTCTGACTCCCTGGGATAGAGAATATGATGTTTGGAACAAAATTTGAATGTCAAATGCTTCAGATGAGTTATGAACACATACATAGAAAATGGAAAGTAAACATAATGACCTGCAAAATACAATCTGTAGCCAATCTAAGTGACTGTGGAATAGGGACATCTTGGTAACTAATCCACTTTGCAATTCTTCAGTTCTAATTTTAAGCCAGTACTGGTGATGCTGAGGTGATAAATGAGGAGCACTTGTTCCTGAGTGCACTGCACTGTGTTCAGCATCGTTCTGTATTTGTGGTGTGTCTTATATTACACCAAGATTGATGAGGCGCACCTGCCTAAGATGAGGTGGCCCTGAGTAGATGCAATAAACGTCTCCAGCCATGTGTATATAAACCTGGACAGGAAAGGAGGCCTTTGAGCTCTCAAAAGATCTAGTGTGACCCTCTTGTTCGCTCAGTCTTATGATTTGCAATTGTGTGTCTACCTCTAAAGTCTTTGCAGGGTGCCTGGAAACTTAAACTTCTGTCATTAAAAGTAGTGTAGAGCCAGCCCTGATGGCCTAGCGCTTAAGGTTCAGCACTTTCACTGCTTCTGCAGCCCGGGTTCATTTCCCAGACACAGAACCACAGCACACATCTGTCAGTTGCCATGCTGTGGTGGCAGCTCACATAGAAGAACTAGAAGGACTTACAACCATGCACTGGGACTTTGGGGAGGGAAAAAAGAAAAAAGAGGAAGATTGGCAATAGATGCTAGTTCAGGGCAAATCTTTCCCTGAAAAAAAAAGTAGTGTGGACTTCCCTGCTGTATGTCCTAACTGGCTGGCTTCTTTCTGCATTCTTTGCATGAAAAAACATACTTGATTTACCTGGGTCATTTGCGTCTGCTGGTCTCATTCAGTTTAAACCTCTTATTTACGTCAGTAGAATACTTTGATTCTAGGGTCTCTCATTTCAACTGATCCACTCAAAAACTCCCACAAGTTGAACAAAATATGTATTTCTATTCTGCTTTTACCTTGGGGGAACTCTGTCATAGATAGATTAAGAAAATGATGTGAAACCTTAATGTAGGTAAAAGGCAGCTCTGAGGTGTCAAGGAAGGTGTAGGGATTCAAGTCCAGCTCACTTTCGACTATATCCCATTGTCTGTGTAGAGTTACGGAATATAACCTCCAAACAATTGACAGAATTGTAGTAAAGATCAAAAGCAGTGAAACATGTGAAAATGGGTTTGAATGTAAAACCATTCAAGATCCTTCGGTTTGTAGAACCTTCTTCTGCCCTTGTCTCTAGCCCCTAAGTAGCTTTTTGATGAAACAAAGACATAGAAACCAATTTCCATTGTTTCAGTTTTATTATTTTAAAAACATCTAGGGTGAAAAATGACAATGACTTAAATTTAATCTAAATAATTATGGGGTGGGACATGGGGGATCGGTGTTTTGAGAGGAGTACATACCATTGAAGAAAACAGGAAATCAGATAATGATGATATCTTAAGTTTTAATATTGGTTTAAGACCAGGACTTTTAGAGGGAAAATTGGATAAGGCAAGGATAAAATTATACCAAATATAAACTCAGCCTGGAAAGCCCTGTTTGGGAAGAGTCAATTGATACAGATAAATCTAATAATGCTGAATCAAAAGTGATATACCTGGATATGGAATTTTGTAGATTAAAGTTTGAGGCAAAAATACTTTCTTCTTTCAAAGAGATTTCTGAAGAAATATTTTCCAAGAAAAGATACTTGAGTCTTTGATTTTCTATTGGTTATCTTTTAAAGTACCTTTTCACTAGCCAAGTTAAGATAAGGAACACAAAACGTGATTATGTTCTGTTAATCTTGACTTCTTTATATTCTAAAATCTTCACTCCATCAGCACATAGTCCATAAGCAACCAGGGGACAGGACCTGTATGTTCTGTTCATATCCAGTTTGCTCATAGTATCTGGCATTTAGGGGTCTTTTCATAAAACCTTAATAAATGATTGAAGAAAGCTAAGTCTAAAAACTTAAATGGATTGCCTATATTGTTAACTTAACACCTAATATCTAAGAAGGACCTTTATTGGGTACAAATAAGTGTCACTGTAAATAGCATTAAATGCTCTTTATAAACCTATGTGTAAGTTCTAGAAATGACTGTCTCCAACTCTTCCCGTGTACACTGATGAAAAGGAGAGACCATATCATATTGTCTAAAAAGCTAGTAATCTTGATAGAGTTTAATTTTATAACGTAATGTTTATGCTTAGAATGTAATAAACGTTCAAATGTGTATTTTACAGAATATCCTTCATCCAAAAACCTCATTTGTTATGTGTATATCCCAAATATAGCGGGCACTCTGAATGGTGCAACAGAAATGAGACTTGTTCCGCAATTCAATAGTTAAACATTATTGAAAGCCTGTTGGTAAGTGTTACGGACTGAATGTTTCCCCCCCAAATTCACCTGTTAAAGCCCTAACCACCAATGTGATAGCATTAGGATGTGGGGTCCTAGGAAGTAATTAGGTTTAGATGAGGTCAGAAGGGTGGGGTCAATGATGGCACCACATATTGGACTTGCCACCTTTCAGAACTGTGAGAAATCAATGTCTAATGTTTAAAGCCACCCCCGATCTGTGGTATTTTGTTACGGCAGCTTGAGGAGATTTAGACATAGGGAATATCAGATAGTCCTGGTGTGTGCAAGGGATTTACTTGAGGTGAATATAATTTAACATTTTTATATTTACAATTATTTTTAGTACATAGTTTATCCTCTGGGAAAATAAGTAACAAAAATTAATAGTTTATAGCTATATTGATACAATTATACTAAAAAGCTAGTTTTACACACAAGAAAACTGAATGTGAAAGAGATTAACCAAATGAAATCTTCTAAATCCAAATCTCAAGTTACTTCCTTGAAAAGAATATGCAGACTTGTTCGAGAGAAGTTTTTAGAGTAAGATTTTTCCAATTGTGACTACTAGATCATATATAGGTATATAAAAAGTCCCCTATGAGAATAATAATTTGTGTTTACTGTGTTAAAGAAAAAAAATAATGTATCAATACAAGTGTAGGAGCAGCATAAATACTATAACTTACCAATTGGATATAAATTCTTCAGCTGAGACAGTACATACCCTGGGTGGTACAGAAGTGCAGCAAGGGCAGAAAGTTCACCAGGAAATCCTCCAATAGTGGGTCTGCAAGCTGTAAAAGCCATGTGTCAGTTCTGTTTTTAAGAGGTTAAGAAACGAAGAATGAAGGAAAGAGGGAGATGGAAAAAGGGAGAAGAGGGAGGGAGGGAGGAAGGAAGAAAGAGAGGAAAGAAGGTAGATGAGCGAAAAGAATATTTAAACAAACATTTATTAAATAGCTACTATGAGTGAAACTTTATGAAAGGCATGGGGAAGTAGGAAGGAGGCAAAAGCCCTTAAGATGCTAATTTCAGAGGCATGAACAATTGTTTCTTTTTATCCAACTGATTGTTTTGTATCGTATAGTCACAGTCTAAGAAGTTTATCTTAAGCACGGTTCGACTTTAACATTCCAAAACACAAGCCCTATAAGTTAAAATTTAATAATTTATGAAAAAGAAAACATACCCACCCACCCAGACACACACGTTCTTTTGATTCGTAGAGTCAGCAATCGCAGTCAAAGACTTGATGTTGTTCCCTAGGCAAACCTATAATACCATAAGTGGATGCATGTTAGCTCTCAAATTACATTAATCTCCTCAGAGTATTAACTAAATAATACATTTCAGTCTCCTCCCACCACTTTTGGGAAGAGATAGAATGTTGAAACAAAAAAATGATGTAAGATCAAAGACATAATGTCATAAACATGTGCACACCCAGCCTAACCCTCATATGGTTCACTCCCCAAATGCAACCACATTATGTGCCTACCTTACAACGAAGATGAATTCTATGTCTTAACTCTAATTAGCCAAATTAGAAGAGTTGAAACTTTCAGATGAATTTACTTAGTCTCATCTAAATCTGGTTTTTAAACCTTATATTACACTTCATTAGGGCGATTTTCACTTAAAGACCTATCTTCAAAATCAGAATGAAAGACGTCTTAAAATTGTCTTGGTATCTTCTCACTGGTATGCAGATCTCCATAACTATAGCTATGCCTATGGAGCCACTAGTTGATCTCAACCCTGAAGTTATCCTATCTTTGCACTTCAGATTTTAGAAACTAATAAATTTCTACATTGTTTGTGCCAGTTTCAGACAGATTTTCCATTATATAAAGCCAAAAGTATCCTAATTGATTTACAGAGTTTCCCAAAAGGATAATCATTCTGTCCAGAAGCGTGCGGTGCAGGCTAGACAGGAAGAAGTAAGCACTTGGAACTATAAACTGGCTTGAGGTAGCAAGAGTCGACTCTACCTGATGAGCTGAAGTGCAACTCAGTAGGAAGAATACAGACAACAGATGGTAACGCAAGTAAACATTTGGCCTCCTGACTGCTCAACACAATGTAATGAAGGTGCCTCTACAGGCAGTACTCTGAAACTCAGCGGAGCAAGCGATAAATCTGTCACAATGTTCTGTCCCAGCTACAGAGCCAGTGTTTAGGAAAAATTATCCAATTCTTAGAAGGAGAGACAGATAAGAGCAAAACCTGAATCTGACTGACTCTGCTACTAGTTAGATAACAAAAACAGAACTTGGGTACCAGTAATAAGAGTGACAGGGAGAAGAAGAGAGAAGGGATAAGGAAGGGAGATTTGTATGAACAAAGGGGCAAACTCTGCTAAACTGGGGATACATTTGGAGCAGAAGTTAGTCTAGCAGGAAAGTTAACTTGTTCTTGATCACCTGATTGAGCATTTTAAATGTCTTGACTAAAGTCAGGCTTGGTCCTAGAGGCTAGAACAAGGCAGAAAGAGTGTCCTGATGAGGCAAGGTATCTCTTCAGTAGAAGAGCAGGAATTCAGGAACTGAGAAGCCTCTAGGTCCTAAAATGGTGGCAGAGTCATCTGGAAAGCTAATGTTACTTCATAACCACTTGATCTTAACAAGTTGACACTTGGAAATCACTTACCCTAGTTCTTGGACTTTTCACAGGCCTGTGTAGTTAAAACTAACATTTCAATTTAATCCCATAGCTGATCAGCTAGAAGGATTGGACCTAGAGACAACTTAAAATTTAAAAAATAAATTGAATCCTCAAAGAAGTGCACCAAAGAGAACGGGGGATGATAGATCAATGAGAACACAAGCCATTCCTTCTATTTTTCCTGCATTTGCTGAGCTCCTATTTAATACATCGTAGCAGGATCAAATTATATGAACTACAGCTAAAACTAGCAATAGAAAAAAAGCTTTTCAAAACTTGTCAATGTTTAAACTAACTTCATCACAGGCCACTGAAATTACTAGGGAGATAAGACACATGTAACTATCATTGTTTAAAATGATTTTTCAAATTAATCTTTTTTGCATGAATTTTGCATTAGTATCCAGACCATTTGAAGTTCAAGCCCCTATCAGGGTTATTTCCCCCAACTTTTCGCTCCTTCCTAACATGACACCTAGATTCAGGAGAAAAACATAGCACAGTTCATTGTCTGACTGCTAGTCTCTGCTCTTTGCTTGTCTTGTATGGTGTCCTGCTGATGAATTCAGAGGCTGGTAAAAGATGTGGGATGTTGTCTTAGCACTGGCAGTCTACGATTATAGCTCCTAGGATCATAGTTATGTTCCCTGGTCCGTTGGTTCCATTCCTCTATTTGCAGGCACCACACATCTCCGATTCTTGGGCACAAGCTTCATATGCTGCTTCAGTTAAGATGTCTATTTTGCAACTCCATATTCAGAGTCACCTCACCCCTCAAAATGACAGCTTCGTGAGAGGCATGAAATCTCTCATCTCAGCTATATTTTTTCGCTAATGTGTGTTACTAAGAACTTCTATATCAATCACACATCAATGAAAGTCCACAGGGAAGTGGTGGTGTTATTTCCGGCTTTTCCACTTGAACACCAGCCTCCATCAATGCCATAGTATACCTTGCACAGTTAGACAATGTGGATTTCAACCATGATTTGTGAGTGAGAGCCAAGACATATGTTTCTCATACCCTGTCCTTTTAGGGTCTCCATTATATCATAACTCCTGTTGAAACCATGTGAAGAGAACTTGCTTCAGTTTGTTGAGAAGTTAAGAGGTAGCAGATAAGAGAATTCCCTTGCATCATATCCTCAGTCCTCTCAATTCTATGTCTTAAATGCAAACTAAAACTCAGATCTCTAAAGTTTCTTTTGATACATACATATGCTCAGTTTAGGGAAAGATGGTTAGATTGTCATCTTTATATGAACTGAAAAAACAATAAAAAATTACCTTCTTCTTTTTCTTCACGTTACTTTTTGTCTATCCCAAACCTCTTCAAAGTAGTGAAATATGTCTTGATACCCTCAGGGGAAAATAGTGCAAAAAGAAGGAGAGAGACACAGTGATTCATATATTTTAAAAATATTATTTCTATTTTATTAGCTAAATGCATTTATAATATTCCAGAGCAGTCCAATAAGCTCTGTAAATTATAAACAACTTCTCTAATCAAATGACCGATTATTAAACATTTGACAAATATATAGTATAATTTTAAGCTCTTATTTGGGCTGTTGATCAGTTTCTCATACGTGAAATTCCTGTATATACTAATTTTACTTTCTCTCTCTCTAGTTATTTCTTTTCTTATTCTTCTGGAGGGCTTCTCATTTTCAAATACCACATCTCAGGGCTGAGTTTCAAAATTGTGTATGCATTACCATTTGGATATACAACTGAAATTTCAAACTCAGTAAGTTAAGACCATAGTGAATACTCAAAATATCATTTAAATTAAAACATTATTTTTATCATATTAATATCTACACCTAGTTTTAAAAAATAGTATTGCAAGATTTATACATAAAGATAGTAATCTCTTACATCAAGACTCAACATCTCTAAATCCTGTTTCCCAATGTCAATCATTTTCCAATTTTTTAGCTATTCTTATTGCTTGCCTCCATATTTCTATAAAATATGTTTATACAGCTGTGTCTGGGATTTTAAATTTTGTTATATATTATTATTCCAAATTATTTATACCCCATATCTACCCTTCATGTTATAAAAGAAAATTAAATGGTTCTATTGCTAGCACCATTGTTGTTCTGGTTTTCCATTACCTGCAGTCAAAAGTAATTTTAAATGACACACAATGACCACAATGACAACATTATTGGAAAATTCCATCTTCTGCTTTACCCAAATAACTACCCTGTCCTTCAAAATTCAGGTCTGGAGTCTTCTTTTCCTATGAAGTTCACACTATCACCACTATTACCCTACACACACACACATACACACACACATACGCAATTTGTATCTTTTCTCCCATGACACCACTGGAATATCTTTATCACTGCTCTCACTTCATTATGTTAAAGTTGTTAACCACTTGTCTGACTTTCCTAAGAGACTATAGCTACTAAATAGTGTAGTCGAGTGTCACTCAACTTTTATTATTGTGGGTAACTATGGAAGATTTTTAGAAGTCATTCAGTACACATTTACTGAGTTGAATTTTTCAGAGTTCCTGACTCCAGTGCTTGTTATTCTTTTATTTCATGCCTCAGAGTCCTTCATAGGTGCTTCACACTTCTACCATAAACAGCTGCTCACTACAGCAAAAATCTCAGAGAAATTGGTAAGGAGGAATTTTATTTAGGGTTATATCATAATCTTGAAGGAGAAAGAAAGGTGCATGTATAGTTTGAAACTTCCTCCTTCCAGATTATTCAAACATGCCCCTCCATAACCTACCCTAGATGACAGTCACTGTTCTAAATATCTTACCGAAAGATGATGAGATGTTGAATCTCAAATTTTTATCTCTATAACTGTTCTCTTAGCTGAACTCAAATCATGCTGAGTGTCTCCAATTAGACTCCTCTGCACTTCAAACTCAGAATTTCCAAAACTTCTTTTAAAACCTGCTACTTTTCCTTAATTTAACTAGTCACTCCACTCAGAACCTTGACAATCATTCTTAGGCTTCTCTCTTTCCCTTATCTACTATACACAATGTGTTGTCAAATTCTAATTCAATTCCATCTTCTAAGTCTCTCACAAATCTACTAAACCCTCTCTAGTCCCACTGCTGAAGTGTTGGCTGAGGCCATGTAAGTTTCCCGCCTGAAATCTTAGGCCTCCTGACTGCTTCTAGCCTTGCTCAATTCTACAGTGCTGCAGCGTGAGCTTTCTGCAGTGAAAATCTGGTCATACAACTTTCCTGCTTAAAAGTCTTTGAAAACACTAAGGAGAAAACATAATAAATCTTCTTAGTTTCAACTCTGACTCACATCCCAAAGAGTTATCTCACGCCAGGCTGATAGAGGTGATGTCATGTAAGATGTCAACTAATGAACACCATTTAAATTTGCCTAGACAAACAGTTTCTCATTGTGAAAAAAAATACCATTCTAAAAAGTGGTTGTGGTCCAGCAATGTGAAAAATGTTGAATCCCAATAAAGTTTATGTTTCCACCACAGGGCTTCTTCACTGCCTCCTGGGATGCTGAAGCCCACTCTCACGCCAACACTGAGCATACTCATAAGCAAAGGGATTGGGTGTTGACAACCTGGATTGGACTCCTTGCTGTTTCTTCACCTTTGGGAAAGGAACAGAATCGATTCTAAATTTTATTGCTTATGAGCAGCTCCAGAAGTTTATGTCTCTCAGCTTTATCTCAAGGAACTCCCCACCATGGTGAGCTAGAGCTCATTGCCCACTCCCTTTTCCACTCTCTACTGTAGCAGAATACTGTAAAACTTAAGCTTACGACTTAAACAGGCCTGAGTGTCAGCCTTACAATAGGAGTAGAGTCGGGAGTGGTTGACAGGAAAGAATGAATACCTTGTTGTCCCAAATTGTATATGCATCTAAATAAAGTCATCCAATCTCAAGACAGGAGTGAAGGTGAAGATTTCCTGAGTCCAGGAAACTTGGCAACCCAGGATCCACAAACTGCCCCAGGACTGATCCAGGCTCTCAATTCACACTTATAGAAGGTTTCCACTCATGCAGCCATGAATCGCACCCAGTTTCACTCCTATGATAGGTAGCTACCCTTTGGGAACAGTTGAATATGGGATGTCCACAAACTCTTTTGAGTTACCAAATGAACTACAAATCATCAATCAGAAACAGGTTTTAGCCGGGTCTGGTCCCATGGCCTAGTGGTTAAGTTTGGGCTGCTCTGCATCTGTGGCCAGGGTTTAGTTCCTGGGTATGGACCTACACCACTTGGCAGCAGCCATGCTGTGGCAGTGACCCACATACAAAATAGAGGAAGATTGGCACAGATGTTAGCTCAGAGCAAATCTTCCTCAGGAAAAAAAAAAGAAGAAGTAAAGATTTTCTTCAAAACAGAGATTATTTTGAAACAAATTGCAACACTCTTCTTGGGTCTCTATTAACACCCAATGAAACATGATAACCAATTAATTGTGTCTCCTTCTATGTTAACTCCATTTTTTTTTCTTTCACCTTAGCTACATTATTCCCATCTACTCCAGCTTCTACATATTTCCTCTCTTTATTTTCTTTCTATTAATGACTCAATCATCCAACACTGACTTTTCTTTCCTTGATAATTGAGCTTTTGACAGAAATTAAACATTGCTCCTAACCCTTGAAAAGTGTTTCCTTTTGCATCATTTTCTGTTCAAATTGAAATTAACAATGCAATTATTCCTAGAACAGTGTCAACCATCATAAATTTCAACCCCCCAAAAAACTTTTCAAAGGTTATAAGCAAACAAATATAATTTTAAAAAATTTTATCTTGCCCACTTTCAATTTAATTTCATCTTTTATTATTATTTGCTCCACATTATAAATGTTTTCATTTTATCTTAGATAACCTCTTGTTTTCTTAATTTAGGGAAAATCTTAAAACTATCTAACATGAGACAGCAAAATATCTCAAAGTATTATTCTTACCTCAAAATTCTTAGGAGCATTTCATTGTTTGCTATTGGTCAAATCCAGGAGAAAACTGAGGTTTTGAATGAGAAAACTCTATTTTAACTCAGTTGGACTCACTGCCTGGAAGGAAATATAGTCCTTAACTCAGACTTTACTGATTGACTTGAGGATGTCAACGAATCCTCTAAAATCAGACAAAAAAATTTGTGAATATTCATATCCATTGTTTCTCTTAGGATGATAGTTTACAAGTTTCAAAAGATTCTCAAATGTGCTTTTATAGAAAGTGTGTTACCACTGAAGTCTGTCACACAAGAAACACATTTGAGAAGAATAGTGAGCATTATATTTGATAAGCATAAATATTCTTTTAAACTTGGGCTTACAGCATCTTTTCTTTGGCAATATTAACCTGTATATTTACAAAAATCTCTCTTTATAATAGCACTGAAAAAATGACACTATAATTTCCGTATCAAAGTCTAAATGGATTTGGACAGATTCCTTGTTTAAACTCATGCATGCTGAGAAAACAGTTATAAAAACCATGTCTTTAAGAAAGATATAAAGCTCATTGTCAAAAATTCAGACTAATGACCCAATAACATTCTGATGGTTTTCATTGTGAATTACCCTTTTTTGTCATGTTCAGGATTTTTTAAGTAACATGTATACCATAAGTGGCATTTGTTATTCTACACATTTATAGATTTTGACAAGCTTATTATCCAATCTGATCCATACCACACCAAAGTTGTCAGGACACTATCTTTCTCAACAGGCAGGTCTAACAGTTTAAGTGACTTCTAGTCATAATCACAGAATAAGTAAATTACGGAGCTGAGTGTCATACCAAAGAATTCGAATATGGAGTCTAGCCTTTTCTGTCTATAACCACTCTGCCTTCTTGGACAGACAGAGGCAAAGAAACTATTTTTATTATTGTCTCCAGGAGATACTCACAACTACTACTATTTTTTTTAAGAGGACCACTCAAATGAGAAACATCATTATATGTTATCATGATGTAATGAAATGGTATCATACATTAATTTTCAAGAAATTCTTTTCCTTAATTAAACATCAATTATTATACGTACACATATACACAAACAATACACACACACACAACTTTGATAGAGGATTTTAAAAAATATATACTTACATTCTTCAATAGAATTATTGAGGACAGTGTCTTTCTTACGATGAACCACGAGCAACATTTTTGACGATTGCTTACTGTGTTAGGCTGCAATTCAATGGTGCGCAGTGGAACCACGGGTGAGGAACTCTTTGCTCCCCATAGCAAACGCCCACAGACAAAATTACAAATGTTGATTTTATCTCTTCTCTTGTCTTTCTCAACACTAGGTGACATCTTACGTTTTACTTCCTCTCACTCTGTTTCCTCTGTTTGCCTGTCTCACCCTCCCAATGGATTTCTAGTAGCCTACTAGAAGTTAACTAAGGGAAATCCAGATAACCAAACCTGTTCAATCAGTTAATTTCATCCATGTGTTTAGCCCTTTCCTTCCTGGAGACTTGAAGGTAAAGTTCATGAGCTGTCATGAGACATGATTTAATACGATTCCTAGTCAGGGCTGACTGCATATATGCAACATTACTATCATGCTATATCATGCATAGTTCAGGAAATATGTAGGAAACCAGTAGGAAGGGTTAAAGAGGACGACATAGAACAGATTACCTTTTCCATGCTAAGTGGATTGATTTTTCTCCATCTTCCTCTGCACAGAACTCCTGCAGGGGCCCGCCCAGTGGCGCAGCGGTTGAGTGCGTATGTTCCACTTCAGTGGCCCGGGGTGTCAGTTCAGATCCCAGGTGCAGACATGGCACTGCTTGGCAAGCCATGCTGTGGTAGGCGTCCCACATATAAAGTAGAGGAAGATGGGCATGGATGTGAGCTCAGGGCCAGTCTCCCTCAGCAAAAAGAGGAGGATTGGCAGCAGTTAGCTCAGGGCTAATCTTCTTCTTCAAAAAAAAAGAGAACTCATGCATTCTTTTGACTGTCATAGAAATGAATGAAATATACACGTTACCCCACTCCCTTTGATCAAATTGTGGGACTATTGCTGACAGGAAAACCTAGGAAAACTTTATATTTCAGCTTACCTTCTATTAGTATTTCTCAGAGTGGGAGTTGTTAATATCAAGAGTCTCTCCATTGGCCTGCAGGATGATTCCTGTAGTATATTGTTTATATTATGATAGAGTATATTTTATTTTAGACAGAAATAAATATATCTTTTGTCTCTTCCCACTTTATGTATGCATGCCTGGTAGAAGGTAAGCAATTACAAATATTTGTCTTAAAAATTTAGTAAAATCTACATGAGAAAAGCATACATTTTACTTTTAAATTTTTTATCCTTCTGAAAATATTTATGGTGATTGTCAAAAGCATACAAACTACTTTGCACCTATGAAAATGTTTTACAAACACATCTAAATGATATATTATTGCTCAATACATATCAAATAAAACCCACAAGTAACTTAGCACTATTCACTTTAATGAGCATAAATAGCGCACAAATAGTGTTTTTACACGAGGCATGTTCTGCATGATCAGAGTTTCAGCTGAATTCCATATTTAGAGGAAGGAAAAACCTTCAAAGAAATAAACATATTTGTTATGCTATTATTTGTTTCTGTTGCATCTAGATCTGAATCATTCCTCAGATTTGCAGTTCTTCTAAAGCAATGATGAATTTAAGTAGAGGCATATGTCAATAATGGGAAATTTGTAAGCCCTCTTGAGATGAGGTCCAGAAGTCATAATTCCCATGACAGTCTTCCAGCCAACCCCTTCCTGCCTCTTGGGTGATCTTGGGTGCTGGGCTGAGAGAACAGATTCTAGGAGCTGTAACAAATAAGCAGCCCATAACTTCAGGCACTTCCTGGTAGGAGGGAAACTAAACCAGCTCACCTAGGCCACCAAGGGAAACATTTGCCCTAGGGCTTGGCCTATTCCTGGTAATATTTCACAGTTTTGTTTTCCTTGGGTGTTAAGACACAGGGCTCTGCTGGGCCATGTCATAGCCTTAGGCAAAAGGAAAGATCAATACTGATCACGTCTTTTATTTTAAATTTTTTACAGTTTGTTCATCACTTCTTGCATTTTGCAGTAACTTTTATTTTTTAAAATATAGCATTACAATATTATTTATCTTGATTGCTAAGTTTTTGTGGCGCCCCTTAAGTTTTGCATCTGAGCCAGGTACCTCACGATATCTGTCGACTGAATGCTGATCCTATATCTTTTGGGTGAACCCTAGGAGTCTGTCTTCTTAGAAAATTATTTTAGAGTGTGGTCCGTGGACTCCTAAGTCAGAACTTGCAGAATCACCAGCATCTCATCTGCTTTACCCTAGACCTGTCATGGTAATAAGAGAGCTCCTTAAGTAGAGTCACACAGTCTCCTTTTGTATCTCTGTCAAAGCCTAAATTAATAGGAAACATTGAGTAGATTTGTATTAAATATATATTGGCATGGTCATTTGTGGCTTTTCATCTGTTTCTATAGAATCTAGACAAGTGGTATTTAAAAAATGGTCCCCAAAGAAGTCACTGCTTCTTTGTTCTTTTCAATCTCTTTGCTAACACTTTTCAAAATGTCATCACTTTCTGTTTGAAATACCTATAAAAGTGAAAAAGCCAGGGGCAAAGTGGAATGAAACATTATACTTTGCTGTTAGCATAATGTGAGTATCAATTATACACAGTCAAAATGTGGTGTTTGAAAACATTTTACTTTATAGTTTGTTTTCTCATTTATTAAATATTTATTGAATACCCAATCTTGTGTGAGATTACAAACAAATGAAAAATATATTAAGAAATAAGAAACAATCTAAGCTGAGGTTGGTAATGTAAAGCTTGAAAAATAAACCCAGAGGAACTATAAAATATTTATTAGTTCAAAACCAAGTTAGATAGCCTAAAATTTCTAAGGCTTCATGGGATCTCATTAATGCATGGAAAATTTGGCTGTAAATCCATTATTTCCAATTTATAAACTAAAGGTAACGTTTAAACTCACAAAACTTATACAGGAAACAAATGCAAAACTGAAAAAGTTTCACATCACAAAATTTAAAAGTCTTTTGAGGAGTTTTGCACAGTACAGCTGATTGTGACAAATCATAAAAAAGACTGAGGTTAAAATGGCTGTGTGTTAAACAAAATATGAACTACAGAGGCAGAGAATTAAACATCAATGCTTTTATTTCTTTCACATTTTTAAATTAAAGATGAAATGTCAAGACTGGAGTATCAGTTTATCCAGGAATTCTCACGCTCTCATTGTGTCAAAAAAGCACTAATTCTGAAGTCTTTGGGAAATCTTAAAATTACCCAAATCTTTGGGCAATCTTAAGGAAGCTACGAGTTGAAGACATATTATTACAGCCACAATCCATTCATTAACAAAATCCTCAATGTTCAGTCATCTATGCCTCCACTTCCTTCCTCTCCTCCACACAGGAAAAGAGCAAGTAAGAATGGCCCAGACAGGAGCTGGAGACCGACACGCAGTCCAAGGAGATTCATTTAACCTGGGGCAGAGATTTATTGAATCTCTCCTATATTCTGAGAACTGTGCTGGAGGTCAAATTGGATTCACAGACAGATCCTCAATATCCAGCTCTCCAGAGTTCCAAGGCCCCTGTTTGATGAATCTGACCTAGTCAAGTTCAGAATAACTAACTGTTCGGGTCAGTTGAGTTGGAATCAGGGCAGAGGGCCAGAGGCATCTTTTCTCCTCCATAATTGGAAGTACACATTCCCTGTTGTTAAAGCAAGACTAAAACTTAATAAATAAGTAAATAAGCAGAACCAAACTCTACATCATTAATTTTCACCAGAAGACTCATAAGTAGCAATGGATTAATTTGTACAGTATCTGTTACAGATTCGCAACACATTTCGTTTTTCTCATAAGTGTAAGTTCTCCTGCTGTTTCTCTTCTTCAGAATCAGTCATGTCCTTACTCCTTTGTTCTGTTCTCACCCTCATCTATTCACGTTCTACACACTATCACAAGGAAGCCTATCCCCTCCGAAGTTCTCTACTAACCATGGGATGATCATGCTCCCCCCAAAATATCTCAAGTACAAAATTTACTCTTAACTTCTGTTTTTATTTATACTAGTGTCTAATCTTGACCTAGAATCAGAGTCATCTCTAAAGTCCAAAATTGAATGTGTTTTTTCTTTTCCTCAGCTACATTCTTTATGTTTCTTACCGGTCAGTGACAAACATATCCACCCAATCTCCCAAGCTAGCAATCACTCTTGTCTCCCCCAAACCACAAGATGGAAACAGGACTGGCATCCATAAAAAGTGTTAAGAACAATGTATAGATAAACAAATTGATGCCATTGTGCACTTAATTTTATTCATCACTTTATAGTAACTACTTACCACAGAGCTAAATTGGCAAGAACAATTTGAAAAACTTAATTACGTGAGGGTTTATATATGGTTTATAATTTCACTTACTTCTTTTAATTCAAATGTTTACGGATTTTTTTCTAAAAGTATACCCCAAATACAAATATGCTGTAGAAATTTTGAACCATTTTTCTGTCAAGAATAATACTTTTCACTTATATAGTCATTAATACTTCCGGTTTTCAGAGCAGCCTGAATAAAGAGCCTTGCCAAGTAACTAATTACATTTTTTATTGCTTTTAGCTCATTTAGGCTTCTATTGGGAGGTCTGTTTGAGACTAGTTCATTCATCAGCATGTGTCTAATAGAGTTTAGGTGCTTTGTCAATTCTGCGTCTTGCCATGTAGTTTCCTACCTTTATTTAACTAATTCCCTGTAATCATTTTGTTCTACTTCTAACATCAGATGGGAAACTGTACAAAGTGTTTGCCTAGAATGTGGAGCTAATGTATTATCTTTAGTATCTGATTCTCTCTAATGATTAACTGGCTATGTAATTTCTTAAGCACCTTAGTAATCCCTACTGGGCGAAACAACAGTTTATTTGAGTGAGGAAGGTTGAAAGAACCTCCTCTCTCCTCATCTTGGCTCCCCTGCTGCAGAAAGAGACCAGCTACAAATAAAACTTCACCAACAGAGCCTAAAGAGCTTTAGCTTTTCCATCCAAGCAGAAGGTGCATAAATACTGCACACAGGTTTCTTAACAAAATATCTTTTTTCCCCAAAAGGATATTACATTCTAGGGATAGATTTCATCTGAATGCTGTCTTCTCCTAAATAAAGAGAGTGACTTTTACAGATAAACCCCCCTCTGCTACACTTTACCACCTCCATCACCATAACCCAGAGATAAGAGATGAAATAAAAAGAAAATATGGAAAGCAGACGGAGCAGTGAACTGCAAGGAGACAACATACACCAGACAAAAGCACCTCTCAGAAATAATGTTGATAAAGACTTTGTACTTTGAAGAAAACTTGAAGCAAGTTTACTGAGAAATACACTGCTGTCAGAAATAAAAGCTAAAATAAAGAAGCAATCATTAAAATGCATAGTGTTGAATGTGAACAGAAAAGGAAAGGAAATACATAAATAAACGCATGATGTAAAATCAGCACTGCCAAAGGAGATTTAGACAGACGTTGATCAATGGAAGTTTTCCTTAGACATACGTGGCTGAGAGCTTCATTTCTTATACTGAGGAAGAACTGGCAGATCGTAGCATATCCATAATGTGAAATGTGCTTCAGTTTCTACAGAGTAATTTTATACATTTATTATAATTGTAATGTGGTTCATACTTTCTCAAATATTTTTATAAATTCAACATTCTAGTGCCCAAAGTGGGAAAATCAGGTAAATGACAGGAGCTTGTTGAATGCTGGCACCCCAAAAATATCACTCAAACAGCCTAGTCATCAGACAAAGATAGGTGTGCATTATCTCAGCAAGGGCCGGCACAGCTGTGCCAGAGTCAGCCTCTCAGACAGAGAAAGGTGAAGTCAGGATATTCATAAGGTTTTGGAATCTGGTTTAAGGCGTGTCTTTCACTAAGTGTGGTAGGCAGGGGTGAGGCAGGGGATGGGCTTGATTAGAATTGGGTCAGGGTTATAATATACTAGCTTAGGATTAATGGATATGGCGAGGCCTGGATTTTGGTAAAGATGCTTCAGAGTTTGGAGAGTAAACAATCTGTTTCTGTTATCTTTTTAAGAGTTCAAAAGCTTGATGCTCATCTAAATGATTATCTCCATAACAATAAAGTTACTTGCAACCTTTATCTTCCTGAGACAGAATTTCTTAGAATAATAAAATCATGTTGATGTAGTCAGTGAAATGGTAAAGTCAGACTGTTTAATTTAATATGTAAAGAGTAATCTATGTGGATGTAGTTGGTTTTAGTTTTAAACCTACATAAATAAAGCTATATTTTATGTTCAACTTCTGCTGGTTTACATTCAAGTTGCTGAGCTAGTCTCTCTCTCTCTCTTTCTTTCTCTGACTTATATCTAGGGATTCAGAGAAGACGGCAGGAAAGATAATGCACTTGAGAGAGGTTGTAAAATTTATTTTGAACATAAAACATGTAATGGAGTAATGGAAATTCTGGGCAAGGTAACAGTACAAACAAAAGTGCAGATTTTAGAAATTTTAGGACATGATAAGGGAATAGAGAGTAGTCCATTGTCCTAAATGGTTGTAATTAACATTGATAGAGCTCTTTTTCTTTTCAAAGGAGCAAAGTGACTGTTTTAGGATATGTCAATGCAATAACAAGCAGGGCTTAAATGCCAGATTTACAGATTTCTACTTAATATACTATTTTACCTATAAGGAAAGCAGGTCAATGATCTCTTCTGAAATGCCTACTTCCTTTTATAATACGGAACCTCCAATATACTGGCAAGGAATGTCAGCATCGTGGTGGAGTGAACTTGCCTGAGATTCTCTCTCCTCCAACATACAGCGAAAAGGGACATTCATATTCCAACAGAGGACATCCTAGCACAACACAAAAATGTCAGAGAGATACATGCAGGCACATGATGGAGGGCAGAGAGGCTGGAGACACCCTCAGAAGAGCTGGAACAGGATAAGAGAACTTCATTCCCTCCCCTAATACACTGCAACCTGCAACTGTGAGAGGCCTCAGAGAGAAAAGGAACGAGGGAGTGGATGTTCATTCAAGGGAACATCAAAGACTCGCAAGGGTCCATGCAGCCAAGAGGGAAGACTTCTACTGCGGTGAGAGTTTTTGCAAGGGGTGACCTCATCAAGCCAACACCACAGGAGAGCAGATAGCAAGAGCAGAGTGAGAAAGCCCTAATAGCAGGCAGGAAAAAGCATACCTCCCGCCACTCACCCCATGCCTACTGCACTGCCTGGGATCTCAGCTGAAGGCAGAGGACTCAGAATACACAGCTCTGGACCCCCACCCAGGTGCGATAGGCAGTAACTGCAACCAAATAATATCAGGATGCTAAGACCAGAGCCAGCCCCTCTAGCAATATCAAACGTATCAAATCTCCACACCAGAGAGAACACGACAAGTACCCAGAATTCAGTCCTGAGGACGTAGAAATATGTACTCTAAATGACAAAAAATTCAAAATAGCTATCATCAAAAAACCCAATGAGGTAAAAGAGAATGTAGGGAAACAACTCAACGAGTTCAGGAGCTGCTTCACAAAAGAGATTGAAACTATAAAGAAGAATCAACCAGAAATATTAGAGATGAAAGACACTATGAAAGAGAGAAAAAAAAATACAGATTCTGTGAATGTTCAAGCAGACATCAAAGAGGAGTGTATCAGCTTAATTGAAGACAGATATATTGAAATGCTCTAGAAATGAAGAAAGTCTCCAAGAAATATCCAACTCAATTAGGAAATGCAGCATAAGAATTATAGGTATTCAAGAAGTAGAAGAGAAGGACAATGCAGCAGAAAGTGTGTTCAAAGAAATAATAACACATAACTTTCCAAAGCAAGGGAAATCCATGTGGAAGAGGCTTTCAGATCTCCTAGATATATCAATGTGAAAAGATCTACTGCAAGCCATATAGTAGTAAAACTGGCAAATATGAAAGACAAAGAAAGAATACTAAGGGAAGAAAATAACCTACAAAGGAACCCCTATCAGGCTTTCAGCAGATTTCCCTGATGAAACCTTAAAAGCTAGGAGAGAATGGAATGATATATTCAAATCTTTGAAAAACAAAAGTTTTCACCCAAGAATACTCTATCCAGCATAAATATCCTTCATGGGGCCAGCCCTGAGGCCAAATGGTTAAGTTCACATGTTCCGTTTCAGTGGCCCAGGGTTCGGATCCTCAGTGTGGACATGGCACCACTCATTAGGCCATGTTGAGGCAACGTCTCACATGCCACAACTAGAAGGACCCACAACTAAAATATACAACTATGTACTGGGGGATTTGAGGAGAAAAAAGTGGGAAAAAAATTGGCAACAGTTGTTAGCGCAAGTGCCAATCTTTAAAAAAAAATCCTTCAGATAGCATGGAAAAATAAAAACTTTCCCAGACAAACAAAAGCTAAGGGACTTTGTAGCCATGATACCCTCCATACAAGAAATTCTCAGGGAGGCCCTCATACCTGAAAAAAAAAAGGGGGGATAAAGGGGTTACAAATCACAGAGTAAGGAGATAAATAGGTAGACAGAATCAGAATAGGATAGCAGATACTCAAATAGAGCATTATAGATAAAGGGAAGGAAAACAGCAAAAACAAAGATAATCTTGTCATTTTAACCACAAACTCACAACACAAATGGAATAAGATGTGAGAAAAACAACTTAGCAGGGGAGGAGGAAAGGGACTGAATCAGTTTAGACTAGGGAAATAAGAGGCCATCAGAAAATGGACTATCTTATACACGAAATTCTGAATACAAACCTCATGGTAAACACTAAACAAAAAAGCAGAGCAAAGACACAAATGACGAACAAGGAGAAAACAAAGAAACACATCATAAAAACCTACATAATTCAATGGTAGACCAAAATACACAGGACAAGAAACAAAGGAATGCAGGAGAACCAGAAAATGAGTGATAAAATGATAGCATTAAGCCCTCATGTATTGATAATCACCCTAAACGTAAATGGATTGAATTCTCCAAAAAAAAAAGACATAGGCTGGTGACATGGATTAAAGAACAAGACCTAACAATGTGCTGCCTCCAGGAAACACATCTAAGCTCCAATGACAAACAGAGACTCAGAGTGAAGGGATGGAAGATGATACTCCGAGCTAATGGCACACAAAAGAAAACAGGTGTTGCGATACTTATATCAGACAAAGTAGACTTCAAGATAAGTCAGGCAAAGAGAGACAAAGAGGGGCAGTATATAATGATCAAAGGGACACTTCTTCAAGAAGAAATAACACATAAATGTCTGTGAACCCAACACAGGAGCACCAAAAGTTATAAAGAAACTGTTAACAAACCTCAAAGAAGATATTAATAGTAATACAATAATAGTAGGGGACCTCAACACTCCACTCACATCAATGGATAGATCATCCAGACAGAAAATCAGCAAGGAAACAGTGGAATTAAATGAAAAGCTAGACCAGTTGGACTTCATAGATATATATAGAACACTCCATCCAAAAACAGCAGAGTACACATTCTTCTCAAGTGTGCATGCAACATTCTCAAGGATAGACCATATGTTGGGAAACAAAGAAAGCTTCAATAAATTTAAGAAAATTGAAATAATGACAAGCATCTTTTCTGATCACAATGCTATAATATTAGAAATTAATTACAAGAAAAAAGCTGAGAAAGGGATAAAGATGTGGAGACTAAACAACATGTTATTGACTAAGTAATGGATCATTGAAGAACTTAAAGGAGAAATGAAAAAAAATCTGGAGACAAATGATAATAATAACATACCATACCAACTCATATGGGATGCAGCAAAAGCCATATTAATAGGGAAATTCATCACAATACAGGCTCACCTGAACAAACAAGAAAAATCCCAAATAAGCAATCACAAGTCACACCTAAGTGAATTAGAAAAAGAAGAATAAACAAAGCCCAAAGTCAGCAGAAGGAGAGAAATAATAAAAATCAGAGCAGAAATAAATGCTATTGAAACAAAAAAGGAAGTAGAAAAGATCAATGAAACAAAGAGCTGGTTCGTTAAGAAGATAAATAAAATTGGCAAACCCCTAGCCAGACTTACAAAGAAAAAGAGAGAGAAGCTCAGACAAGCAAAATCAGAAATGAAAGAGGAGAAATAACAATGGATACCACAGAAATACAACGGATTATAAGAGAATACTATGAAAAACTATGTGCCAATGAAATGGATAACCTAGAGGAAATGGATGAATTCTTAGACTCTTACAACCTCCCAAAGCTGAATCAACGAGAAACAGATAATCTGAATAGACTAATCACAAGGAAAGAGATTGAAACAGTAATCAAAAGCATACCAAAGAATAAAAGCCCAGGACCAGATGGATTCCCTGGAGAATTCTCCCAAACATTCATAGAGGATTTAATACCTATCCTTCTCAAGCTATTCCAAAAAATTAGCAAAATGGAATACTTCCTAACACATTTTATGAGATCAACATCACTCTGATACCAAAGCCTGACAAGGATAACTCAAAAATGGAAAACTACAGGTTAACATTGCTGATGAACACAGATGCAAAAATCCTCAACAAAATTTTGACAACCCCAATTCAGGAATACATCAAAAGGATCATACAAGATGATCAAGTTGGATTTTTACCAGGGGCACAGGCATGGTTCAACATCCACAAATCAATCAATGTGATACACCACATCAACAAATTGGGGAATAAAAACCACATGATCATCTCAATAGATGCAGAGAAAGCATTTGACAAGATCCAATAGCCATTTACGATAAAATCTCTTAACAAAATGGGAATAAAGGGAAACTACTGCCATATAGTAAAGGCCATATATGACAAACACACAGCCAACATCATACTCAATGGGCAAAAACTGAACACCATCCCTCTGAGAACAGGAACAATACAAGAATGCCCATTGTCATCACTCTTATTCAACATAGTACTGGAGGTTTTGGCCAGAGCAATTAGGCAAGAAAAAGGAATAAAAGAAATCCAAATAGGGAGTGAAAAAGTGAAACTCTCGCTGTTTGCAGATGACATGATCTTATATATAGAAAACCCTAAAGAATCCATCAGAAAACTATTAGAAATAATTAACAACTACAGTAAAGTTGTAGGGTACAAAACAACTTACAAAAATCAATTGCTTTTCTATACTCTAATAATGAACTTACAGACAGATAACTCAAGAATACAATTCCATTTACAATCACAACTAAAAGAATAAAGTACCTAAGAATAAATTTCACCAAGGAAGTGAATGACTTATACAATGAAAACTATAAGACATTATTGAAAGAAGTTGATAATGACATAAAGAGATGGAAAGAGATTCCATACACATGGATTGGAAGAATAAACATAGTTAAAATGTCCATATTACCCAAAGCAATCTACAGATTAAATGCAATACCAATCAGAATACCAATGACATTCTTTATGGAAACAGAACAAAGAATCCTAAAATTCATATGGGGCAACCAAAGGCCCTGAATTGCTAAAGTAATCCAGAGAAAAAAGAACAAAGCTGGAGGCATCACAATCCCTGACTTCAAAATGTACTACAAAGCCATAGTGATCAAAATGGCATGTTACTGGTACAAAAACAGGCACACAGGTCAATGGAACAAAACTGAAAGCCCAGAAATAAAACCACACATCTACGGACAGCTAATCTTCAACAAAGGTGCCAAGAACATACAATGGAGAAAAGATAGTCTCTTAAATAAATGGTGTTGGGAAAAATGCACAGCCACATGCAAAAGAATGATGTAGACCATTATCTCACATGGTCCACAAAAATAAACTCAATGTGGATCAAAGTCTTGAAGATAAGTCCTGAAACCATAAAACTCCTGGAAGATAATGTAGGTAATATACTCTCTGACATTAAACTTGAAAGGATCTTTTCAAATACCATGTCATCTCTGACAAGGGAAACAAAAGAAAAAATAAACAAATGGGACTTCATGAGACTAAAGAGCCTCTGCAAGGCAAAATACATTAGTATCAAAACAAAGAGACAACCCACTAATTGGGAGAAAATATTCTCAAATCATATATCTGACAAGGGGTTAATCTCCATAATATATAAGGAACTCACACAACTGAACAATAAAAAACCAAACAGCCCAATCAAAAAATGGGCAGAGAATATAAACAGAGATTTTTCCAAAGTAGATATCCAGATGGCCAATAAACACATGAAAAGATGTTCAACATCACCAATCATCAGGGAAATGCAAATCAAAACTACACTAAGATACCACCTTATGACTTTTCAAATGGCTATAATCACTAACAGTAAAAATAACAAGTGTTGGAAGGTGTGGAGAAAAGAGAACCCTCATACACTGCTGGTTGGAAGGCAAATTGGTGCAGCCACTACAGAAAACAGTATGGAGATTCCTCAAAAAACTAAAAATAGAAATACCATATGACTCAGCTATCCCACTAGTGGGTATCTACCCAAACAACTTGAAATCAACAATACAAAGTAACATATGCACCCCTACGTTCACTGCAGCACTATTCACAATAGCCAAGACATGGAAGCAACCTAATTGCCCATCAATTGATAAAGAAGATGTGGTATATATATATATATATATATATATGTGTGTGTGTGTGTGTGTGTACAATGGAATACTACTCAGCCATAAAAAAAGGCAAAATCATCCCATTCGCAAAAACATGGAAGGACATGAAGGGACTTATGCTAAGTGAAATAAGCCAGACTGAGAAAGACAAATACCAGATGATTTGATTCATATGTGGAATATGAACAAGCACATCGACAAAGAAAACAATCCAGGGGCTACTAGGGGAAGGGGGTGAGGGGTGGGCACAGCGGCTGAAGGGGAGCACTTACGTGGTGATAGTCGAGAAATAATGTACAACTGAAATCTCACATTGATGTAAACCATTATGAACTCAATAAAAAAAAAGTTAGAAAGGTGGCTAGCCTGGTAGATTAAGTTCCTACATTCTGCTTTGGCAGCCCAGGGTTTGCCAGTTCAGATGCTAGGTGCGACCTACACAGTGCTTGTCAAGCCATGCTGTGGCAGGCGTTGCACAAAAAATAAATAAATAATTGGTAGGGCTTGTGTTAGTTACCCCAGCAGGTTTGTTTTTGTCTGCTGCTGGGAAAGCCAAACACTGAGACAATGATATTGCAGCAAAGAGATGGTTTTCATCATAAAACAGCCATGTGAGGAAACAAGAGCATGAGTCTCAAATCTCCTTCGATGAAACAGGGACTCAGGGATATTTATGGGATAGGGGAGCAAGGTGGTCTGAAATGGGGAGATAAGTAATTGGAGGTGAGGAGAGGTCAGGTAATTGATGATCTGCAGAAGCGTAGCCAAACTCCATGCCTCTTCATAGGATGCATGCTCACAAAATGGCAGTGTCAGCATGATCTGGGGGTGAAGCTTTTAGCCTCTTGACATCACAAGGTTGCCTATCAGACATCTGTGTGGGGCCAGTTGATGAGTTGGTGGTCTCAAATGGCCTGCAGTGGGCAAAGGAGTTCTAATTCCTGAAAAACTGCTCAAACCCCCATTACTATGGTGACCCAGGCTCCAGGGAGATGTTATCTATAGGAGCCTAGTGGGAGTCAGGTAGCATATTGCCTAAACAGCACAGTTAACAATGGATCAGTTAAACAGCTAAAAGCTAAAAGTAATTGCAAAGTGTGGAAAAAAAACTTTAGCTCCTAGTTACTTAATCATCAATGGCTGTTTGCCGGTTTCACTTGTTCCAAATCTAACAGTGGCTACAGTACATGGGAAAGATATGTCTCCACCCTTCAAGTTAGTGAATATCTTGTTGAAAAAAGAATTTAGATTCAATTAAGTGAAAATATACCTAAAGTTGGAAAATAGAGAAATGAGGGAAAACAGAGAAATACCTAGCAAATTATAGCAAAATCAATCAGGTATATATATATTTTTAAAATCCTAAATAAAATGCAATGAAAAAGCAATAAATCAGAATAAAATGAAGTTATTTTTAAATTAGTTAGAAATGTTACAGTGAATAAAAGACCCATAAATGGCTATGTCAAGATTCACCAACTCAAATACACAACAGGAGTTTTGTTTTTACTAAGTAGATAATAATGTAAGTGATGGAGGAAGGATGTAGATGAGTGAGAGTGGAGGGCAGTACAACCATTGTAAAACGTCATGCGACCAATACAAAAATGACTCATTGATCTATTTCTAGCTATTGACAACCAGTGCATAAACAATATCTGAATTATGCAAACAAAACCTTTAAAAATGCATGAAGCAAAAACTCAAGGAAGACCTGAAAAATCCACAATGGTAATGGAAGGTGAGCGTGATATTCTGGGAGCCATGTGAAGGAATCAAATCAAGAAAGAAGGGATCAACTATGTCAAATACTACTAATAGATCAAGTAGGTGAGAACTGGGTATTCTCCACAGGAAATAGCAACAGGAAAGTCATTAGTTATCCCGAGGCTATTTGGGGGAGGGTGGAGATAAAGCCCCACAGAGTGAGCGTTAGAGAAAATGGGAGGAGAATTGAAGACAGATAATACAGAAAACTTTTTCCAAGGAGTTTTGCAAATAGGAGCAAAGCAAAGGGGTGATATTCCAAGGAAAACTAACCTTCAGAGACAGGGGTGAGTGGGGGGAGATAGGAAGAGATAATAGGATTGAGGTAAATATAAGCAGTATCTTTTACTTTGTTCCAATATTTTGCAATAGGAATGCATTCAGGCATTACTTTTATAATTTTAAAAAATCATTAAGAGTGTTTTGTTTCTGCTTTTGCTTTTTTTTAGACAATTAGAGAAATAGCTTGTTTGTATCGCTGGCAGTAATAATGAAATATGGGGGGGGTGGAATTTGACAATGTATAGGGCACAAAAGAAAATTGCTATAGCAATAATTTTTAAATAAGTTAGGATATGATGTGGTACACGGGATGAGTTGGTGGTAGAAACGCAAAGAGTTCAATCATTAGAATAGGAGGGAAGTGAGGGTATATTGTCACAAATGCAAGTAGGTAGATACATAGTGGTGGGAATACAATGAATTTCTGTGATCACTTCATTTTGCTCAATGAAATAGAAAGATCACCAACTAAGAGTGAAGCAGGGAAAGAGATATTAGATCCTTGAGAGAAAGGAATAAATATAAAATAATTATCTGGTGCTTATAAGAGTATTCTAGAGAAGTCTAAATTTTCCTTGCTAGTCAGTGTTAAGGGACCACTAGGAGTTAGTGATTATGAATTTAAAGTGAGACCCACAAATTAGTTGGGGGATTTCCTGCAGCCACATTTAGTTACACAAGAATAGACACTGAATAGCTGAGAGTTGGATTTAACCTAGGCTGTAATTTAGCAAAAGAGTGTGACATAGCGAGAGACGTATAAGGGAATTGTGGTGTGTGCAAGAAAGTGGACATTGTTATGGACCACGGAGTGAAAACTGGAGAGGGAAGGAAGTGAGCACAACTCTGCGAATACACTTACAGCTCTTGAATTTTGCACTTTGATTGATTAATATGATGCTATGTGGATTATTTTTCAATAAGTTGTTACCAAAAATATTAAGAGAGAGGAAGTGGAAAGGAGAGGAAGAAAGAGGAAGGAATTTGAAGAAATGGAATGATGGTGAAGCAGAACAGGGAAGTGAAAAAAGGAAATGTGGCCCCCAGACCAACAATCATTAAAATTCAGTTAAGCAACATTTCCTCAAATATGTCCTCCTTTTTACCAAATTCAGCAATGTTTCATCACTTTCAAATGTAAAAGGTTGTAAAAGTTTTATTAATTATATTTTTAGAACCTATGTATAATGGTTAGACATTTTGGGTTATGACAGATATTTTTATCATAATAAGACTTCACCAATAAAAATATTTAAGATGCTATGAAGACTGATAAAAGGTTTTTGGGGCTGATTGAAATATCATTAATAGTTTGGTAGGTTGCAAGGATGAGTTGAAGACAAATAGTTTGTGTATCTATCAAGTTTAATTTGTGTGGGAACTCTCTTTCCTCTGGTCTCAGGTTTCCTGTACAGGGACTTCTAACGTAACGCTGGACGCCTCTTGCCCAACTCTACACTAGTGTCTTCCTGGGGCAGGAGTGATCTATCCGACTATTGAACCTGGAAAACTAGGCTGGTGGGATCAGCCCTTCCCTCCACTTTCTTCTGTGGGAGAACTTACCCATTCCGGGAAGGAAACATTCTCTCTCTCTCCATGCCATGATTTTTGTAGGGTAGGTCCCCGAAGAGCAAGATGCTGAAGTAGTTCAGTGGTCTCCATTTCTGGACGACACAACTCGTCTTCACACAGCTCATAGGTAGAAGAACCGGAATTTAAACCAGCGACATGACTTTACAGCTTGCCATCCTAGGCAGTAGACTACACGTCTATGGGAGTTTGTGTCAGGAAACTGAAATGAATACCCCATATGATAAAGTAAACAAGGAAGAAACCTCACCTCCTTGCTTGATAATGTAAAGACTCTAACAGTTACTGGGGTGTACCTAGTTGCATTTGCTTTTGTTTTAATTCTAATCTGGATGTATTGATACTACCACACGAGGAGAGATGTCTATTCCAGTGAATTTGATACTTCAGGTCGCAGCGAAATAGGTATTGAATACATGTAATAGGTCAGTTTCAGAGAGCGGATCAAGAGAGGTCAAGGATCAGAATGTAATAGAAGAGTTTGGAGTCAGACAGTCAATTGAACTTTACTGAGTACTCCAAGGTATTTAATCTATACAGAGCCATAAATATATTAGAAGTCAATATGAAACAAGAAGAAAAAGAGTTTCAAAGGAAAGGAGGAGGACCACTTGGGAATAGAGCCACAAAAGGAAAGAAAAGGAAAAAAAGAGAAAAGCTTGTATTCAGAATGAGACACTGGATAACTGAAGGATATAGATTTCATCGTGAGACCCAAAGCAAAACAGCTTTTAAAAATTAATCAGAGAACAGGCGATCAATGACCCTGTTTTAACCCACCCCAGTTAAAAAGCATGGTGAAAGCTGTTCAGCTATATTCAGAGAATGGAAAAGCAACCAAACAGAGTTTATCCATGTGTCAGAAAGAAGTCAGAAAAATAAAATGATTTTGTTAGTGAAAAGTATAGTATGTTTTGTCTTTTCTAGTAAATTTGTCCCACCAACACTTCAAAAAATCTTATTTTGTTCTATGTAACAAAAATCAGTATACTATCATATTTACAAGGTTAAAAAAACCTTTAAAGAGAGGATTAAGTTGATTGTCTTAATGAGAATCTAACATTTTAGCTGTTATATGATTTGGTAGTAAGCTGTGCTTCTCCACCTTGGGGGTGCAAGTCAAATAGGAAATTCGTTCACACAGGTCAAAAAGGAAAGAAATATCCACACCAACAATGCAAACAAACATTTCTCATTTTATATTTATAGGATTTTAACACCATAATGAAATTTAGATCACAGTTTCCCAAAATATATGACTGTGATGCCAAAGCCCAGTGGCAAGGAAACAACCAAACAATATGCCTAATTTGTTTCCTTGTACAACTGATCATGTGGAATGTTCTAGAATAGAGAATAATCTCTGGGACTTGCTTTCCTGAAAATACACTACAGATTAAATATTTCTTGTGAGCTTCTAATAAAAAACTGATTTTAATTATATTCACTTACTATGCAAATTTGGCTAGAATCAGCTGGTTCATTAACATCGTATCTGGGATAGCAAAATAAAAACACCACCTAAATTTTATTAAACATGTTTAGAGTTTTGAGATATCATAGAATGTGAATTTTTAATTATGATACAAATTAACAGATTGTCTTATTACTTAACATAATGTTTGTTGTTAGCTGATGTAAATACTTGCAAATATCGTTTATATGCAGGATTTCTTTCTTTTGTTGACACGACCAAGAAAAATCTTTTTATAAAATTCATTTTCATTTACAATTGTAGATTAGTCCTGAGCATTTTTTCCTCATTACATGTGAATCATTAATCATGGAAAATGAATGCAGCATCACTTTTTGTTCTCCGGGATGATGTGCTTTGTGATGAATACTTATTATCATAAATCTTTCTAAAAGAGCTCCTAATAGCATCCAATAACTTGTAACATCAGTGAGTAAAATTTAAAGTGTACTCTTTTCCACCAGCTTTTATATTTGAAGGCAGCATCATCAATTTTCACAAGGACAATTTAAACCACAAGCATGTAAAAATAAAAAACCATACCCTCAGTAATGCAAAACACATTTTCTACTGTCTTTCTCCTGAACAGGATTCCACCATGCCCTTTGTTTTTGGTCTTTTGGGTTTTTCCCCCTCTTTTAACATCATTAGAGCCTGCTGCTCAATAATTTGTTCCTTTTGCTGTGGTAAAAAAATTTTCAGTAATTTTCTTTGTTCAGATCTAGAGTATTTTCAAACATTAAATCAAAGAAAAGATCAAAAAATTAATTTTGAAAACTAAGATCCTTTTATCATTATATGGTAATTTTTAAAAGGAGTTTTAGTGCATCCACTTTTGACATTTTAAACTCATTTAAATTGAGCAGATTCTGATGGGTTTAAATAGTAGGATTTAGAAGATATATGTATATACATTATGAAAAAAGCCCAAATTTCTCATAATCGCCTAAGCTGGCATCTATTTGCTCACTCCCAAAGTGAACCCGAACTGAACATCCTTGTGAGAGCATCTAGAAGAACATGATGAAGATTTGTAGATCAAAACACAAAAACAAATTTAAAAAAGACCAAAGGGCAAATAAAGATTATCTCACAAAATTTTATTATAGTTCTAATTATTAAACTGCATTTTGGAGACTTCTAAAATTAATTTCCTCTTACAAATTACTAAATTTTGACCTTTCTATTTATGGTCAGCATATTTTATGCAAGGCATAATTCCCAGGAAACATTGAGGCCATTTAAGGCACAATATGGAAGAAATTTTCATATACATTTTGTCTATTGATTTTTGTTGCTGTTTTTGCTTCAACTTGAAATAGTTTTATAATTATCATAAAAAATTTAAAATGTCAGGTTCTAAAGTTTTCTACAATGGAGACACTTAGACCAAAATAATTATTGAGTCTTTCATTGGTGAAAAAATAATCATGAATAGAAAGTTATTCAAAATTTTTAAGCACTTCATGATTATTATAACAATAGTAATAATTTGCTGAGTTTCTGTAGCTATGAGTTTAGTATCATATTAAGCTTTAACTCCATTGATCTCTTTGAGTCCAGATAACCACTTGTAAGGAAGGTTTTTATAGCCCTATTTTATAAATGAGCAAAATGAAGCTCAGAGAGCTTATGTGGTCACCCTCAGAACACCCTGCTAAATAAGTGGCACAGGGCCACATTAGAATGTAGACTTGTCTCTATTCAAACCCAGCTTTTTCCATCATACGTCTTCTTATTGGTTATTTTCATTTCTTTTAGCTTTAAAATCATAGATGTGGTTTTAGGTTCCTTCTACAAATAAACATGAGATACTCAGATACATAGTGTAGATATAACAGTTCGTTGAGGTCTACAGCCGATGAATTCAGAAGAACCAGATCACAGAGGATTTACTGTGTGTTTTATAAAAGTAACTTTTACCTTTATATAGGGACCAACTTTGAGACAATATTATAATTTTCTATGTTATCACTTTTAATAAACTGGAAAATATATAATAATAAGTAAAATTGATTTAAATGTCTTGTTTTATACTTAATATGTATTTTCAGGAGAATATTCACATTGTCAAATAATTCAATTGGTCCTAAAGATTTTCTATGATACAAGAAAACGTGACTAAGAATTGCTAATACTATTTTCTATGATAATGTATACATTAAAATGCAATTTGAATCTTTTAAAAACACATTATAAACATAGTATATAATGTTATATGTGTGTATTTATATACATATACAGATACATATATGCATATGTATAATAAACGTAAATTTTAGGAATTATGAAAACCTATTGCATGTTTAGTCCCACTATTCAACTCATCCTTCCAAATATGTGCATAAATTACACACATATTTTATTAAAATAGTTGAATCTATTCATTGTTTTTGGATATATTATGAACAAGGTATAATACTGATGTAGTTAGTTGAAGATATTGTCATGTTATAAAATCAAATCTTGAATTGATATTATCAGCATTATCAGTGGTATTAATTATGTAGTTCAATAAGGAAAAGAATAGAAACAGTGAATATAAAAGTTTAGGTTTTAAAATATCAGGAAGAAAAAGTTATGAAGTATCATACTAGTAATACACTACTGTGGTGATGATAATTAAGTGCCAATTTCTAAGCAGGTAATTGTCACTCAGGGCGTAAATGCTGTTGTGAATGTTATTATGTTCCTACTCTTGGACAAGGTACCTGAGGGTATATAGAGATATTAAGAATCTCTGTGGGTTAAAATGGAAGCAGATTTGGCAACAATGTTTTCCATCTAAAGTCACCTAGGAAAGGAATAAGAATAGAGGAGTTTTTGCAACTGCTTCTTTATTCCCACGAATAATCAAGAAATAGCTTTGGATGGATTTGCAATGTGCAATTCAGTTTAACCTGCCTCCTTAACCTTCTCAAATTTTTTCACAGAAGCATCTGTGTTCTCAGAGGAGGACGGGCACTTATGTCTAGCACCTGGGAAATGGAGGCCAAAGAGACCCAGAAAGCACAGTATTTCTGTGAAGCCTCATAATCTACCTAAAATTTTATATAACCCTGTATTTGTAATATTTTCTATTTACCTAATGTCAAAATAATGTAAAATTTTCAGTTAAAGCTTTAATCTCCTCCAATTTCACTATTGATACTTCATAAAGATACACTTATGAAAATCCACAAGCAAGAGATGTGATCTTACAATTTAATTTCAGATATCCCAAAGCCTTGGGGTTCAAGGTTTCCAATGTTTATTAATTCCCTTTTGTTTTCATTATTTAAAATGTAAAAATGTAAAAGTTACAATGTAAAAATAGACACCTGCAAAACATGGAATACTTCTGAAGATGTTTTTGGTAAAATTTTATGACTACTTTGTTGAATAAAATGTTTGGTTTGTATGAGTTTTATTCTGAAGTACTTGATCAAAGTTGTGTTCCCAAAAAGTCATCTAAACTTAGGAGAAAAATTATTAAAATACCTATATAAATATATTTACAGATGTAACCTACAGGCTTATTTGAAGTCCATATAACAAAGTGAAACTAAGTCTTTTTCTTCATGTTATGCTTTCAGATTTGAGTTAATTTTGATGCTGTTAGGAAGACACTTAAGGAGGAACAGCAGATTGTGAATCTGGAATTTTTTGTTTAATATTTATCAGTTTCTGTTGTGTTTCCATTTTTTCAGGTCTCCATGATCTGTGCTGATAAAGTAATCTTTTAAAAATATGTTTTCCTGGGGCCGGCCCAGTGGTGTAGAGGTTAAGGTCATGCACTCTGCTCTGGCAGCCCAGGATTCATGGCTTTGGGTCTCAGGTGCAGACCTACACACAACTCATGAAGCCATGCTGTGGCGGCATCCCACATACAAAATAGAGGAAGATTGGCACAGATGTTAGCTCAGTGACAATCTTCCTCACCAAAAAAAAAATATATATATATGTTTTATTATAAGCACTAGTGCTAGTGCTCACACATAAACCATGCTTATCCCTTTAAACTTCAAAAACAATAAAATGTAGATTTTCTCCATGTTTTTATCAAACTCTGTATATAAAATGTTAATAGCCTCCCCAAATCCATCCATAATTTTTGAATGCTCTGACAGTTATTCTAGCTAGTAGATTATTTAAATGAATTAAGCTGTTTAATCCTCTCTGTATTTAAAATAATAGATTTCATCACAACATAATTTCAGTTTTTATTGTATCTTTGATTGAAATAAATGTGTAATTAGACCACAACAGTAGGCTATGAACAGCCTTTTTAAAAGGGTGTGTCTTTCATCTTATCAGGTTTACAGTTTCTGGAACATGGGAAAGCCTTATTCATTCATGTGGTAAATGAACACCTGAAGGCTCTCTGCTAGGTCCCGGAGAGAGAGAGATTTTAAAAAGAAAAAAAAAAAAAAACCTTTGTCGTCAAGACAAGCCCAATTTACTAGAGAAAAGAAACAAGTTTCAGATATAGAAAGTCACCTAACACTAACTCATCCTTGTCACTCAAGGGTTTCACATGAGGTGGCTTTAACCTGAGTCTCATGAAAGTCAGAAATAAAAATCAGAGAAAAGCTGGCCCGCCATACATTGTTCTTCACTGTTGTTGTACGTGACAGCAGACAGTGGCCATGGAAGAAGGGCTTTCCAGACAGAGAAACTGAGATCTAAATCTTCTGCAAAAATTCAAGAAAGGTGTGAGCATTTTGTTCTGGAGTAATGGGGCAAATCACATATTATTTTCATTTTAGAGAAGTTACTCTAGCAACACTTTTCAAAATAGGTTATAAGAAAGAAGCAGGAGCCAATGAGACCTATTCAAAGCCTGTTATGTTCCAAGCAGAAATAATAAGAACCTGAGTAAAGATGCGATAGTGGGAGTGGAGAGGAGGGAGTCATGAGAGGACGTTATAGAGGAGGATTTGCTGGCCACTGATGCAGGGGATGAGAGAGAAGCAAGAATCTAGGGTAAGCATATGCATTTGGCTTGGATGACGGGCCAGATGGTGGTTCTCTTCACTGAGCTGAGACAAAAACAGATTGAGGGTCTTGTAAGAAGGTAACTAACGCCTTTCATTTCAATTATGTTGAACTTGAGGTATTTGTGGAATATCAGAGGGGAGAAGTCCAACAGGAGGATGGATGTATTGTTATAAAATTGAAAAGAAAAATGTGGCATAGCAGTATACATTTGATACATAGTTATGACAATGATGTTGTAGCCAGTGAGAACTTAAATGATACAAGAGACATCAAATGAGAAAAAAAAGAAAGCAAATCATAGAACCTTAGAGGACACCCATATTCAAGAGCCTGGCAAGGAAAGAGGCAGCTGTGAAAGAGAATGAAATGTAGGGAAGCTCTTTTTTTGTACCCACCAGACACTGCTTCCCAGAACAAATGAACATTGTCAGCTACACAGAATTTCCTTGGAAAGATGTCCATTTATTTCAGTGATGCTGTCAATGCTCAAAGCACTTTATTAAGTTCTCTTTCTTCTTACCTCTGGACCGGCAGAATTTTCTTTTTAATGTCATCAATGGTGGCAAAGCTTTATCCTTTGACAATAAATGCATTTCTTTAGAAAGAGCTCAGACGCCAACAACATGTAACTACCTAGTAATGATCCTTATTTTTCCTCAAGTGCATTATAAACTGACTGTAAAGGTAATTTCAATGTGAGGAGTTTGAAATTAAAAATAAAAAACATATTTTAATCATCTTCCCTAAAGCACATATTCTCCCAAAGTCACTTCTTTGAAAGACATTTTAATATGTGTTTATTGTATTATTTACAGAAATATAGCCAAAAGTTACACTATCTTAAATAATCTGACCTCTAAATAATCTTACCGAGTCTACACAATTTAATGTGGCTTCTGTCTTTTATACAAACCTGTCAAATTGTCTTATTGAGATTAATGACCCAATGTAAATGCAGACCTCATTTTAAAATTTCATTAAAATTCTTACACACCCTTACCTTTTTAAACGTTACTTTATTCCTTGTGCACTACTGGCTAATCTTACTTTGCATGAGTTGTCTAGCTTATAAAAACGTTGAGGAGTGGATATACCACCTGTTTTAATAGTTAATAGCTCTGAGCAATCTTTTTCTTACTTCGTCCTTAAATTATGTCCATTGCTGTAACTTAAATGCATTTCCAACGTAATTAATGCTTCATCTAAGACATATTTATGTCAGAAACACTTAAGGTGCAAAGATCACCCATCATATACCAAGATACCAACAAATTATACTCAACGGTGAGAATAAAATAGACTGAGTTATAGTTTGTCTTTTATCAGCTCATAAGACATGATATGTTAGAGGTAGCATTGGACCGTAAGTCCCTAAATGTGCAAGTAAACTAGTCAGACAAGCAAGACTTCATTTTCCCATTTATCATGTTAAAGAGCTTCATGGTTGATATTTAGGATTCCTAGACTTCAAAGTACAAGTTTAGAACAGGCCTACAATACTAATGCTCTAACTTTATACTCTTAGCATATAGTCTATACGGGTCTATTACTATTAGAAAGGCCATTACATCTATACAATGGTCTTCTTAACCCAGAGCTTTTGTCATATTAATTTCTAGGAAAAAAATATCTATTCCAATTTTGATTTTAGCTCTTATTTTTATTTTTGGCATGTAAACATCGATCGAATTCATCTTACTAAACATTAAGATACATTTCTTTTTAGTATGACTTCAAATAGTGTAACTAGTGTATCTAGAATGCTCTCCTTATGGGAAAGAAGTTTGCTAAATGGAAGATTTAAGGTTAATAAACTGCCTGTGAGCTTGCCAAAAGCTTGGATATGATTTATTCCCAAATCAGCCTTTGGAAATGTTCAAACGAAGGCTGTCTGGTCTTGTACAAAAGGTTCCTGGTTGGTTAAAAGATTGGACTAGGTGAATGCTGAAGGCCCCGCTAATTCTATGTGTGACTGCCCCCCACATAATTTAAACTGAAACTATTAGTACTCAGTTCAATTTGTGCTTACTTTCTAAACCCCTGTGCCTGGGTAATTTTATACATTAATTTAACTGTCATGCTTAAACTCTGTGAACTCCTGGATTATGTCTAATTCATCTTTTTAGCCCTACTAGAGCATTCAGTAGACAGAAATGTTGGTCTTGTCAGCCTCTTTCCACACAAAGAAATAGAAAGGCAAAGAAACGATGAGACTCTAGTGCCAGTTTCTGGTGAGTGGTATTTTATCTCAATCCCTGGACACTTGACTGTGACAAAACTTCAAGTCTGAACCCTTTCCATTGCAGGCTCACATATGTTTCTGTACCTGTCATGTCTTGTGATTCCTCTTTTGATTGTCCATCCCCAAGTACTTGATGTTTTTCCACAATCTCTGAGTCTATAATCTCCTATCAGTTTGCTAACATATCACATATTATGCAAAAACTTCCACAATCACACATTTTAATCAGATGCACAGCCCTTTCCTTGCACAGCCCTGTATATCATCAGAGCCAATTGTTAAGTTATCTTAACCTTATCCTTATCTTGACAAATTATCTGCCTCCTTATGGTCACCAAGTGAAATGCTTTGATTAAAAACATTCTGCTGATATCCATACAAGTGCAACAACAAAGGAATAAAACTTTATGGGATAAAGAAAATGTTTAGCGCATTTACTCTGCTAATCTAAAAATTATAAGGTCATGCCCTATTCACTACTGAACAATAAATAGAGGCAAGAGAATAGTTCTGAGTACGTTTATGCTTGCATGTGAAGTCCTTCATTATAGGAACACTGAATTGCAGAAGTAAATCATTATATAAGGAGCATTTTTTTTTTTAGTTTTTTCTTTTTAAAGATTTTTTTTTATTTTTTCCTTTTTCTCCCCAAAGCCCCCTGTACATAGTTGTGTATTCTTCGTTGTGGGTCCTTCTAGTTGTGGCATGTGGGACGCTGCCTCAGCGTGGTCTGATGAGCAGTGCCATGTCCGTGCCCAGGATTCGAACCAACGAAACACTGGGCCGCCTGCAGCGGAGCGCACAAACTTAACCACTCAGCCACGGGGCCAGCCCCTATATGAGGAGCATTTTTAAGGCAATTCACGTCAAACAGTCCCAGCCATTTGGTAAATAAATAGCAAACACAGGATCTTATAAAAGGAGAAGGAAAGGGAAGATGCATAAGGCAGGTAACATTTGTTGTGCTTAAGTTGTGTACCAGGCACCATGCATCTTAAGATGAGGTTATTACAACTAGATGGTTCTCAGACATGCATCGACCATACCAGGGGGAGCACACAGACTGGTTGGCTCAGGTTTTTCCACCTTGCCATTGTAGTTACTTTCCTTTTAGAACAAGGATTTTTGATTTTGAATTGGTCCTTTGAGTTTGGGGGTTAATGAATCTTAAGTTTTCACCCATCCTTCAGTGCCCACTAGCCCCACTTTACCTATAGCCCCACTTGCGAGACTCTCTATTCCAACCCCTATTCCATGAAACTCCCCCAGCCACATAGACTCTGTTTGACCCATTTATCAGTTGGGATGGGATAGGTTATGCTTTGGTAACAAATTGCAAATTCTCAGTGGCTTATCTCAATGAGGATTGTTTTCTCTTGCATAATACTACAGGCCCTGCGGGTGTTGGTAGTAGGGCTGATGATGACTTAGGACCTAGCAAAGTACTGAAGTTCAACCTCCATAGAAGCCTCCATGAACATCACAGCAGGAGGAGAGAGTGCTGCAGAGTCTAATCCTGGAAATTAAGTGCACCCATCTAAAACTGCACTCATGCTTCTGCAAACATGTCACTAGACAAGCCTGTCGATGGCCATGTCCCAGTCCGAGGAGAGTGAAGAAATGTAATCCTGCCGTAACTCATCAGGGGAGGAAAAGCCAAATGTTGTAGACAGCCCTGTCAACAGCCCTACCCCACCACCCGCACAGCCACTAAAGCCACCAGCACTCCACACCCACATACAGACACACACCCTTCTTTCTGCTTCTCCTTTCCCTCTCAACTAGGAGATTAGGGATCAGATATATATAATTGTCTTACTGCTCAAAATAAACAATGAGGTAAATATTAATAACTTGAACTTCTCAAATGAGAGAACTGAGGCTTATAGAGATCCAGGGCCCTGCACATAATCACACATGTTATTGGGCCCAACATTCAAACCCAGATCTTTTTGGCTTCAAATCCTCAGTGAGTGTCCAATTTCCACAAGAAAACATCTAAACTCTTCAATATGCTCTGCATAGTCCTCCAAGACTGGCTCCTTCATCATCTCTAGAGTCATTTCTTATTGCCCTCAGCCCTTACACTTTACCAGATAGCCATAAAAAATCTCTTGTCATTCAGTTGGGCTTCATTTTGTCATGTCTTTACTCAAGTGGCAGCTCCATTTTGGACCATTCTTCTCTCCTGTCCTCCTGACAAACACTAATCTACTTTTAATACACAGCTCACAAATCCATGCCCTCTAAGAAGGCTTTTCTGATTTTTACTTTCACAAAAAAGGTAAATAAGCTATCTGTTCTTTAGGATCCCATTTTACCCTGTGAATACTTTTATTAAGCTGGTGTCTGTTGCTTTTATTGTCTTTTGTACCTGTCACTATTATAGGCAATGTGACTTAGAGATGCCTTTCACTCATTTTTATAACTGAGGTCTGTGTGTCTGTATTGATGATTAATACACATGTTTTTGCTCAATGGTGAGTGAACACAGAATAAACAGGAAGTGGAGTGGTGAGGCATAGACCCTGGAAGCCAGACTTTCTCCACTGGAAACTTGCCTCCATCATTAACATCATCTGACATTGTCCAAACTAATCTGTGTTTCAGTTTCTTCATCTGTAAAAGTAAGGCAATAATGTCATCTCTCTATTGTTCTGTCAAGATTATAGGGAAGATTAACTAAGAACATATGTAAAGACTTTAAGGGAGTAATTATTGAAATCAAAAGTGATAGTGGTGATAGTAATTGTCGTAGCGCTACTAACACAGGTAATTTGTGACGTATCTCTCCAATTCTTTGAAGCTATTATAAATCCATGTCTTCAGATTAGATCTTTCCAAATGGTAATTGGTCAAAATTACACTGAACTGGATAAATAATTATAATTATATCACACAATTTACGCATTCAAAAGACACTGTATGTGTTATGTGACCAACTTATACTAAAAAATGTAAGTTGGGCCCACAGATTGGATTGTTAGATAATTTTTTCCTAATTTGCTATTTGTTCACATAGAATTACTTTCTCCTCTAGTGGTGTGTATCCCAATACTAATGGGTATGAAAGAGTTAAACGGCAATCCTAAACCATAAGCTTAGAAACTTAGAATATTCTCCCCATCCATTACAGCTGGAGACAGACAGGGGACAGCCATAAAAGAAAGAAAAAGGGCTTGAGTAATGGAAGAGAGTTACTTAGCCTGGAAGATGTCACTTTTTCCTGTCTAACATTAGAATGTCCTTTTGAAAAAATGCTTCAAGGAAATTGCACAGGCTTTCATAGTTATTTACAGGCATTCTACGACACTTGAAAAAAGTCACTCTTGAGAGTTTACTTCCTGTATTTTCTGCTTTATGTGAGTTGAGTTGTTTAATAGCAGTTAGGAACAGAAATAGAAATAAAGAAAACAGGCATAAATATATATACATAAGTCTATATATCAAAGTCTGTTCTATAAGGATTTTGGATAAGTAAAATTTGGGGTGAATATAAACAACAGAAGAACTTTCTGACCAAGGCAGAAGGGTACAGACCACTGGAAGATTTTGTCGTTGTTGTTGTTGTTAGTGCCAGGAGTCCATTCTGACTGCTAGTGACCCTGTGTACAGCAGAGCAGAACCCTGCCTGGTGTTTTTTGAGCCATCCTCTCACATTCCAGCACTATATCAGACAACGCTGCAGTGCTATTCATAGAAGTGAGTGGCCACATCTTTCTTCCTAGTCTGTGTAGTCTGGAAGCTCTGCCAAAACCTGTCCACCCAGGGTGACTCTGCTGGTCTTTCAAATATTGGTAGCATAGCTTTCAGCATCACAGCAACAGGCAGGCAGCCGCCACGGTATGATAACCAACAGAGGGGTGGCATGGTTCTGTGACCAAGAAATGCACCTGGGCTGTGGCAGTGAGAACTCAGAATCTTACCCACTAGACCACTACCTTAGAGGGTCTCAAAAGTAAAAAGAAGGCTTCAAAAATGAGTGAAGAAGCAAGCAGGATAAAGACAGATGCCACTCATATTTCTCGCTATTATTTCCCTGGCCTACAGGTGTGATGGCATTGGCAGTTAATACTAGTATCACACTCTAGTAATGACTTTTTATTAGTCAGAGCTTAAAGAAAGTGAGTGTAAGTACTTAAATTAGCCATTGTGAAGGTGTATTTCATAGACAGTAAGCTTTCTTACAATGTTTTTATTTTTAAAAAATCTTGCTCTATAGAAACTTTTCTCAGATTATTAAGAGTAGGGTTTAAACTAAGGGGAGTCAGAATAATGCATTTTCAATAAGTAGACCTTATAGTTATGATTTCCTAACAGGGACCAGATTTTATACTCTGAACACTTTAGATAGACTGGTACATCATTCGGCACTACCATAATGTTATACAAAATAGAATAAAGCTTTCTCGAAATAAATAAGTAAATGAGTGAATGAATAAATCATTGAAAGAGTTAGGGATAGTAATTAATTCACTTCAAATATTAAACATACCACTAACATGAGATTAGGAAAAATTCAAAGTATAATTTTTACACAAATTGTTTAATGCTAGGAAAATAGTGATTATTATGTTCATGGCTATTGCCTACATAACATTATGCTTCTCTATTTTCCAGGACCCTTTGCTTTGTACAAAAAATTAAATTGCCCCAACCCTTTAAATCAATAAATACAGTCTATAAAATCTTTATTTACTCAAATTACTGATGGCTATGTAATAGCAATATTAATATTAAAGCTTAAAGGTATACCCCTCAGGAATTCCGTTTTATTGTCTCGTTCTCATCAAATACAGTTATTTTTCTTGATATACTTGAGTCACTGGAATGCTCTGGGTGGTAGTTTCATGCATGCATCCTTCTAAACTATGAGAAAATGGTCTAGATGAAGGTATTCTCTTAACTGAGAGAATGGGACAAATTAGGATAATGACAAGTTACTTGATAATTTATTTTTTTCACTTTCTAAAAATATTTTTTAGAGCAACCACCCAAATATATCATCCCATAAATTGTATTCCTCTTAATTAATAGAAAAATTATGATTATAGGAAATTTATGTGTGTGTGTGAGGAAAGTTGGCCCTGAGCTAACGTCCACTGGCAATCTTCCTCTTTCTGCTTGAGGAAGATTGGCCCTCAACTAACATCTATGCCAATCTTCCTCTATTTTATATGTGGGACACTGCCACAGCATGGATTGATGAGCGATGTGTAGCTTCACACTGGGGATCTGAACCCGTGAACCCCAGGCCACTGATGCAGAGCCTGTAAACTTAACCACTTATACCACTGGGCCAACAATTTTAAAGGTCATAAAATGAGGAAAAATACTCTGCAATTCACCTTTTTATTTGACTTCTCTCTTCATTTCAAACAGTTGTTGAAATCATGTTCAATATGCATTTCTCAAATACATAGCTTTTAAAAACCCTGGACTTACTGAAGCATTTCCCAGAGGTAATTTGGATTTCTACTCATTAGCTCTATAGCTCTATAACTAAAGTCTTACCAATGAAATTTGCAATGAAAATCTGGAGAAAGACTAATTCATTTTATTATGAATTAAAAATTTCATGAGCTGCTCATTGTATTGAACTAAATCTTATCTAATTTTCACATGTAATCGAACAAACCGGACTTTAAAAAATTGACCAAAATTCCTTCCTGAAGAATTTGAAGGAATAAAGACTAAAGATAAGAAATTGATAAATAAATTTAGCATCAAACTGAAACTCTTCATGTGGTGTCCAGTTTTCCTAATATAAATATTGTTAAAATTGTAATTTTCATGTGCCCTGTTTACACCCCAGAAGGTAATTTCTGCCTAAGAGGCATAGGGTTTAAAAAAACTGTTGTAAACAATCCATTGATGTCTGCATGCCTTGTAAGCATTCTGGAAATTATTTCCTTTATTTCATACATTACATATATAGGTGGATTTTTTAAAGAAAAGTTCATTTTTTTCTTTCTTCTCTGTTTAACGAAAGACTCAGAAAAGCTAGAATGCACCATGCTGGAATCGTTCATTTGGGGGAAAAGAGCTAAATATAACACAGTTTTATCTCTTTGAGAAATTTTCATTGGAATTATGAATTTTACACTGAAGAGACTTTGGATTTTATGTCGATATGTTCTTACATAATGAGGGGAACTATTTTAGGAAGGCTGTCATCTGCAAAGGCATTAAACTGTTCATGGAGGCTACTCATAAGAAAATGACTCAAATATATTTTTTTATTGAGGTGTTAATACTTTATAACATTGTGAAATTTCAGTTGTACATTATTATTTGTCAGTCACCATATAAATGTGCCCCTTCACCCCTGTGCCCACCACCAACCCCCTTTCCTTCTGGTAACTGCTAATCTGATCTCTTTGTCCCTGTGTTAGTTTATCTTCCACATATGAATCAAATCATACAGTGTTTCTCTCTCTCTGTCTGGCTGATTTTGCTCAACATAATACCCTCAAGGTCCATCCATGTTGTTGCAAATGGGATGATTTTGTCTTTTTTTAGGGCTGAGTAGTATTCCATTGTGTATATATACCACATCTTCTTTATCCAATCATCAGTTGATGGGCACCTGGGTTGCTTCCACTTCTTGACTATAGTGAATAATGCTGCAATGAAAATAAAGCTTCATAAGTCTCTTTGAATTGTTGATTTCAATTTCTTTGGATAAATATCCAGTAGTGGGATAGCTGGATAATATGATATTTCTATTTTTAATTTTTTGAGAAATCTCCATACAGTTTTCCATAGTGGCTGCACAAGTTTGCACTCCCACCTGCAGTATATGAGGGTTCCCTTTTCTCCACATCCTCTCCAACATTTGTTATTTTTCGTCTTGGTGATTATAGCCCTTCTAACAGGTATAAGGTAATATCTTAGTGTAGTTTTGCTTTGCACTTCCCTGATGATTAGTGATGTTGAACATCTTTCCATGCACCTATTGGCCATTTGCATATTTTCTTTGGAAAAATATCTGTTCACGTGCTCTGCCCATTTTTTGATAGGGTTTTGTTGTTGTTGTTGAGTAGTATGAGTTCTTTATATATTTTGGAGATTAACTCCTTGTCAGATATTAGATTTGCAAATATTTTCTCTCACTTGCTGAGTTGTCTTTTTGTTTTTTTCCTGGTTTCCCTTGCCTTGCAGAAGCTCTTTAGTCTGATGAGGTCCCACTTGTTTATTTTTTCTTCTGTTTCCCTTGTCCAAGTAGACATAGTATTTGAAAAGATCCTTCTAAGACTGATTTCTAAGAGTGTATCCCCTATATTTTCTTCAGGAGTTTTATGGTTTAAAATTCTACCTTCAAGTTTATTATCTATTTTCAGTTAAATTTTGTGTATGGTGTAAGATAATGGTCTACTTTCATTCTTTTGCATGTGGCTGTCCAGTTTCCCCAGCACCATTTGTTGAAGAGACTTTCCTTTCTCTGTTGTTTATTCTTAGCTCCTTTGTCAAAGATTAGCTGTCTGTAGATGTGTGGTTTTATTTCTGGGCTTTCAATTCTGTTCCATTGATCTGTGTATCTGTTTTTGTACCACTACTATGCTGTTTTGATTACTGTAGTTTAGTAGGATATTTTGATCAGGGATTGCGATGCCTCCAGGTTTATTCTTTTTTCTCAGGATTTCTTTACCTATTCGGGGTCTTTTATTGCCTCATCTAAATTTTAGGATTCTTTGTTCTATTTCCATGAGGAACGTCATTGAAATTCTAAGTGGACTTGCATTGAATCTGTAGATGGCTTTAGGTAGTATGGACATTTCAACTATGTTTATTCTTCTAATCCAGGTGCATGGAATATCTTTACATTTCTTTATGTCAGCATTGATTCCTTTCAATAATGTCTTGTAGTTTTCATTGTGTAGGTCTTTCATCTGCTTGGTTAAATTAATTCCTAGATATTTTACTCTTTTTGTTGCAATTGTAAATGAGATTGTATTCTTGAGTTCTCTTTCTGTTAGTTCATTACTAGAGTATAGAAATGCAACTAATTTTCATAGGTTGATTTTTTACCCTGCAACTTTGCTATAGTTGTTGACTATTTCTAATAGTTTTCCCATGGATTCTTTAGGGTTTTCTATATATAAAATCATGTCATTTGCGAAGAGTGAGGGTATCACTTCTTCATTGCCTATTTGAACTCTATTTATTTCTTTCTCTTGCATAATTTCTCTGGCCAAAACCTCCAGTACTATGCTGAATAAGAGTGGTGAGAGTGGGCACCCTTGTCTTGGTCTTGTTCTCAGAGAGATGGCTTTCAGCTTTTCACCATTGAGTATGATGTTGGCTGTGGGTTTGCCATATATGGCCTTTATCATTTTGAAGTACTTTCTTTCTATACCCATTTTATTGAGCATTTTTATCATAAGTAGATATTGGAACCTGTCAAATGCTTTCTCTGTGTCTAATGAGATGATCATTTCACTTTATTCTTAATTTTGTTAATGTGGTGTATCACATTGATTGATTTGTGGATGTTGAACCACCCTGTGTCCCTGGTACAAACCCCACTTGATCAAGGTGTATGATCTTTTTAATATATTGCTGTATTCAGTTTGCCAATTTTTTTGATTATTTTTGCATCTGTATTCATCAGCAATGTTGGCCTGTAATTTTCCTTCTTTGTGTTGTCCTTGCCTGGCTTTAGTATCAGGGTGGTGTTGGCCTCATAGAATGTGTTAGGAATTGTTTCATATTCCTCAATTTTTTGGAATAGTTTAAGAAGGATAGGTATAAAATTCTCTTTGAATGTTTAGTAGAATTCTCCAGAGAAGCCATGTGGTCCTGGACTTTTGGTTTTTTGGAGGTTTTCAATTACTGTTTCAATCTCTTTACTTGTGATTGGTCTATCAGATTCTCTATTTCTTCTTGGTTCAGTTTCATGAGGTTGTATGAGTCTAAGAATTTGTCCATTTCTTCCAGATTGTCCACTTTCTTGGCATATAGCTTTTCATAGTATTCTCGTATAAGCCTTTGTATTTCTGTGGTATCTGTTGTAATTTCTCCTGTTTCATTTTTAATTTTATTTATTTAAGCCTTCTCTCTTTTTTTCTTAATGAGTCTGGCTAGCGGTTGGTCATTTTTTTTATCTTCTCAAAGAACCAGCTCTTTGTTTCATTGATCCTTTCTACTGTTTTTTTTGTTTGTTTGTTTTAATTTCATTTATTTCTGCCCTAATTTTTATTGTTTCCCTCCTTCTGATAACTTTGGGCTTTATATGTTCTTCTTTTTCTAGTTTTGTTTGGTATAGTTTAAGATTGCTTATTTGAGGTTTTCCTTTTTTGTTAAAGTGGGCCTGTATTTCTATGAATTTGCCTTTTAGGACCACTTTTCCTGCATCCCACTTGAGCTGATATGTTGTATTTTCATTTTCCTTTGTCACCAGATATTTTTTGATTTCTCCTTTAATTTCTTCAATGATCCATTGATTGTTCCATAGCATGTTGTTTAGTCTCCACATCTTTGTCCCTTTCTCAGCTTTTTTCTTGTAATTAATTTCTAGCTTTATATCATTGTGATCAGAAAAGATGCTTGTTATTATTTCAATCTTCTTAAATTTATTGAGGCTTGCCTTGTTTCCCAACATATGGTCTATCCATGAGAATATTCCATGTGTTGAGAAGAATGTGTACCTGCTATTTTGGGATGGAGTCTTCCATATATGTCTATTACATCCATCTGGTCTAGTTTTTCATTTAAATCCATTATTTCCTTGTTGATTTTCTCTCTAGATGATCTATACATTGATGTAAGAGAGGTGTTAAGGTCCCCTACTATTATTGTGCTGCTGTTAATATCTCCTTTTAGGTTTGTTAGTAGTTGCTTTATGTACTTTGGTGCTCCTGTGTTGGGTGCACATATATTCATAAGTGTTATGTCGTCTTGGTGGAGTGTCCCTTTTATCATTATATACTACCCCTCTTTGTCTGTCATTACCTGTTTTTGTCTTGAAGTCTACTTTGTCTGATATAAGTATGGAAACACCTGCTTTCTTTTGTTTGCCATTAGCTTGTAATATCATCTTCCATCCCTTCACTCTGAGCCTGTGTTTGTCTTTAGAGCTGAGATGTGTTTCCTGCAGGCTGCATATTTTTGGGTCTTGTTTTTTTAATCCCACAGCCACTCTGTGTCTTTTGATTGGAGAATTCAATCCATTTACATTTAGAGTGATTATTAATATATGATGGCTTAATGCTGCCATTTTATTACTTGTTTTCTGGTTCTTCTGCATTTCCCTTATTTCTCATCCCATATATTTTGGACTGCCAATTCAGTTTGGTAGTTCTTTATGATGGTTTTCTTAGTATCCTCTTTATTTATCATTTGTGTCTCTATTCAGATTATTTGTTTAGTGGTTATCATGAGGTTTGTATAAAAAGATCTCATAGATAAGATAGTCCATTTTCTTATAGCCTCTTATTTCCTTAGACTAAGCTGATTCCATCTGTTTCCTCTTCCCTTTCTAAGTTATTATTGTCACAACTTATTCAATCTTGTAGTGTGAGTTTGTGGTTAAAATGATGAGATGATATTTATTTTTGATGTTTTTCTTCCCTTTATATATAATGTTATAATTAGGTGCTTGTTAATCTGGTCTGTTTATCTCTTTGCTCAAGCCTTCATAAACATTTACTTTTATTTTTTCAGGTATGAGGACCTTCTTGAGCTTTTCTTGTGTTGGGGGCAGGTCTCGTGGCAATGAACTCCCTTAGCTTTTGTTTTTATTTCTCCATCATATGTGAAGGATATTTTCACTGGGTAGAGTATTCTTGGCTGAAAATTTTTGTCTTTCAGAATTTTGAATATATTATTCCACTGTCTCCTAGCCTGTAAGATTTCTGCTGAGAAATCCACTGAAACCTGATAGGGATTCCTTTGTAGGTTGTTTTCTTCTGCATTGTTGCCCTTAATATTTTTCTTTGTCATTGATTTCCACCAAGTTTACTACTATATGCTGTGGGGGAGGTCTTTTTACATTGATATAATTAGGAGATCTATTAGCTTCTTTCACTTGTATTTCCAGCTCCTTCCCAGGTTAGGGAAGTTCTCAGCTATTATTTCATTGAATAAGCTTTCTCTTCCATTCTCCTACTCTTCTCCCTCTGGATTACTGGCAATCCTTATGTTGCATTTCCTAATTGAGTCAGATATATCTCATAGAATTTCTTCGTTTTTTCTTAGTCTTAGTTCTCTCTCCTCCATCTGAAGCATTTCTATATTTCTGTCCTCTAGACTGCTGATTCTCTCCTCCATAATTTCTGCTCTCTTGTTCAGGGAGTGCAGATTTTTCTTTATCTTATCCATTGTGTTTTTCATCTCCAACATTTCTGATTGGTTTTTCTTTATAGTTTCCATCTCTTTTGTGAAGAAGTTTCTGATTTCATTGAACCATCTACCTGTTTTTTCTTGTAACTCATTAAGTTTTTCTATGATAGCTATTTTGAATTGTCCGTCGTTTAGATTATAAATTTCCATGCCTTCAGGATTGATTTCTGGATGCTTGTCATTTTCCTGCTGATCTGGAGTATTTGTATATATTTCTGTATGTGTGTGTGTGTGTGTGTGTGTGGAAGATTGGCCCTAAGCTAACATCATCCCCCTGTTGCCTGAGGAAGATTGTCACTGAGCTAATGTCTGTGCCAATCTTCCTCTATTTTGTGTTGGATGCAGCCACAGCGTGGCTTGATGAGTGGTTCTATGTCCATGCTCAGGATCTGAACCCACAAATCCCAGGTCACCAAAGCAGAGTGTGTGAACTCAACCACTACACCACTGGGCAGGCCCCTAATATATTTTTTAATACTGTTTGATGGCATGGATTTGTGCCTCTGCATAGAGATAGTATTTGCTTGCAGCTTCCACCTGTTGCCAGTGGGCAGAGATCAAGAGCCCTGTATTCTGAGTCTGCTCACTCACAGCTGCTGCATTTCTATTGTATGCACATGCACTCTGGCCAAACAGCTGAGCTGGAGTGCCAGATGGGGCAAGGGGCACTTTCTTTTACCTGGGAAATCCAAAGGGCATTCTCACTTTCCCATTGCTATCTGCTCTTCTAGGGTGCAGGCTTGATGAAGACAATCCTGCAATAGCTTAGTCACCTCTGTGTGGGGCTTTCCTATGAGCTGTGAGAGAATCTGGAGAGCAAAAGTGTTCCTGTGGACAGCTGCCCCTCCCCCCTCCTCTCAGAGCCCCATGTGGTCCCTTGTCCTGTGTTGCTGCAGTTGGGGGAGGGAGAAGAGATCCCCTTACCTCCTTCCAAGCTTCCTCCAGGTGGTCCAGCACTTCCACCTTCAGATGTATGGCTGCGTGGGTCTCTCAGATGTCTTTTGTGTTATGTGAATGTCCTCTGTTGGTTTATGAATGCCCTTTTCATTGTATCTTGTGGGGAGAGTCTAACGGAAGAGCTCACTCTGCTATGATGTTGATGTTACTCTCAAATATTTTTTAATCAAAATGTAACTAACACTTCAACATCATGAATTAAATCTTGTTTATGAACAATGGTGTATTGTAAAGAAATGCCCACTTACTCATTTTTCTAGAAATTGGCAACATTTAAAAATAGCAATTCCCATTATACTGAAGCTTTTCTTGGTCCCTTAAATCATAAATGATCTCACAATCTTCTAATTTTCAGTAGGACATTGTGTTTCTTTGCACACCTCTCACCTAATATTGTGATATGTACCTAGGTATGTACCTGCCATATCTGCTCCGTTGTACTGTACCTCCTTAAAGATGAGAAGTAGCATTCATCTTTTTTTTATATCTCACAGAATGTGGCAGTGTCTCGCCTACAGTGAATACTCAATTACTGTTTCTGACATCAAAGACTGAAGGAAAAAATTATCAAAATTCACACTGCTGCCCTGGAGAAAACTGAATGTAACTCCATGGTAATAATCCTCCACATCCAGAGCAGGTTTTGAAGCAAAATAGCTGCTCAACGTGGAGGAACGAAAACAGATTAAAAAAAGTACTGCCACTGTGTATGTTTATAGGGGTGTCAGAATCATCTAAGGAGCTTGTCTTTTTCGAAATACAAATAAATAAACCACTCTCTCCACCCACAGTTCTTTGTATGAGAAGATGGGTAAGGCAAGTAGATATGAAAATTAGGAAATGCATATTTTGAAAAAAGTTCCCTAAATGATTCTGAAGTTCACCGGGTTTTCCCTCTCTTTAGGGCTACTTCCCTAGAATTTTGGCTTAACTAAAAATGTCATGTGGAGAATTATTTAAATGCAGATTGTCTAGAGGTAATCCATTTTTCCCAAAGATCTTTGTGACCTTGGTCAACAGTGTATATTTCAGTGTATACTAGTAGAATTATACCCCTGACACATACACTGATATATAAACATACACTATTAGAGCAGCATGAAGCATTTGCAGTCCTCCACTGTCAATGTCATCTTGACCATAAATTATACAGGGTAAGCCCATTGGACTAAGACTTCATAGGAGAAGCATCAAATTTTAAAAACACATTTAATTATTTATTATAATTTTAAAAAACATTTAATTATATTAAATTCAAAAAATAAAAATATTTTCATTTAAAAATAGAAATTTTAATAATGCAAAGCAAACTTCTGACTCCAAAGAGCAACATTAAAATAATGGCAATACAAATTTGATTTTGAATACAAATGAGATTTTTGTCATATTGTCCCATTAATTTACCTACTTGAAAACTTAACTGCTTGAGGGTTTAATTTCAAAACATATTTTTTTCTGTTTTTATGCTTGTAAAAATCTGTTCAAGATACTTATACCAGTCAAGTCAGTCAAATAAATAAGAAAACAGAGGGGTGTAATGTACAGCCTGGTGACTATAGTTAATACCACTGCATTGCATGTTTCAAAGTTGCTAAGAGAATAAATCTTAAAACTTCTCATCACAAGAAAAAAATTTTGGTAACTATGTAAGGTGATGTTAACTAGACTTATTGTGGTGATTATCTCACAATATATACAAATATTGAATCAGTATGTTGTACACTTGAAACTAATATAATGTTACATGTCAATTATGTCACAAAAAAAACACACAATTCCAAAAGGTTAAAAAAAAACCCAGAAGAGATTTCAAATATATTGATTAACTATTACTCTCTGGAGACTATGATAGGTTATTTGAAATACTGTGCCTCATGTAATCCTACCAGCAACCCTTTGATATAAGTATTGCAACCCCATTTTATAGATGAGAAAGCCAGGGCTCTGAGGAGTTGGTGAACTGATGCACAGTTTCATTTACTCAAAAGCAATAGAAACAAGATTGAAAACCAAGTCTGAATACTCTAAAACTCATGCTCTTTCCACTATTACTATACATCAAGGACTACTAAACATCAAGGCTTTGTAATCGATGACTCACTGGCCAAATCTAGTCTGCCTTCTGTTTTTGTATGGCCTGTGAGCTAAGAATTATTTTATATTTTTAAATTACAAATTAAATTTAAAATACAAATTATACGAAATTCAATTTTCAGTGTCCATAAATAAAGTTTTGTCGGAACCCAATCACATCCATCCATTTAAATGTGGTGTATAGCTGTTTTCATGCTACAGCATCAGAGCTGAATAGTTAAACAGAGATTGTATGGCTGGCAAAACCGAAAGTATTTCCTCTCTGTCCTCTGACAGAAAAATTTTGCAAACTCCAGCTATATATTGTTGCTTCCTTATTAATGTATGCTTGTGCTTGAAGATGTGGCTTCAATATAAAGTGGAACCACAGGAAAAATAAAATGGAGTATTATTCCAAAGAGATACTGATGAATAATATTTTTAAAGAGCGATAATGCATCAGATACAATCACTCACTCTGCGTTTTCCTTTCCGCGCAATTTAGAGCTCATTGGTTTGAAAGCTTCTGTGAAGGCTTGCAGCACTTAATTCATGCATGCATTAAACTTCTCAAGTTTACTTGGCCTCCGTGTTGTAAAAAAGATCTGGGAGGCAATTTATCACATAAGAATTTGTCACTGATTAACTCTTTTTCAGATGTGTCACGGAGCAGAAAAGTGAAGTCGAAAGTGACCGTTCTGATGGTATTTCCACCAAGAAGTGGAGAATCTGCCAGCTGGTGCTAAAAGGCTTTGTAGTGTCTGCCACAGCATGTCCTTTCCTCAGGCACGACCTCAAACCCCACCCCACCCCCAGCAACCAGGTTTTGCGGAGCCTGAAGCTTGATAAAATGGAGGGACTCTTTTAAGAAAAAGAATACAAAATTGCAATACAAAATTAAACATGACGTCTTGGAAGGAGCCCAGACAAGTGAGGGGCCCTGAAGCTTAACCTTCATTAGCTGTAAGAAAATCATCTTTTGGCTCAACAGAAAAGAGAGAGGGTGGAGGCATCACAGAGAGGGAGTGGCCATATTCACCAATTTGCTTGTGATGCAAAGATGTAAATTTAATAGATTAGGCTGTAAAGCAAAGTTTCCATATTTTAGTAGCATTCTGAACTAGGAAAGTATCTTTCATGTAACTTTAATGTCTTTGGCAAGGAAGGTCCTGCTACACCTTCCCATTCTCTCAGAAAACTCTCCAGGTGAGGATACAGGACACTGCACTGCTCAGTGAGGATCCTCTGCCCCACAGCTGAGGATCACAGCTACACTAGGATGTGAAAGAGATGGCTGAAGAAGTGCGATTCTTCTCAGATTCACTTCAGTTCACTCCTGCTCTGCTTTCTTCCAGTTCTTTTTGAGCTTTAAACTCAGAAGGATGAACTAGAGCGAACACGTGCTCTCTGCAGGGCTCCCTGTGTGCCCAAAGCTTCAGAGAAGCAGCCTAGTCCTCTGGCAGCTTGGACTTCCATCGCCCACTTCAGAACAAGTGCCAGCTCTTCCAGTTTCTATCTTCTTCTTTACTTTGCTTCCAAGTTTTTTCTTCATTCTCGTCACCTTTGAGTCCAGATTTATTCCAAACCCAAGAAGATTTTTCTTGTGGGAAGTAGTTGACTACAGTCTCTGAACTGGAGCCAGAATAAAACAGGAAAGAAGTGCACCAGATGGTAGGAAAGTAAAAGTGACTACTAGGCCAGGGTTGAAGCCAGATCTGAAAAGGCAACAGAGTTGGAAGGTCTGAAGTAAAGGCCCCAGGGAAGATCCTGCTGACAGACATGGTCACTGATACCACCAGGAAAGAAGATGAAGGGGTTTTTCTGCCTATTTTCCTTTGAGTTAAGCAAATGATTTCAAATGTCAAAGAGAAGCATAGAGTAAAGGAAAGAACACAGGCTGAAGACATGATGAGAATTCAGCACGAATACCAGCTTGCTACTTACTTAGTTACTACGTCCCAGCCATTTAAGCTCTCCAAAATCAGTGTTTTTGTTTGTTTGTTTTTATCTATAAACATGGGTAATGATTCCTCCCAGAGAAGGGTGTTGTCAATAGGAAATGAGACAAAATGTTTACAGGGCCCCACATCATTCCTGGTCCAACCATATTTGAGACAATTAGCCACCATAGGTTTTAGAATGTTATCTCTCCAACCAGTTCCTTGTAAGCTCTAAGGTTCCCAACATGCTTTCTGAGCCCAGTCTTAAGCACACAGCCCACGGTTATCCTGGAGACATATCCAGCTGCTCTGGATTTGGATCTGTGCTGAGTCTTCTCTATTTGTACTTTCATGACCCTTCTCTGTCCTGCTCAGAGCTCTGCTGACTGCATCATCCTGGGTCCCTTGGTTGTGGACTTGGTTGTTGTATGCACCACTACTAGGCATCAGCAGGAGATGGAAGAGTGGGAGAAGAGAGCTATCAGGACACTTACTCTCCCAGCTCTCTCCCTGCAATGCCTTATCCCTCTGTAACTACAGCTCCTTCTGGTTGGCTCCTCTTTGGCTGCTAGGGCTCTCTTTGGCTGCGAGAGTGACACAATCTCCCCTCTTTGTCCCTTCCACCCTGAGGGAGGTAATGGCTTCCTAAAGTTCTACTCCCTAGATGCCTCATTCTGTACTTATTTTTGTTCTTCTAATTAGCCCGCTTCATTACTGCTCATGATTCTTTTAAACAGTTCTTTCATTAAGTTATCTTCATTCAAGCCATTGGAATTAAACTCTCTTAGTTGGGACCCTGCCTGATATAGATCCCATGTCTGAGAGAGCTGGGGCTATGTGTTTGTTGATTGATCAGCAAAACTCAGCCAGACTGTATTTAAGTGAGTGTATCCATAATGAAGTTACTTTGTAACATCACTCTTTATCAAGAAAGTTTCCCTTCTTTCCCCAAACTAAGATTTTCAGAAAAACACATCCAATCAGGAAGAAGTCATGAGAAAAGAAATAAGACACCCTTTTAATTGGTCAAACCAACACTGACCATCACTGGGGTCATAGATGGTCTTTGGACATTTTATCTTGTAGAAATAAGGGTTATATTTTATATTCAATGACATAATAACATATCACCTGTTTAATTATAGATGATGTATGAAAAATAATCTTGCCTCCACTGACTTCACTATATACATCACTGCATTCTAGATTTGTCAGCAAATTCAATTTATTTACCTTTCAATGTAATGAAGTTATTTCAAATTTCATAGATGTGGAAATAATTGAAATACAGGCTTTAGAAAACCTTTTTTTAACATCAAATCTCATTTGAAAACTCAGTTATATTTCGAAGAAATGAGGACTCTAGTAACCATAATTCTTACTATTTCTGTACATATCTGAAATAAGAAATACTAAAAAGTAAAAAACAAAATGATGTGCTTATTAAATTATAGTCTACAATTCCAGGGGGTGAACCTAATACAACAAAAGGATCAAATGTTCAGTCAAGTTCTTTCATCATTTCTATCTCCTGTGATACTAACACATGCCAAGCAATTTTTTTATTGCAGTAACATTGGTTTATAACATTATATAAATTTCAGGTGTTCATCATTATATTTCAATTTCTGTGTAGATTACATCATGTTCAGCACCCAAAGACTAATTACCATCCATCACCACACACGTGCCTAATCACTCCTTTCACTGTCCTCCCTCCCCCCTTCCCCTCTGGTAACCACCAATCCAATCTCTGTCTCTATGTGTTTGCTCATTGTTGTTTTTCTACTTATGAGTGAGATCATATGGTATTTGACTTTCTCCTTCTGACTTATTTTGCTTAGCATGATACCCTCAAGGTCAATCCATGTTGTCACAAATGGCCGGATTTCAGCATTTCTTATGGCTAAGTAGTATTTCATTGTGTATGTATACCATGTCTTCTTTATCCATTCATCCCTTGATGGGCACTTAGGTTGCTTCCAAGTCTTGGCTATTGTGAATAATGCTGCAATGAACACAGGGGTGCATGCATCTTTACACATTCGGGTTTTCATGTTCTTTGGATAAATATCCAGTAGTGAAATAGCTGGATCATAAGGTAGACTTATTCTTAATTTTCTGAGGAATCTCCATACTGTTTTCCATAGTGTCTGCACCAGTTTGCACTCCCACCAGCAGTATATGAGGGTTCCCATCTCTCCACATCCTCTCCAACATTTATTGTTTCCTGTCTTGTTAACTATAGCCACTCTGATGAGAGTGAGGTGACATCTCACTGTAGTTTTGATTTGTATTTTCCTGATAGTTAATGATGTTGAACATCTTTTTATGTGCCTTTTGGCCATCTGTATATCTTCTTTGGGGAAATGTCTGTTCAGATCTTGTGCCCATTTTTTAATTGGGTTGTTAGTTTTCTTGTTGTTGAGATGTTACTTGTATACTTTTGATATTAACCCCTTATCAGATATACGATTTGCAAATATCTTCTCCCAATTATTAGGTTGTCTTTTTGTTTTGTTTATGGTTTCCTTTGCTGTGCAGAAGCTTTTTAGTTTGATCTAATACCATTTGTTTATTAGTTCTATTGTTTCCCTTGCCCAGTCAGACATGGTACTTGAAAATACACTGCTAAGACCATTATCGAAGAGTGTATTTCCTTTGTTTTCTTCTAGAAGTTTCATGGTTTCAGGCCTTACATTCAAGTCTTTAATCCATTTTGAGTTAATTTTTGTGTATGGTGTAAGATAATGGTCTGCTTTTTTTTCATTCTTTTGCATGTGGCTGTCCAGTTTTCCAAGCACCATTTATTGAAGACACTTTCCTTTCTCCATGGTGTGCTCACCAAGTAATTTTAAATCCAAAAAAACATTACAAATTCAAGAGCCCTAAATTAATGAGTAGTCTGTTTGTAGCTACTAGAAACATCAAAAATGTTTATTTCACAATCTAGATATAGAGGAGGGTCCTTTGACGTGGGTCCTAATTTAGTCAACTTTCCTATTTGAATCCTTCCTTTGTCCACCTCTTCCAAAGTCTAATGTAAGTACACGTTGGCAAGCTTTCCTCATGGTTTTATGTGAATTTCAGATATTAGCAGGAAGGAAAGAGGAGTCAGTATATATACAAAGCCACCAGTCTAGTGTCAAATAAAAGAAGGAATACTTGGGAACTTTCAGAGAAGTCATGCTTCAGTTGAGGCCACTGCACAATCCTAGTGGGTGCAATAGAGTTTGCAGCCTTGGCTCTGAGACTAGATTGTTACAGCATTCCTTAGAGTATATCCTTGTAGAGATGCAGGCTATGTACAATATTGCTGACCATCTCGTTGAGGAGATAACAATTATGTTATCAAGGATGTCAATACATTTTCTTGCTCTTAGGGTTATGTCTGGTAATATTAGAATGAGGGAAGAAGAAAAATGATTTCTTCTTATGTATAAGGTACAGCAAGCAGTAAAATTACATATAGTATGACTTATTCCTGCTCATGCTCAAATCTTTCCCTGTTAGATTATAACTGAACTGATGTTTTCATATATAGAGTATGACCTCCAACCACGAGTTGTCAATTTAGTTGAACACTTAGAGTTGTAAAACTTTGATGGATTTCCTCTTTTCAGTATATCCCTGTGTCTAGTTGTACAACATTTCAATGCCTGCTAAAATAAGAATTCTGGCAAAATATTTTTGCTAATTTTCTAGATGTCTGATTAAACTAAATAGCTATCACTATTGGTAAGAAATCTAGATATAGAGTTTGTAAATTGCATCATTTTCAGCCCGTTGATAGAGTTTTACAATTTTAACAAAGTCGATTTAAAAATTGAGAAATTTCACATAATTTGGATTTCTGCTTTTTTATAAAATAAGAAGATCTCACAGCACAGAGTCTCTATTCCATGCTAACAATCAGAGAGAGATGGGGGTTTGCCACTATTCCATTTTCTTGAAGGACTCTTTTTTTGTTTTCTGTAACACCACACTTTCTTGTTTTCCTTCTGATTCACTGATGGTTCCTACCCCATCATTTGGTCATCCTCTTCCAATTTTAAATATAGGAATTCCTCAGGACTCGGCTCGAAGTCCTTCTAAGTTTTTTTTTTCCTCATTCCAAATGCAAATTAATTCACTCATTATATATATTGTATAGTATATATATATATATATATAAAATATGTATATATACATATACACACACAGAACTATACACTATATATATTTATATATATCAGCAACCCACAAAGGTCTATTTCCAAACCAGTCTACTTCCACTGTTTCCACTGCTCTTTTTCTTGTACACTTATTTTATTCCTGGAATAAATCATACTCCTTTCTGCTATCTGGCTATGGCAAAGCTGATTTCACTATCTGGAAGATTTTTCCCTTGCTCCTTTGCCTGTTTCCTACCCATCTTTCAAGCTTCCTCTTAGCTTGGGTTTTATTCTTCTAGTAAAACTTCTCTGAACTCCAGATAAAATTGCATCTTTTTACTGTCTTATTTTGTAATAGCTTAAATGTCTCCCTTTGTAGCACTTATCAGATTATAACAAATTTTTTGTGTAATTACTTGCTTCATATAAATCTTAATATAGACTGTAAAGTACATTCAAGCAGGCCATATTTATGTTTTTCACTATGTGTCTTTGCGTTTAGCACAGTCTTTGACATATACTGTGCTCATAATAAATATTTATCAACTTTGACATAGGTATTAGAATAATGAGCTCTTTTATAATTCTTTGAGAAATTGAAAAGCCTCTCTTTTCTAATCAAACTCAAAGATAATCCATATAATTTTAAATAAGTGGGCTGGCAAAGTGATTATGGACCATGACTAGTGACTGTATTACACTACTTTATACATAACACATTATCTTTGTCTGAAAAAGCTAAAAATACATTATCCTAAAGACTATGTCATCATGGAGTTAACAAACATCTCAAATCTCTGAGTAATAATTATGAAGCACTAGTCACTAACAGTTTCTGTTAAATTAATAATTATTTTAAAAAAAGAGAACAAGTATATCCAAAATGTATATAATCCACATTTGTATTGAGCATTTTTACAGTAATTCCCAAAATATTTTGTTTCTTTTTTTGAGCATGAAATGAATCAAAGGTGTTAAATGTTTTATTATCTTAACAGTGCAAATGTTTCACCAAACACATGCATGGTCAGGGTAATCAAGTGCCTCAAATTATTTATTGCAAGAAGTAGAATAAAAACAAATTCTTGCTTACATGCAGTTGTCTGTTGATCGAGAACTAGAGATCTGGAGGCTTCTTAGAAAAATAAGGCATAGAGCAAAAAAAAATGTTTGGCATCTTGAGATTACCTGTTGAGCAGAAAGCTGTCATTCTTTCCTGCTATTGCCTAAAGACCTGGAACATTGGCATGTTCACTTGGCCAAAGACAGATGGCTGCTCACACATTCTCTCTAGGCTTAACGCTTGTCCTCCCAATACCAACCACCCAAGGAGTTTGGCCTCCCCACCATCTGTGGATCTGTGGTCTCTTCTTCATTGTATGAATTTTAAGACAAGAGACTGAGTGACTTGGGACTGTGCCTGGTTCTTTTTAAGTACATAAGCACTAGAGGTCACCATCTTTACTAGTCGGCATGGGCTAGGTCAGGCTGCAATAACAAACAGCACACTATCTCTAGTGGCTTATCTCACTCACCCTAAATGTCTAAATGGAGCAGTATAAGGTTCAGCTCATTGTAGTCACTCAGAGCCCCAGGCTCATGAAGTCTCCCTCTTGGCCCTTTCTACTGCAATCACCACCTGGAAAAAAGAAGTTTAAAGGCAAGTGTATACAATTAAATCCTCCTACCAGGAACTGACACACTTGCCTTCTGCTCACATTTCATTGGCCACAGCAGGTCAGTGGGCATGCCTAACTTAACTGTGGCAGGTGATGACAGGGAGGGGAGTGCTGAAGTGCCGTTCAGCCATGTGCCCAGGAGGAGGAGAAGTGGAATGGAGGTCGATACATTTGTGAGGAATAGAGAGGAAAGTAATGTTTTGTAGGTTAAAAATCAAACTCATCAGAAACTACTTATTACACTTCTTTCACACTTTCAAAATACAACATCTCTGTATTGTATCCTTCAAATTATCCTTCAAATTCCTTGCCTTTTTAACTATTTCAAAAAAGTTCCTCTTCAGGGTGATTAATGGCAAGATTAATGTAGATACAGGCCCATACTGCATAGTCCATGAAACCAGAAAACCTGCCATTTCTACAGGTCTTTGACAAATAAAGGTGGTTCTTTTTACTCAAAGATGTCACGCTTTTTGCCATATAATTCTGAGAGCCACATTATCCCTTACCTGTACAGAGGTCAGTGATATGTGATAGGTGAGCTCATGAAGAGGTATGATAAGCTCACATAGGAGTTACTTATGGGTTGGAGATAAGAGACATTCAGAGAATAGGTCACACCTTTGAGGTTACAACAAGATGAGTGTGTCATTAGAATTGCCAATTAATAAGTAATTTATCCAGTTTTCTATGAGAACTGCTGTGCATTGCCTTGAAAACGGTGACTGATAGGTTTTCCTTTATTTATTTCTATACTCTGTGTCCTTAAATCATCATCGTAATTCAATCACCTCCTCCTTCTTCATCCACATCATCATCATTTTCTTTGCTTCTCCCTCTGTGGAGTCCATACTATGTGCCTGGGATTGTATTTGGAGCTTACCTGCTTACTGCATTTAATATTGTACTGAACATTTAAACTCAGAAAACCCAGAATTGTATCTTTCTTTTCATCTAAAATAAAGCATAATACACATCTCTGGTAAGGCATCTTTTTTTTCTAATGGGCTTTGCTTAACTAAGCTTTCCCCTCCAGATATCAGAATTTTAATTACAATTATCATTGAGATTTTCTTACTTGAAACAGAAAGTGATCAATAATGATAGTTGAAAAGACACTACAATTCCAGCTTTTATAAAGACAAAAATAATTATTCAGAATTACTAAATCCATTCCATACAATAAGCACTATATACTGTTACTATATAAAATACAGTAACCTGAGTAATGTGCTAGAATTTATTCAAAATCATAAGATAACATGCCACAGTTTCCTGAAATTTTACTACTAATCTGAAGTTCACCATTTAAAACGTAATTACATTAAAACTGGAAATTTAAGTGAAATATGGTGATTTTCTATCATGTCAAGCTAACTAAGCTGGAACTACATTTTCCGTATTTGTCTTCCACATAGAGAAATATGGAAAATTCCAAGTGAGAATGGAATTCACATATGAATTGAAAGATCTCAGGGCAGCAGCACTCATGTTAATCCTGAAAAGGTGAGTGTGAGTTTGGGAGCTGTTGCAGCTCACAGATATTGTCACTGACCTGCTGGTTGGCCTTGTTGCAGTTGGCAGCCAGGCCCCAAACTCCTCTAGTTCTTGCCAGATCTCTTCTTTCAGCTTCTCCAAAAAGTGGACCAGGTGAGAACGCAGTATCATAGACAAGGGCATCTGAGTATTGTAGGCACCTGCATCTCTAAGTTTGGAGGCAATGAGATTTGCTGTTGCTTTCCCTGTTTCTTATCCATCTTTCCTTCCCAGCTGCCTGTTTTGTCAACTTCAGACCTAACCCAAGAAGCTGCAACAACAGCCTTCAATAGACTGTTTAACAAATACCCACAACTGCTTATGGTCAATCCCTATAATAAATCCCTTATTTTACATTACTTACTGTTTCTCTGCTGTTCTGTTTCTCTGCTCTTTTGACAAGTGAATGGTCAAAATAAAGCAGATTTTCTATAATTCTCAAACTGCTTAGTTTCCTCTGTGTATCCCCAAGAAGGTACATTAACTCTATTCCACTTTAACGGTGAGAAACACTGATAAATACATACAAATCCAATTCCTGACATTCTTTTTAAAGGTTCCTAGTATCCTGAGTGAAGGGGCTCTAGTCTCATATCCTCTGCTGAAAGAGTCCCTAATGCAGCCTGGTTCTCCGCTCTGACGTGGCCACTACCCAGCACTCTCAGGTCTGCTCCGGACCTCTGCTGGCCTCGCTGCCATTCCCTGGGATCTGGCACCTGTCTCCTCCTTAAATACAAGGCAATTACAATGGCCTCTGCAAAGACAGATACAAGAAAACTCACACTTCTTTTATTGCCCTAACACAAAACAATTTTGAACGTAATAAGACTTCATTGGAGACTGGAGCAAGAGGGAGTTACAATAGCAGGCAAAACAAATATAAGATGGAGTCAAAAAGTACAATTCTCAGTGTATGAAGAAAAGTTATTTATTTATTTTTTTGCTGAGGAAGATTTGCCCTGAGCTAACATCCGTTGCCAATCTTCCTCTTTTTGTATGTGAGTCTCTGCTACAAAGTGGCCACTGACGAGTGGTGTAGGTCTGTGCCGAGGAACCCAACCCAGGCTGCTGAAGCAGAGCCCACCGAACCTAACCATTAGGCAACTGGGGCTGGCCCAAGAAAAGATTTTTTTTAATTGTACCAACCATATGTAAACCTCACATAATCACGTTTTCATTCTTGCTTCCTTGTCTCAAGATTCATCTTTCTTTACCTCTTCTCTTTCCTCAGAGGGAGTGGGTCTTTCTCAACATCTCATTTTGCAAATCTTTCACCTTTTTTAAGAAAAGCCCATCTGGTCTCACAGGTATTGATCTCATTCATCCAGAGAAATACAAGGAACACAATGACCCATGGTGGTGCATTTTCCAAAGTCTGAGTTAATGTGCCTAGAATAATACACCATGGGTTTCAGCAGAAGAAGTTGGATACTGCCTAATAAAAGAGTGGAGGTGGGCACTGTGTGGTAGGTCCCTCCTGAGGTTAATCTTCCAACATGAGGTGAATAAAAGTTCATAGTTTTCCTGCGGTCTTCCTGTCTCCTGAGGGTAAGTTTGAAATGAAGAATATATATTCACACACACAATGAACATGCACACACACACCAACACATACATGCATAGACGTAAAGTGCATATCTATATTGTGGAGAAAAAAAGTCCTAAAAGAAAATCTGTTAGATTTCCTTTATCACTGTGTATTATTGTAATTCCCAAGGGATATGTTTTATTTTTTTTTTATTCAAGCATGTTTGTATAAATTTGAAATATATTTCAGAATAATACATGTAGGAATTCTAAAGTTAACTTTTGATATTTTTTAATCAATATATTTGTATTGTTATTATGTGTGGTTAAAATTTGTTCTCAATTTCTTCCTCCAGAGTCTGAATATTGTATTATGCAGGTAACTCACGTGTTTGTAACTGACTTTCCCATTCCATGCCAACCTTATATCAAGGTGATTATAAATAATTTAAGTGAAATAATAGCATCTTGATCTGGGATTACTAACAATTCATATATTATTATCAACTACATTTAAAAATAAGTGTTATTTGCCTCCTATTTGCTGTTCAAATGCCAACCACTAGATTCTTACCGCGTGGGACTGTGGTAATCGGTCTCTGCTCGGTGCCTCTTTCTCTCTGACCTGGGAATTTTGTGATCGCTTTCTTGCATGACACCACAATCCTTTTGCAATAAAAGTTCAAAGGAAGTCCAAGCTATAAAATGTGTTGATGTTAGAATATAGATGTCTTTGAAAGTAATGCTAAGATATGTGAGGCTGAGATACGTGAGACTTTCTAGGTTTTATTTTGTTTTGGGGGATACAAGTCATTGTTTTATTTTCTAAAATCCAGAAGCTAAAGGGTGGGAGTTACACATGTCTGCTGATTCACGGCCTGTGTAGATAGCATTTGATCCATAGTGGAAGCCTCTCTTGTGAATATTTTCAATGTAATTGTACTAAAACTCTTATTTTAATATTTTTTGATGAGAGTTTTCCATCCCTTTTGCATTCCTGTGTATATATACTTTTATATATTTATATGAAACCTCCTACATATGTTCAACTAAAACCTCCTACATAACTTTTTGTGATATAGATTGTCACAACAGATCAGATGCTTAAATAACAATGGAGTCCAGAGCTTTCGATCATGAGCACCCATGTATATTCGTGGTGTGTGACTCCTCTTACCTCCCATTTTGGGCTTTAAGAGAACTAAAAAGATATAAAATAGACAAAAATGCCTATGTAACCATGCAATGTACCGACAAATTGTGCATTATTATTTCCTGAATTCTTACTCTGTCTTCCTTCTTTTTTATTTCTGACCTTCAGTCCAATCATCCAAAATTAACTTGAAAGTGAGCAGGTTCAGATAAACCTTCTTTTAGCATTATTAGTGTACAGAAAAAAAGAAAGGGACTCTTGGAATAAAACTGCAACAACAACCATGAAAACTCTATCCTTGCAAGATGCAATAGGAGTTTTGATATAATAAGACTCCTGGAATTGTAATTAAAATTCTTGATATTTCAAAGATTTACATTGCTTTCTAAGAATCTAAAATTCTAAAAAATATATAGGGACACAAGAAATAAGATAATCTTTTCATATGCACCAAAACAAATTTTTTTGTCTTCTTTTAAAAAATAAAAACACATTTAAGCATTTCAAACATTGCTCTCTATCTTCCTTCTCCGGGCAGCATTTGCTGTTGGTTGCCAACTACATGGACATCCACTTTGCTTACTAACAGAATCCCAATTTTGTGTAGGAAAAATTAAAACTCAGCCTTAAGTGAGGCATGTTGATTGGCCTAATAAATCACAGTCATTCCATTATTTTTTTTTCAGTGGTCTAGAGGTAGGCTGTTCATTCACCTCATTCATTCAGCAAATATTTATTAAGTACTTACTATGTGCCAAAGAATGGACAACACCATCAAAATGACAGCCTTCATGGACCTCATATTATAAAGAGAGGAGAAAGGCAATATAAAAGTAAATTATATCGTGTGTCAGATGATAAATGCTCTAAAAAAAATTCATGCGGAGAGAGGAAAGGTAGTACTAAGTAGGTGGGAAGGGAGACTGAGCCAAAACTTGAAGTAGGTGAGGCAGCAGCCATGAGGATATCTGAGAATGAGAAATTCAGGAGAAAAAGTCCAGCGTAAGGCCCAGGTGCAAGAGCATGCCTGGTGTGTGTTAGGAATTGGGAATGTGGGAAAACCAGAGTGGATAAGAGGGCGAGTAGATGAAAATAAGGTTGAAGAAGTGGTGGGTGTTAAACTTTGTAGAGATTTTGGCTGTTTCTCTGAGTGAGACGGGAATTATTGGAAGATTGTGGCAAAGAAGTAATGTAGTTTGACTTCAATTTTAAGGTTCACTTTGATTGTGGAGATAAGAATACTCTCAGGAGGCAAAGTGAAAATGGATGAAGGAATACAAATTATGAGGCTCTTCCAACCATCTGTTTAGAAAGGAGGGTAACTTGGACCAGATAGTAGTAGAGTCGTAAGAAATATTCTTGAAGGTAGAGTCAAAATTACTTGTTTATGGATTAGATAAGAGATGTGAAAGAAAAGAAAATTCAAGAATGATTCTAAAATCTTCAACTTGATCAATTAGAACTAAGTTGTTGACTTTTACTAAGATGATGAAGTTTGGGAGGGTAGGAATAACAGGTTTTCAGTTTGTGTTATGTTTAATTTGTGATACTGGAAATATCCTCTAGGCATCAATAAACAGATATTGCAAAGGCCTCAGACATACAAGTCTGAATTTCAGACAAAAAGTTCTGGCGACATATAAATTTGGGAGTCATTAATGTATGAATGATATAAAAAGTCATGAGACTGGGGCCGGCCCGGTGGCGCAGTGGCTAAGTTCACACGTTCCGCTTCTCGGGGGCCGGGGGTTCGCTGGTTTGGATCCGGGGTGCGGACATGGCACCGCTTGGCACACCATGCTGTGGTAGGCATCCCACACATAAAGTAGGGGAAGATGGGCACGATGTTAGCTCAGGGCCAGGCTTCCTCAGCAAAAAGAGGAGGATTGGCAGCAGTTGTTAGCTCAGGGCTAATCTTCCTCAAAAAAAAAAAAAAGTCATGATACTGAATGGGTTTGCCAAGGGAGTGAGTGTTAGTAGTGTAAAAAAGTGGTGTAAGAACTGAGCCTTGAAGCACTCCAAAGTTAATATATCAGAAGGATACGGAGGAGCCAGAAGATGAAACTAAGAAGCAACCAATAAAGGAGAGTATGATGTCCATAAAGCCAAATGAAGAAATTACTTTAAAAAGATAGTGATCAACTCTATCAAATGCTGCTGAAAGTTGACATAAAATAAGACCTGATAACTAGCTATTGGATTTAGCAAGGTGGCTATCCCTGGTGACAACAAGAGCCTGCTGGGTGAAATGATGGGGAGAAAGCTGGAATGAAATGAGTTAATGAAAGAAAGAAGTAGAGGGATTGAAAGCTGTGAATATGAACAACAATTTCAAGAAACTTAAAAATGAATGCAGAAAAGGTAAAATACTTATAAAGGGATAGGGTCAAGACGGTAGTATTTTATTTTGTTTATTGAGATGGGAAAAATAAAATTGGAATGTTTGCATGCTGACAAAAATCGTCCAAAGACAGGACAAAATTGATAATGTAGGAAATATTAAACTGCATTTCTAGAGCAATGCCTTTGGTTGGGCAGATGAGAAATGGAAAGATTGATCATTGATAATAGACCAGTCAGTTCCTCGGTAGTAACTGGTATGTGAGTAGATGAGTAGAAAGGCAAGCAGATGGATAGATGCATCCCTGCCAACTCTTGAGGTTGCTCTCATGAAATAGAGGCCAGGTAACGTATTTTCTCCACTCAAAAATCTGTAATAACTGACAATTTCATATAGAATCACGTGGAATGCTTTAAATATTCAGTGGTTTAAAAAATATTTATGGAGTTCCTGCTTTCTACCAATATTTTTCTAGGTAGTGGCAATACCCAGGAAACAAAATTCCAATTTTTGTAAAAGTAGAACAAATACAAAAATGTCACAAGGTACAGAGCAAACTCAGCCTTGATAGGGAAAACAGGAATCAAGTTTAGAGAAGAGGCATCTGGACCACCTTTCTCTCATCATCCATACACAAGGGGTGCAAGGGGGTTTGAGGTCTTCTGGTGATTGATTTGAACCTGCCATTGCAGATTCATCTCTCACTGTCTGTCCTCACATACTCAGCTTCAATGACAGCAAACCCAACCATTCCTAGCATAAACCACACCAGCACTACCATATACATATATAGGTCCTTTTTTCATATTCTTTCCCCAGCCCAGATGCCCTTTCCCCCCATCATAATTTACCCATATTTAATACCCTAAACAAATGCCACCTCATTAATACCTTTGTTCTTCAAATAAAATATTTTCTCTTAGGATTTACAGTATGTTGCTTATGATTCCACTTATTATTATTTCTTCCAAATCGACATTATTGAGTTAATCCGTATTTTGAGTATCAAATATTGATTGGGCACTCTGCTAGGTACTGAGTTTACACAACAAAAAGACATAGTATCTTTCTTCAAGAAGGCTTTTCCATGTCCACCTTCCCCACAAACTTGTTAGTGCTTGATTCATCTTTGTATTCCCCACAGACCTTCCCAGAGCACCTTCCACAGGTGAGGTGTTCAGTTAAATGTGTCCAACCAATGCAATATTATTCAGTTATGAGAGAGAAGGAAATCCTGCCATTTGAGACAACCTGGATGGACCTTGAGGGCATTATACTAAGTGAAATAAGTCAGACGGAGAGAGACAAATACAGATGATCTCACTTATATGTGGAATCTGAAAAAGCCGAACTCATAAAAACAGAGTAGAATGGTGGTTACCAGAGGCTAGGGGATGGGAGAATTCCGTAGATGTTGTTTAGGGATATAGACTTGCAACTAGTGGATAAATATGTCCTGGAGAGTTAATGCACAGCACAGAGGAGAATATAGTCAACAATACTGTATTGTAAATTTCAAAGTTACTAAGAGACTAGATCTGAACTTTTCCCGCCACAAAAAAGAAATGATAATCATGTGACATGATAGAAGTGTTGGCTACTGCTATGGTGGTAATCACATTGCAATATATAAATGTATCAAATCAACATGCTGTACACCTTAAATTTACACAATATTGTGTGCCAATTACATCTCAATGAACATAAAAATTTTTTAAAATTAAAAATAAATTTAAAAATTTGTTTAATCACATCTCAGTATCTATAGATGGGGGAAGAGAACCAAAAATATATTAAGTGCTACAGGCTAGGCATCGTGTAGGTAGATGTTTTTATACAATCTTCATAACACTCATTCACATCAAATAATTTGAACAATTTAGTAAAATTAGCCTACTGCTATGAAAATTATAGCCATTTTATAAAGAGCCATTAAGAGATGAACTGAAAAAAAGTAATTTGTGGAGAGATGCAGATTGTAGGAGAAAAACAGGACTCTGGAATAAGCCAAAAAAAGTTTGGAGCAGTGAGGCCCAATAAGCCATCCTGCTGAATGATTCTTACCCACTCCATGTCTCAGTGGACAAGGTAATGCCTTCTCGTGTACACTAACTTATTCGCTTCCATTTCTTTAACTTCATGTAGACACAGAATAAATTCTCAAGGAAGTTTACTAACTCTTTTATATCAAAGGAGCAGCATTTGCCGCATCTCTTTTTCAAAACAGTTATTCCACAGAAACCAAAATATAATTAGATGATTATATTTCATAGTTATATTTTATTCTAGCCTACTACCAGGTCAAATTGCAGGTTTTGCTTGCAGTACAGTGCTCAAATGAACTTCATATATACTTTTATTAGTATACTGTTTTGAAGGTGGCATTGAATCTTTAGAAGGAAAGTCAAAATACAAACACAAGTCATTCCTGATGATTGCACTTGAACCACTAAGTTAACACGGTGCAGGCATTATAACCTAAATCATAACCCAACTGAACTGATTGTGAAGAGGCACTGATAAATGAGCTGTTTTAATAAGCATGTATTTATGAATTTGTTATCGGAGTTTCTTCCATTAAAGTAAAATAATTAGGATGCGGAATCAGATCAAGATGACAGGGCTGCCAAGTAACATCTTTTCCTTTAGAAGAGAACATGAGAGTGTTTGGAAGAAAGCGAGGCCATGTTCTTTAATGAACACAAATTCCCTTTCAAATTATTCCACTGCCCACAGAAAGATTGTTATTCAATAAAAAATCTCAGCTATAAACATCAGTCACAGTTTCATTTCTTATGTGCAAAAAGGCGATGAACAGGAGCCCTATTTCTGTTTCGGCATTTAGCACATTTCGTCTTTGAGCATAGGCTATGAAGTGCAGAGGGTCATCTTGTTATGAGCACCCAAGTGAAAACTATTATTTGATTACTGTTTGTTAATGAGTTATATTAGAAGCTGAGGCAAAGACTGAAAAAGGAAATCCATAAAACCACTCCAAGTCCTCAGATCTCTAAGGTCACCAGGACTCTGAGCCTCAAAGCTGTCCCATGGATGCGCACGTGCATATTTTCCTGTCACGCCCAGGTGCCGCGATGACAGACGCTGTAGAGAGACACAGATGGCACTTCAATCTCGCCGTGATCTCCAGTTATCCTTAGTCTATTTCTCTCTTCCAACCCATGATCCAGAACTGAAGTCAACATGCTTTGTATCTCAGAGATGTCTTCGCAATTAGTATGAAAACTTCAATATTTGACCAGTATTCCATTAGAAAATAATTAATGTCTCTAAAATAAATGAAAAAGTTACTCAAGTTTTGAAATATTTATACAGTTTAATATTTTGATACACCAAGTATTTATAATAAAATTGAATCATACCTAAAAGGCTCACACTTCAGTTTCATTAATTTACTATAAAATTATATATATATGAATATGTATGTATATTCGAAAGGTACTAATCTAAACCCTCCCCATGCTCTGCTTAAAGAAAGAAATTTAATCATGTTCCAAAGATTTCCTATGTAATTATGGCCACAGGAGTCACAAACCTTGAAATTTCCCCGCTCATGGCTCATTTCATTTAGTCAGTGTATCCTCTAAATTAAATTTCTTTTCTGATAGAAAAGTAAAAAGCCAAATGTCAACTAATCGACAGGATATATGTAGAGTTCATCTGGTTCATTGGTTTTATGTTAAGATTAAAATCAAAATATTTTTTAATTCAAACCTTATTTTATCTATATTTTTTGACTTGTACCACATGATTAACTCCTTAATTGATTCCAGTAAACATGTATGAACCTAACCCGACTTACTGATCCTGCATTTTTAAAAGTGAACCGTGAAACTGAAACTGATATGATATTGAACTTTCATATGAATAGGACCAAAAATAAGACTTCTCTAACAACCGATAGAACTGAAAAGATACAGGATTTGACTAACTTGTTGCAAAGAAATCGACTAATCAGTGGAAAAGGGAGACTCAACAAGGCACAAATAGGGGACAGTTACCAAAAAAAAAGTTTCGTATTTATTTCCCAATGAGTTGGAGTTCTTCAATAAACTGGTTATAATTATATAAGATGTAAATATACAATAAGATTCTCACTAGTTTGCTTAACACCACAGCCTGTGGGAATCTTGGTTTAAATTACATTCAGCAAATGAAGAGGAGGAAAATGCCCCAAATCCTTAGAAAGAAATACATGAAACAAAATATCCGTCCATTTGTGCTACATTTCTAATGGTTATCATATTTTTGTGTGTATGTAAGTACAGCATATATGGTATACAGTTCTTTTACTATACCTTTAAAGGTGAGTAAGATTTCTTTGCTATATAGCAAAAAACTAAGCATATTTCTCTTTCATGTTGAATCTTAGAATAGCAATCTCTTTGGAGACTGGTTGTCTGAAATTCTCTCTTGCATGACCATTCAGGTTTAAACATAATCCAGCTAAAGCTGAGTCATTGATTGACACTAGACACTGGGGCAGACAGATGAGTTTCTCTGGTTTAAAGTTTAATGGAACAGATCTTTTGATCTCTGATTCTGTAAGAAATCTGAAGTTCATTTTCTCCTCTAGGTTTCTTTGCTGCTGGTACATTGTCACTTACAGATCTCATTTTCATGAGTAGAATGTAATGTAGTGAGGTCGACATTGCTAAACTAACACAGCCATCTATATTCGTGCTTCACTGGATCATTATTATTTCCGAGGGTGCTTAATCTGTCTAATACAAATGTGGTGTAGGTTCCTCTAAGATGAAGGTTGAGCATAATGTCTTATATAAACTAGATAATAATCTTGTAGTTCAGCATTTGCTGCCCTATTTCTGAAATGACCACAAAATCATTTTAATGTGAATATCAACAGCCTCAAAAATTTACAAAAGGGATAAAACTATCCCTTATATTCTTATGGTCAAGTCTTCTTCCTTACATCAGCTTCTACAAGCTCTAACAAAAAACTGAATCAGTAAGAAGGTGAAAGAGAAAGAGAAAATATAGCAAGTTATATTCCCTACTGCACAGCTCATTTTGTAGTTCTAGTCTAGTCTCAAGGATGCAACCACAAGACTCATAAAATCTGGTTGAAACTTCTCTGATTCTGCACGTTTAATGAAGTCTTTTCTTGTCTAGTCTAGGATTATGCACACACACACACACACACACACACACATGCATGCACACGCACAGAATTTTAGATCCTTCCTGAGACAAGACTTACCTTTTTGCTCTTTACAATAACCCAAGGTCCACCCCAGTTCAGAATGACTTCATCAAAGTGGAATACTTGTGAGGTGAAAAAATATGAACTGCCCATTTTTAACTGCATTTCCCTTTGTGTGGAATATTTTTGCCAGCAAATCGAAAGGTAAGATACATTTGAGTCCCTTTCCCAAATTTTAATCGTATTCAAATAAAACAAGTTTTAAAAGGAAAAAACAATAAAATTATGAAAAAACAGTATAAAATTTCAAAATATCAGTTCTCCGCTAATCATCTATGAAGTCTCTTTTCTTAAAATCTGTAGTATTCTTTTACCAAAAGTAATGAAGTATTTGTTTTAGCAGAGCTTTTGAGAGAGTGCAAACTGCCGATAAGGCCAATAAAGCTCAGCTTTTAAACTTTTTGCATTTCAATTGCGTAATCAAAACCTCATGACAGCACATCACACACTCAGAGAATGCCATGGGCATTGCACAGAAAATGAAAATTAGTTCTAAAAGCCTTTTCATTCTCGGTGGCGTAGGATGCTCCTCTCCTAGCTGTCTATGAAAGAGGATCAGACACAAAATGAAAAAAAATATAATCGCTGTGAGTGAAAACAAAACCCAGAGAAAACTGAGAGCATTGAGGGTGGAAATAGAAGAGTGAGCAGCTGTAATTAGTTCCAATGCTGTATGAGAATAAAAAATAAAACCACTTTGAAAAATATAAACAGGCAGAATGCCAGCTGAGATAGTGGCTAGTGTTACAAAAAACCTTGGTAAATAGTGAGCAATATGAAAGTAAATAGAGCTTCTGGATAAAAGTTTGACATCAATTCCATCGGCTACATTTTTCATAAATTACCATCTGTAATAAAAGTCATTCTGCTATATTACTTTTTAGATAAGACAACATTTAATACCAAAAGTGGTTTTAAATAAAGGCAGAGTATCATCACATATCCTCCACTAAACAGATACATAAGGCAGTTTTAATTACCTTCTGTTTGAGGAAGAGTGAAATTTCCTGTGTTTATGGATATTTTCATTTTAAGAAAATAGTGCAAGGATAATCAAGGTAGTGAAAGAGACTTCTCAATGCTCAGCTTTGATTTCTGCCCTGCTTGAAACCTGGTTTTCTTATTCAACTAAACAGCCTGATCTTGCAAAAGCTTTAAACTAAATCAAAATTTGCCTATGTGCTTCTTATTTGTGCATGTTGAAGCTAGAACTCTTCCAACATGAAACCAGGGAAGCTTTCATATTTGTTCATTTCAATGAATTTAGGTGAAAACATGCTCAGGCCATGTCAGTAGGATGTGCAAGCGTGTTGTGTAAATATGACCCTTAATATGTTTAAGGCAATCAATTCTTTAAAATAAAATAATTTGTTCTTCTTCTAGATCTGTTCCTCAGTTTTATTTTTCTTTCCATAGCATCCACAAAGCTGTTAAATTTTTGCAGCAAGGGCTATACCTCTCATGTGACTATATGAAGAGAGTCCTATACATTTTAAGGACTGTATTTTATAAGGAAGGGCAAAACCAAGGAGTGACTCTTTCCACTCTCCAAAGGCATTTTGCAATTTTTTCCATTCATTCAATAAGCCTGTGATCATGCATGAGTCTGACTCAAAAATGGAACACTGATACAAAAATGAAGAAAAAGCATCTTCTTTTAAGTTGGGGACTGTGAATGCCCCAGTATCTCCTCCTTTCTTATTTTTCTTCAACTCATCACCCCTTGATATATATTTGTTTACTGACAGTTTCCCCATTGAAATGTAAGAACCATAAGAGAAGGAATTTGTTTTGCTCACTGCTACAGTCCCAACACCTAAAACTCATTTGAGGTGCTCACAAATATGTTGTGAGTGATTGAATGGAGAAAAACCAAAAATGATAGCCTGTCATGACTGAATTATATGTGTATGCCCCCAAATTCTTCACTTTCTGAAAGCTGCACTCTCAAAATCCCCCAGGATTAACTGTACATCATAACTGTATGTTAGAATGACTGACTACGGTTGTTACTCTTGTCTATTTCTCTGTTGTAGCTCTTATAATCACCAACTTTTATTTTAAATTTTATTGGATCCAGTCTTACTCCGTTTCCCTCAGTTCTTTTAATTCGTGTCAGAAAGCTCATTCCTTTGTCCTCTACTGAATTTTTTATAGGATTAATTTAGGGCATGCCCTAAGCATAGCCTTTTTATCATATATCAACTCCATAGGAAGCCTACCCATCCTTTTGGCTTCAATCTTCATATCTGTACTGATGACTTCAAATATTTTCCTTCAGCAATGATTTAGCTCCAAAATTTCTTTCCCTATAAGAAACAATATGGTGGGAATTTCCATTTGTATTTCCCTTTCCGGTTCTCTCTCCAGACCTGTGTATTTTTATTCACGGAGTTATTACTTTTCTTTGTATTATTCCTAAGACTTACAATATCTAATCACTCTCCAAATTTTACTCATTTTTTATACAAATAGGTCTAACTAAAAGTCCCTTGCCCCCATTTCCCTTGTCTTGAGATGTGGTGCCTAGACACTTAACAGCATCTTTATGGCCTTCTTGCTTCACTGCTTTCCTCTGCAATCTTTCTAAAATGATTAGAGCACTGCTTCAATCATTCAACTCCCCTGCTGATTATAAAAGAAGACTCATGATATTGATGCTTATGAGAGTCTCTGTTCTTGGCACAGGTTTTAATGCCCATTACAAACAGGGTTTCAATCTCCCTTAACAGTTTTTCTCACAACTCTCTTTCACGAATTGCCATCTGTAGCCTACCGAGCTGACTTAATTGTGTTTTCCTATTTACATGTTTACTAATACTCCTCTGTGGAAAAGTTCCCCAGTAATTTACATCTGCTCAAATCTTATTCATTCTTCAAGAGACAGTTCAAACATAATTGCCTTCATGACCTCTATTAAAAGCCCCCTGACTAACAGAGCTGGAAATACTCTGCTTTCTGAGTGCCTTAGCATGATTTTATTACTCATTGAAGGTCTGTAATTTACTACTTAGAATGTATTGCATCTTTTCCTGAGTGTCTGTGTTCTCTCTTATACTAGATTAAAATTCCTTCAGAGCAGATCCTGTGCATTCCTTATCTATTCATTTCCCTCAGTGCCTTGCACATAGTAGGCATGTGTCCTAATAACACACATTATTAGTAGCAAGTTGAAATAAAAGGTCTACCTATTATCATGTTTAATTCAATGTTACACCATAAATTGAGTCTTTCTTTAGGTATTTAGGCATTAAAAATGAGCTGTATCCATTTACATAGGAAACTAAGACTACATTTTCTATAATATCCAATCCAGAGGAAAACATATTACATAAAGTTCTTATTCTTTTGGCATTTGCATCATCATGATTCCCATCCCACTTCTCTGCTCTTCAACAATTTCTAAAAGTCGAATTTCTTAGCAGTTGCTCAAGAAACTATATTTAGAGGTTTCAATTTTGTAATGTTCCCAATGGAACTAAACTATTATTAACTTGTAGGATTTCTAAAATGATTTGTATACTGATTTTTTTTCTAAATTCATTGCTTTTTTAACTTCCTGGTATAATTTAATGATATTGACACTATTTACAAGGAATATCATCCCCTATAAATATTCTATTTGGGGGCAAATTTGCCTAATATATATGGAAGAATCTAGAAGCAAGGCAGGTGATCTATAGAAGGTAATGCCTTCAAGGCCCCTCTTAACCCCAAGCAGGAATTTAAATAGTGACTCAAGCAGCAAAATTGGATTTCATTTATCTTTTCCAGCAATCAAGGCTGAATTTTCAACATGTTCAGCTCAGTCAAATTTTCCTCCATTAGCATTAGAAATCAAAAAGCTCTAGTTTCTTTCATATAAACAAGAGGTCGCTTGCTATGAAACTTCTCTCATCAAAATATTACCTATACAGAAGGAATTCTATCTACACGTAACTTTGAGCAAATAAGTACCTGCTATGAGACACTAGATTATGGATTTTTGGAAGACGAGTTAATATATTTTACAAGGCTTTAGTGCATAAAATATACGAAAAATTTCAAAAATTCGCAATATGTTGTTATGCAAACATGTTACTCTCCAAGTGTAATATGGAAAATTGTACTAGTATTCTGACTGCACGTGAAAATTAAACATTTGCAAAAATCTCTAATATTTTTAAGATCCAGTGAACAAGCATTTAATTAGTTCTTACTGTTCACCCCTCCTTTTATTCCCTGCCTTAGGTCCCCCTTCTCCTTTCTGTTATTGACTGCATTACAAGTTTGGCCCTGTCACAGGTATTCCTCTGTGTCTGGCAGTTGTCTGACTCCACATTCTCTCTTACTTCACCTCAAAACATATGTTTGTGTTTCTTTCACCTGTTAGGTGACAAATATCTCAAGAACTGAAACCGTGACTTATTTGTTTTTGAACTTCAGCACCCTGAAATATTAGAACACAGTGTCAAGTATAAGTTTGCTAAATGGAACTGAATCAGTGTTGGAGGGAAAGGGAGCGATCCCGCCCCAGAACTTCCTGAAAACCTGTAGTCTAAAGATTGCTCCTGACTTCTTAAGCAAATCCTTGATTCATTAATCCTACAATCCCCCTTACTTCTACTTCTTCTGCCAACTCCACCTCCTTACTTTTCTCCTACAGTTATCCATTAGGTTGACAGTGCATCCAAAGCCCAGTGTTCACGGCACAGAGGAGGGTTGGGGCTTCTCTCCTCTTTCCCTTAAAGGCTCTACTTATGTCATTCTATATCCACTCCTACCTTAGAAGAAAAATAAACTTTTCACTCTTACTAAATTCAGTGTAGCAAAGCTTTTCCCAGACTTTCTGAAAATACATTTTGGCCCATATCAAAGCATGATATATAGGTATAATGAGATCCCATGACTTGGAGAAAAAAATGAGAACAAATATTTTATTTAAAACCCCATACATGCTCTGCTCTGTGCTACATATGTCATGTATAATGTGGAGAAATCAGAGCTTATACACAACATAAGGATCTATAATCGCATTTCAGCAATGGGACTTCAGACTTTCTACATAAAAATTATGATATATTTTAAGAAGAATGCTTCATAACGTTAAAATACTCAATTCAGTGGAAGATAGCACTACTGTAAATTTGTATAAATTTAATTAGAAAATATTTTGAACTTGAATAGTAATGAAAATATAACTCATTAAAACGTTTGGAATACAGGTAAAATATTGCTTAGAACAAAATTTATGACAATAAACGCGTATATTAAAGCCAGAAATCAATGATATAAGCATCTCAAGAAGCTAGGAAAAGAAGAGTAAATTAAAATAAAATAAAGTAAAATAAAGAAAAAATAATAAAATCAAGTATCAATGGAATTGAAAAGAAATATATAATAGAGAAATTCAGCAAAGCCAAAAGTTGGTGCATTAAAATGACTAATACAATTGATAAACTTCTACCGATAGCAATCAAGAAAAAAATAGAGAGTAATCACTATCAACAACAGAAGTGAAAGGAGATACACCATAGACCTTACAGACATTAAAAAGCTAATAAAAATATATTGCAAACAAATTCATGCCAATACATTTGAAAAATAATATGAAATGTACAAATTTCTTGAAAAGACAAATTTAAAAACTGACACAAAAATAGAAATAAAATATATCTTTAAATTCATTTATAACCAAAAATCTTCCCTTGAAAATCTCCTTCCAAAAAGAGATCAACGTGTTTTATAAAATCAGCTCAACCCCAATATCAAAACATGGCATAGACTTTCCTAGAAAGGAAAATTGCATGGCAAGCTTTTCTATGATTATAGAAGCAAAAAGCCTATCCAAGATTATAGTCAACTGAAACCATCAGAATAGAAAGTACTGATGCTGCAAGACCAGTTGAGTTCATTTCAGGAATTGAAGTTTGGTTTAATATTTGAAAATCAATCAATAGCATTCACATTTTACAGGGAAAAAGGAAAATACAATCGCCATACATGCAGGAAAAAAATTGCCTGATAAAATTCAAAATTGATTCATTAAAATGTTGTTTTCTTTTTTTCACGATAAAGCAATATAAGGGAACTTCCTAACTCTAATAATGGATATGAATTCCCCCTCAAAAAAGCAAAAATAATTGCTGTAGTGGTAGCAGTCACTGCAATCTTTGGATTGTTATTATTTACAATCTGTAATTTTTAAAACATTAAGAAGATGTTCAGTAGAAGGCATATTTAGGCTTAGATAATTTGCTAAATAACATATTGAAATGTTTAAAGTATCTACAAGCAGAGCAAAGATGATTTTTTTCCATGAAAACAAGTATAATAGCATTTTATATCACTCCTTTTTTTTAAAATAAAAAGATTTTCATGAGTCTATCTTCTGAAAAAGTTGTGTAAAAATCTACAAAACTTTAAGATATTTACTTTAGAAAACAATGTTTTTAACTTTCCTCTATTTTACTCTACAAATAATGTGCTTATTCCTCCACTTTTCCCACCATCTAGTGATTAAAAATTAAACATCATATTGTTTGGGATTACTCCCCTTTTTTCACTTTATGTTCAATTCAATTATTTGCATCTACTTCTATTTCTTTAAAAGTCTAGCTAAGTTACGCTAACATTTATACCACTTAAAAATTTATTCATCACTGTAATATTGTAATAATATGTTACAAACTCCTTGAAAACTTCTAATTCCCCGTCCATTATTGATTTGAGTGTTACTTAAATAAGATCCACAGACTCACTAAAATAATGGAAATTGAAAACATATTATTTAAAGACAATAAGTCAGTATACTTTCAAATTTAATAATTTATGAGATAGGGAATTTGCTATTGTCACATGAGGTAAAGTTTCATTTGTAATGAATTTTTAAGAGTAAAATACGTACCTACGCATCGAATTCCCCGTTTTCTCTAAATCCTCCTAAGACATAATAATCAGCTAATATATACCAACTAAAGTTCAAGTCATCTCTAACACATCATAAAAAAACTCAGGTCAAAGAGGAAATCATGGAAATTTTAAAGTTACAAGTGTGAAATCAAGAAATATTCAGGAATCAGAGAAATATCTTGATCCAGAAGAATCCTCAGTGTGTTACAGACAGAAAGGAGTGGGATGGATGTGTTAATTCTGTACTTATTAATTGCCAAGATATAACCACAAAGAGCAGAAAATTCAATGAGAACTCAGAAGAGTACCAGTGGGAAACTAACTCAAGCAGGTATCGTGTCATTGGAGTGTTATCATCCTCTTCATATCATAAAACTGGTACTTTTTGACCCCTTTCTTATTATTGAAAAATAGTTTTCATACTATTTTGGAAGTTTTCCAAATATAGTGGAGATTTACTTTATGTAATCTGATATGTGGTCAAAATTGTTAGAACATAGTTATTCTGTAAAAAGGTAAAGCTTTACTCCAATAGCAACTTATTTTGCCCTTTGCTGATGGTGACATTGTGTCACCCAATGCCATATGACTTTTCAGGGCCTCCTACAGAAAGTGTATGTATCCTTGCCTCAGTGGCATTAGGTCTGGTTTATCCAAATTGTCCCAATATCATCTATTCATTGATCATTCCTTTCCACTGTTTGAAAATGTTGACTTTATCTCATAGTCTTCCATTAACTATTTAATAAATTAATACTTATTAAATAATTTAATAATTGAATAGGCATTTGTTAAAAAAATGAGCAAATGGGTGAATTATGCACTAAATTTTTACATATGCTTGTGTTTGTTACTAGATCTTTCTATTCTCTTCTATGACTCACCAGCTATATACTAAATAGCACATATGAATCAAAAAAATGAGTAAATAAATCCTCCTGCTTTCAGGGAGATTATAATTTAGTTACTCCTTACAACTAACACTCACGAAATTTTGCAAATTTATAAACACTACTTAGTTTAATCCATGGCAATTGACTTAGAAATAAATAAATAAATAAATAATATAGTTACTGCCTTATTGTTAATATGCGTTTGCCTTCTTAGAAAATCTGTACACACATTGGCTATTTTATCATTAGTTGACTTTAAAGTAAAATAATGGTCTTCCTTTTGCTGTACTGTAACAACACAAATGCCAGGAAAAAGCCATAGACTACCTGAGGAGAAAGCATAAAGATGCAATGTGTTTCTTCACTAAAGAACAAAGTGCAGGGTCAAGTACTGATCTTCTCCGAGTGGAATCTTTACCAGGCATCAAACTAAAGTCTGAGCAGAAATTAGAGAGGAAATCAATATTTCACCACTGAGTATTTTTAGAGTTTAAAATTATAGGACACAGAAGGCTCTGACAGAGAGCAAGTGAATGGTGCACGGTGTGTGTGTGTCTGACACGTCTAAAAATGCTTCACTTGACAAAGCCTTAGAAGAGGCTCTCCAGCGTAGCCAGCTTTGATAACTGTTTTTATGTGGTCTTTCCTTTAGATTTGAACAGAGAGACAAAATGTTGTGTCCTGTGCAGGCAGCATCTACTAAAACTTATGTGCTTGCATTGGGTCCATTTTGTAAAATATATTTTAGTTGCATGCAATATCTGTTACCTGTAAGATAATTAAAAATGTGAACTGGTTCAAAAAAGTTGTCCATTATTCAAATAACCAGAAATTATCACAGGTAATATCATGGGTATAAAATAGACTGAGAGCCTTAACTGATTTTATTTATATCATAAACGGAAGGTCAGACTGTAATTGTTAAAGGAATCATAGGATTCTATTACATGAGAGTCCTATAATTTATTTCAACAATTCCTAACAATTTCATGACATTGAAAAGATATCCAGTGTGGTGCTTTTATAATGTCCTTGTGATGAATGTCCTTGTGGTAATTTTTTTTGAATTTATTGTACAATATTCCTAAATTCTGATATTCCTAAATTCTGAACAAGATGGAATGGTAGGACTAAAGGTCCTGATATTTAAGGTTAAACCATCATCAGAGAAGTTAAAGCAATTTATTTTCCCATCTATAGCAGGAATTACTATTATATTATCAATTTGCATTTTTTACTACTTGGGCTGAATATGTGTATGTGGCTGGTCATTCTTATTTATGCTTTTGTGAATTGTCTGCATCTCTGGTGATAGACTATATTCTTGTTCCCAAATATTTGCTCCTCTTCTTTGTATGTGGATTATACAGCCACACCTAATGCTGTATGATTTTTCAGGGCCTCCTGCAAAAGATACATGCACCTTTGACAAATTGGCATTGAGATTGGTTTATCTGCTGTGTATTCTATGTATGTTTAGTTTTCTATCTATTCTAATGTTTTGACATCTTAACAAAACATATCTGGCTGGGGAAAGACTGCCCTTCCTGAGACTAGCTATTATTTTTTTCTTTTCATAAACAATAAACATTTGTTTCTCACAGTTTTAGAGGCTAAGAAGTCCAAGATCAAGGCACTGGTCTGTCCAGTGTCAGGTGAGAACCTTCTCCTGGTTTGCAGACAGCTGTCTTCTCATTGTAGCCTCACATGGTGGAGAGCAGAGAGGAAGTGAGCTCTCTCATATTTCTTCTTATAAGGGCACTAATCCCATTTATGAGGGCTCCACCCTCATAATTATTCCACCTCATTAGTTAGTTCCAAAGGTCCCACCTCCAAATACCATCATCTTGGGGATTAGGACACACATAAGAATTTTGGGAGGACAAAAACATTCAGTCCAGAGCAGCCCAATATACTCTCGTAGTTTCTCTTTTTCAGTAAACATGTACTTCATCCAACACATTTTTTTCCAGCTAGAAATTAAAGACTCCTCTTTGATTCTCTCCATTCTTTCACTAGTCTCAAAAAATAAAGGTGCAAGTACTGCCAACTTTATCTTGAAAATATGCTATCTAGTTCTTAGAGATGACAAAAGGTCCAGCAGGGAGTATGCCTTTGATACACAAACTAACCAACCTACAGCCACACCTCCTCTATCTGGCCCTTGCACATCAGAAGACACTGTTCCTCTGCCTTAATCATTCCAGGGCCACGTACCAGGCAACTAGAGACATCCCTATGGTTCAAAGTCTGGACTCTTTCTAGTGTACCATACTATTTATAATATAATTGATATTGTACTGGGAAAATTGAGTCTGAATTTCAGATGGAGATGCCTAAAGCACCTCACTCTCTACATTGGGGGTAAAGCAGGCAGGATATTAGATGTTAGGCCATGCTAACAACTCCAAACTCTTGGCACCTCATAACAAGTTTTCATTTATTTATTTATCTCGCATTGCATGTCCTTTACATATTGTCTAGGAGTTTTGCTGAACGTCTTCACTCCCTGGGATCCAGGCTGATAGAGTAGTCACCATCTGAGAAAATGTAGAGAGAAAGAGGTAAATGATAAATTACACAGTGAATCTTAAATATCCCACCCAGAAAAAGCACATGATCTCCACTAGCATTTCTTGGGCCAAAGCAATTCATACGATCACAGCTAACTGTAAAGGGAAATGAAGTACAATCCCGTTACCATACTGGAAGGAACATCTTAAAATTTCTAGAACAGCTCTAACGACCACCACTTATGACAATATCTGAATATCAGAATTCCTGATCAGGGGCTAGATGGAGATTGCAGGTATGTTTTTATAGAGAGAGTAATAAAGTGGGTGAGAGAAAAGAGAGGAAAGATTTTAGGACCCTGTAACTTTTTAACCACTTGGTCCTCTGAGATAGTAGAGTAGAAGGACGTCTGTAGCTAAACCATGACTTCAATGAGTAATTTCTAGAAACACTCTAAGGATGTGTGTATACTAATTTGTTTGCTTGCTTTTGTTATGTTTTGTTAGACCTATAGTTATTGTTTTTCTCAATTTCTGAGGGAAAAAATCCTTCTACATTAAACTCTACTTAGAAACAAAAAAGTCTTATGCCCTGTCTGGAAACAGATAGCTCCTAAGTCAAATTCGTTTTCTTTACTAGGTCAGATTTAAGATATAGTAGCAGCAATGTCTTATTGTCTTGGCAGCCTATAAGCATGGTGAGGATGGAGCAATCGGCCAGATGTAAACTGGGGATAGAACAATTACTTAATTTCATTTTATGCACAAGGAATCTTAAACTTCAAATATAAAATTGAAAGGAAAATAATCTCATTCTCCTCTCTTTTAACACAATACACATTAAACCTAATGAAAAGAAGTCTTTCATTTTGAAAAGAGAATCATTTAAGAAATGAAAATGTCATAAGAAAAGAAAATGAAAATTGGAACCTAACTCCAATAAATGTCTTCTCTGGTTGACTCAATGTCATTTGTTGGATAATGTGAGTATATCAGAGTTGTCACCATTGCCAAGAGTCTACAAATATCCTTGTCCTGTGTCATAGGCTGAAAATGAAATAACTCAAAAATATGTATTATATACAAGACTCTAGGCACTACTCCAGAGTCTTATCTCAGTATACATTACAAGAGTATACAGAATTAAGATAGTTAAATGTGTACTTTTCTAAAATAATATGCATATTTAACATATAACCAACAAACATAAAAAGGCACAATGAATAATTGCAAGTACTGTGGATAACCAGATGGGAAACAATGAAGAGTACTTTCTTCTATCTGACAGATGTTTGATCCTATTGTACATGAAGAACTAGAAATATCCCCCAGTCCTTCCCATAGGCTTCTCTGTGAATGGTAGTATATTTCTTAACTACCTACCATAAGACACCTGGCTCCTGAGAAAGTACCTTAGTTATGTAACTAAAGATCTGCCTAATTAGTTTTACCATGGCTTGTGTCTGCCTCATATTCATTTGGAAATGAACGTTGTGCTTTGTGGTTCTCATGCCTGGTCTCCATAGTTCTGAGCAATCAGCCGGATACTCCAGGAAAATTCTGTTTTAGATTTTGCTTCAGTGCCCCTGCACGAAGGTGTAGATAAAATAGTAGTTGTCTGTCTTATGGCTCACTACGTCTACCTGGCGTAACAGCCTACCTGAAGAGGACTTGCTGTGAGTTACCACATGGTGAGGCAAACTACTATGTGTATAGAGCTTGGACCTGTGAAAGCTTGGGGAATGGTGACCACTGTCCCAGCAAGTGTGGAACTCCACAAGGGAATGGAAACTTTTGGGTCCATATCTCAAGTCACAACTGTTCTAAGAAAGAGTGATAAGAAAAGCTTATTGTCACCTCTCTCCCCTGATGGCTTGTACCTAAATGCTTATCCCACCTCCTAACTTGATTGAAAATATGATCACTTTATTGCAGAGTTATGAACATTATGTAGTTATTGGTTCCATGTGTCTTGGAAATTTCCAGCAGCCCCCATTTTTTTGTGCCCAAAATACCAAATAAGATCCATTTAGACCCATATGTTTTCTTCCTCAGCTTTGTGAAAGCCAATTTTCTTTGAAATAAATTGTGAGATCATAGTGTAGGAACAAAGAAGAAATGAAAAGTGGGAAAGATGTACAACAATTACCACTCCCTAGTTTCCCCAACTGCTATGCTCACAGTGGTTAGCAAAGCACTACAAAGAAAGGAAAAGCATGACATAGGCAAGTATAGTTTCTTTCTTTAGAAAGAAAGAAAATGACAGTCTCATTGACCTCGGCTCACCAGCTAGCACATCTCGGGGTACTGAAGGTGTAAAAATCCAGAAGCGACATTATTTCTCCATTTCTGCAAATAGAAATAAAAACACACCAATTTTAGAAGATGAGAGCAAGAGAGTATTACAGGAAACAATCTACTGTGTCTATTACCCCCCAAAAGCCTGAATCTGTCTCAGAAATAAAGCTGCTAAAGAAAAGAGTTCTGTCCCTTCCTTTTAAAAGACAGATATAAATGAGAGTTCTCTCACTCTCACCCATTTATCTCTAGTATCATACTCCAGTGTGGGATTTGCCCTATTGACTCATAGTAAGCTGGTGACCTCTTTCTTGTTAGTCATCTTATTGGCCACATTAATGTTCTTCATATTCATAAAAGGAAGTGAATGAAAGATATTTTTCTTGTCTGTTAGAAATGAGTCATGACCTCTTATACTGAAGTGTGAAATACACAAAGTAAATTGTCCTATGATAGTAATTTGGCAGAATTAAATTTGTTGTTCTTCTTTTCCTGAGTTAATGACCATAAAGTGCTCTTCGGCAACAGTGACTATTTCTCGTAAATCTGGGGCGTAGGAGGTATTCAATAAGGTTTTTAAATGAACTCATACATGTGTATGACAGTCATATCCCAATATGAATAATATTTCCATAGAAGTATGTTTCAGACAATGTTATAAGATGAAAATAATAAGACTATATTATTTACAGTTCGGAGAATCCATAATGAATATTGAGGAAAGATATTGTGAGGGTATTAAATTTTCTTTAGGAGAGGAAATTTATAGTAATTCTATTAAAAACATTAATAATTAGGCCTTTATGTGTCAGAGGCTGCTAGCTGATTAGAAAACTTATTTCCTCTTCTTCTTAGGTCAGAGCTGCACTACATTCTTTAGGCTCTATTGCAAAGAGATGTGGCCATTTGGCTGACTTCTATTGAATAAAATGTGAATGGAAATGATGTGTGCTACCTCCCAGCCTGGCCATAGAAACTTCTTGTGTGGGGTGCTCCATACTCCTTCTCCATCTGCTGTTCCTGAGAAGAGCAGCATCACAACATAGAAGGAGCTGAGACATTGAATAACCACATGGATGGGTACTTATTAGGAATCACTATCTAGGACTTCATGTGAGCAATAAATAAACTTCTGTCATTTGGGAATAATAAAACAAGTTTCACATCTGATATGACAGACTAAGCTCCTACCAGACCAACCTTCCCACAGAAAACAGCTATAAACATTTGACAAAATACAGCACACATTTATCTAAAAACCCTGGAGAGTGAACAAAAACAGGCAGATTCTGTGAGGGGTCAACTATTGAAGGAGCAAACAGCATGAAACAACATGCACTGAGTTGACACTATATTGTAGTTGACCCTGTGCACGGTGGCTAAAATTCCTATACAAAATACTCCTCTTCCTAGTCTAAGGAAAAGGGGAGAATAGAATGGTGGTTGCCAGGGAGTTGGAGAGGGGGAACTAAGGAATTGTTAAAAACATTCTTATAAACTGTACTTAAGAAATGAAAAAAAGCTCAACTCTAATACACATGAAACTTGTGAATATAGGAAGACCACAAATGAGACTTCCAGGATAATTTTTTCATGAAAGAAGAGATGAATTACATCATATTGAAGCTATCATTTGTCGAGCATCTAACATATTCCAGATACTGGTAAGTGATTTGGACAGGAAATATAATATTGTCACTTTTAAAAATTCAGTCAGTTTTAAAGTTGTGTCTTTATAATTTGCTAATTTTATCACTTTCTCATATGTAATAGCATGAAAATAACACAATATCTTTTACAGTCAATGGAGGAAAACAGAAATTCCTCTAAGTACTTGCATATTGAAAGAGATATATTTAGAAGGAATGCGGTGCTTACAAACTCATTAGAAGGGTAGGATAAATGAAATTCATAGGGCTGCTATTAGATTTCAAGTCATGTTACTACAGTTGCAAGAGATCAAAGAACTACTGCTGCTACCCAGAGGCGAGAGAACCGGCTGACATAGCTGCCAATTTCCCAACAGCCCACAGCCCCAGAGCTGGGATTCAGGCAGTGTGACACCAAGTTCAGCTACTGCATGATGCAGTCGGTGGAAGTCTGCTTATCAGATACCACCACTTAAGAAGAAAAAATCACTTCTACATCCTTTCACCTTTCAAATCTTGCATAAGTAAATCTCAACAGCAAAACCTAAACCATACCCAAAACCTGGCAGCAAGAGAGTCGGCATCTGGGGAATATAGTTCCAAGACATCTAGCCCCTTCAATAAAGATGAAGAGGCCAAGTGATTGAGAATTTAGCCAACATACCAAATCCAGGACTACAAACTAATTCACAGGGCTATTGCAACTTAGGCAGGAAATATCAAGAAGTTATTTGACAATGGAGGAACATGGGTGCTGGTGATGGGTATATGAAAACTTCCAGAGACTCATAAATAAGTGGGAAGTTTTAGGGAAGGAGAGGAGCTGAGGCTCTACTTTTATTCAGGTGGGAGGTGACTGGTCAGTAATGTAAAGCCATTATTTTTTTTTTCTCTCCTGAGGAAGATTAGCCCTCAGCTAATATCTGTGCCAATCGTCCCCCACTTTATATGTGGGTCACTACCACAGCTTGGCTGATGAGTGGTGTAAGTCACCCCTGGGATCCGGCCCCAAAACCCCAGCCTCCAAAGCGGAGCATGCCAAACTTAACAGCTACACCACAGGACAGCCCCTAAAGCCATTAATTTTAATGTGACTGTTCTTTGTTAGTCACGTAGACTCAAGACCTGTGGAGATTTAGGTTACACTTATAGGGACTCAGTGCAATTTCTGTCTTTTCTATGAGCAAACATTAGGCACACATCCTTTTGTTACATATTTGGGGCCACGTTCTGGTGACACGATCTCTATTTAACCTTTCTTAAATTCTTCCTGGAAAATTAGACAAATTCCTCTGGTGGGTTTATGGAAAGGGCCCAACAGAAGCTGCTATAGAATAATAAATTCTATTTGAATATGTGAAAGAGGAAAGGGACATGAGGCTCTGGAGGAGAGGCAAAGGTTACAATCACTAATAATCAGCATTTCTTCTGTGTCCCCTATTCTTCTGGAAGGGCTTTCTTGCTCTGATTTAAAAGTCAGGCCGGTAGTTTCCTTTGACACAGCATTTAGCATGAGCAGTAATTCTCCCATTCAATTTTACTATCTTTAAGGTCCTCCTATTATCTGTATTTTACAAGCGAGGAAACAGGCTTAGAAAGGTTAAGTAACTTGTCCGAGTATTATATTTATGTGAGTTACAAATTACCTTCCTCCCAGAAGCATCGAACTGAATATATAAGCTCTTCTGACTCATAAATTATAGAAAAATATGCTTAATAACAGATAGCATTTTTTCCGGAAAGTTTAGGTATATATGAGGATTTTAATCTGTATTGCTTTATTATTACTATTACGATGATGATTAAACTCTAACAAGTTGAAATATGTAGAAGGTGAAATTACTTCAAAAACCTTAATTCCAGGGGCCAGCCTGGTGGCACAGTGGTTAAGTTCTCACATTCCTCTTCGGCGGCCCGGGATTCACCAGTTTGGATCCTGGGTGCGGACATGGCACCACTTGGCAAGCCATGCTGTGGCAAGCATCATACATATAAAGTAAGTAGAGGAAGATGGGCATGGATGTTAGCTCAGGGCCAGTCTTTCTCAGCAAAAAAGAGGAGGATTGGCGGCAGATGTTAGCTCAGGGCTAATCTTCCTCAAAAAAAAAAAAAAAATAAGACCTTGTGTGATTGATTTCTATGTCTCTAATGGACTCAAATGCTTTAATTAAATTTGTTATAAATGGGATTTTAATTATCATTTCTACTGAAAGTCAACTTCTCTAGTTACATGACTAATTTTATAAAGGTACCTATATAAACCTATAGCAACATCATGGTCAATGCCTCCTTGTCTAGCAATTAAGTTTAACACATTTCTACAAATTAAATTCCTGTAATAATTACAGTCATAGGAGGAAAGATGAGATCCAGTAAAATAGATCTACCAGGTGAAAGTATCTTCTAGAATGGGCTAATAATAATAAAATAATATTATGCACTCCCAGAGAGTGTTTCTATATCAATTTTTCCACCACACCTAACAGATCATAAGTTTCTGCCTTCTTTAGGAGAATCACTTTCAGACCTTATGCATACCCACAAGATATACAAATGTCAAAAATTGCACGACCAAAAGCACACTGGGGCTAATCTAACTACTCTGTGAATTTTCAGAATAAGTGGGACAGATAAAAGAGAGAGAATACATGGATAAATAAATGCATAGTTGGATGGATAAATCTATAAATGAATAGATATATAGATAGATAGATTGGTAGGTAGATAGGTAGATAGAGATTTAGACAGGTAGATAGATAGATAGATAGATAGATAGATAGACAGACAGATATAACATTTAAACCAAATGATTATATAATCTATGCACTATAATAAGGCCTTTATGTAAATTATCTTTCTTGACCTTTACGGGAATGCTATGAAGTAGGCATCTTAAATGAGATGTGGAAATTGAGGCTTAAAGCTGAATTCCCCATGATCTTGCAATTAATGAATGGTGTGCCCAGTATTCAAACTTGAAATTTAAAAGCACAGACACTCACTCATTCATTCAGTATAATTGAGTGACTATCATGTGCCTGTACTGTTCAAGACATCACACATCAAGCAGGGAACAAAACAGACCATGTCTCTGCTCTCATGCAGTTTATATTCTACTGAAGAGAAGATGCATAAAAATATAAATGTCTAATGTATCAGAGGCTAATGAACACTATGAAAAAAGTAAAAAGGAGGTAAGAGAAGAAATCATGAAGGCAAGGAGTCTGAGACTGTTTATTATAGGAAAGGAAGACATTCGAGCAGAGACCTGAATGAAGGGCAGCACTGCCATCAAGCTTTCTGGATGAAGAGCATGTCTTGCAAAAGGAAGAGATCAAAGCTTCTCAGGTGTGCTTGATGGATGTGTGAGAAAAACTGCAAGGAGATCAGCACTTGCTAGAAAGGAATGAGTTGGGAGTATTGCAGGAGGCAGGGTAGTAGGAGTTGAAGAAGAGAGGTTGTCAGGGAAAGACCACACAGCTCTTTATTTGGCATTTTATTCTAAGTGACATGGGAAGCCATTTGAGAACTATGGGAAGAGAGATGACAGGGTCCACTCCAATGTTAATAGAATAACTCTGGCTACCGTGGGGAGAGCCAAAGGCAGGTAGGCAAAGAAGAAGAGACACGTTAAGAGAGTAATTCTCAACCTATCAAGCCCAGTGCATTTTTTTAATTAAAAAATAAAAATGCCTTAGGGCCAGCCTGGCAGCGCAGTGGTTAAGCTCACACGTTCCACTTTGGTGGCCCAGGGTTCACCAGTTCAGATCCTGGGTGTGGACCTACACATCACTTGTCAAGCCATGCTGTGGCAGGAGTCCCACATATAAAGTAGAGGAAGATGGGCACGGATGTTAGCTCAGGGCCAGTCTTCCTCATCAAAAAGAGGAGGATTGGCAGCAGATGTTAGCTCAGGGCTAATCTTCCTCAAAAAACAAATAAAGAAAAATGCCTTCTTTACTAATCTAAACAAATCTAAACTACTTACATAACTGATTACCAAAATAAATTGACATTTAAAATAATTCAAAATTCAAAAGCCCTATTTATATTAAAATGAAGAGCAATAAATGGAAAATAATTTATTTTAAAAACTATGAATTTCAATAAATTTCTTTTCCTGCAAGACTACATTAGACATCAGATTTTGACACCCATTTGTATGCCTACTAAATGTGAAGGCTAAAAGGCCAACCAATATAGGTGCTTTACACTGGCCACTCAAAGACCGAGAACAGCGTGGCCAATGTCATTTTCTGAAATGATGAAAAAATCCTAATAATGTTTCAAACAACATCAAGTATAATGTTCCTTCAATTTACACAGCAAGTATATTCCAGGAAAATTCCATGTACATGTAAAAAATTTAAAAATCTGCTTCATGTTGAGAAGTAAAATGGAATTAGATCCTAGGTTCAGAAATGACCATGAATGTGGAACATTTAAAAGTAAAGCAGAATGGATGATAATTAATTTTTCTGGAGGACCAGCCTGTGCATTGAAGGGCATCTAGCATCACTGGCCTCTTCCCATTAAAGGCCTAATCTCTTCTTCAACCCCTCTGACTAATGAATATGGCTCCACAAGTTTTGAAAATGCTTCCAAGTGAAGGTATTATGCACACTGGGAATCACTGAGTCAGGAGACCAAAGCAAAAGGCCAGATAAAAGAACAGTGGCACTGGATGTGGTGAGAAGTGACAGATTCAGGATACAAAGTTAGAAATTAAAGGATTTGCCAATGATCAGATGTAGGGTGAGAGGGAAAGAGAGAAGTTAAGACTTAGTCCCAGTATTCCTGCTTGAGAAACTTGGAGAATGGAGTTGCATGCATATGGCCTTGTCCATACAGAGACAAAAGCCCTTAATTGCGTGCTACATCATCTCTTCATGTGTGATAACTATGAGGCGACTGGGAAGGCAGCTCCTACCCAAGTACTTTCTCGCCATCTATACTTAGTGACTGGAAATACTAGGGGCTTTGTTAATTATGACAAGTATTTCCTAAAATAGAGTAAATTAGATGAAAATTTTCCATAATAATATTACTTTAATATTCAGTATAATTAAGAACATTAAGGGAATGAGGATTTTAGCAAGAAAGAAAAAAAGTCCTGGATGTGTACTTCCAAATGAAAACTGATCTGGTTAGGATATGCATGAGGATTGATAACGGGCACCGAAAGTGGGGCTGAAAATGTGGAAAGGAATTTAGAAAGGAGAAGAGGATGGAGAGTGATGACAGACTTGTTGGCTTCATTATTTTGCCTAAGACTGATCACAACAAATGGTGTACCCATGGCCATTCTGACATATGGCAGCTAAGTTTCACTCAGCACCAACTTATCTCCAATGCAAGAAAAATAACTAAGTTGACTTCAAATCAAGAAAAATAAGGAAAAGTGTCTCAGTTTCCCCCATGAGTCTAAGAACAGATGGAGCTATCATCCACATCTTAAGGACAGCTAATGTTGTTACAGACTGCTGTAAATGACACAGCTGCCCATGAGTCCACAGTTTGTCTCTTGCCCCTTTAGGTCAAAGGAGTTTACTAAGTTCTTTCCTTGATCTGCCCAGCTTCCTGTCCCCTGACCAAGCCACAAGCGAATCAAAGGACGTAAGCCCAGGAAAGTCTTTCTCGTTTATTATCATACTCCATCCTCTGAAGTCATATTTCTCATGTAAATCTGAATAAGAGACAAGAATAAAAGTCAATGTTTTAATTTCAATATGTTATCTCAATCCTTCCTATACAGAATACTCTCAAATAATCCATGGCATTATTTCTCAGAACACTTGAAAACAAACTCTGCTTTCCTTTCCTTTCGCTTTCCCGGGGTCAGTTTGATTTACATAGCAATATTGGTTGCAAAAGAGGACTCCTTGCTGGTGAAACAACTCCAGAGCTTGAAGCAGCTACAATGAAAAACAGAAAAAAAGTGTGATATTGCCCTCTGTCAAACACAGAAAATGTGTGATTCTGCAATGGTTTATATCCTGCACTACGGTTTGACAAGCGTGATGTTGAACTGCATTAAATATTAATTTGTATAATGCACTAGTCATATAAAACTAGGCATAAAACACAGCAGGGGAAATTGCATTTTCTTACTGTTAAGACTATTGTCACAGTCTTTTGCTACCTCGTGCTGTCATCCTACTTAGTAGATTGATGTTTATTTTCCCAGAACTCATCGACTGCATCAATAGCATTGCTAACTTGTCTGCTGTTATGCTGCCCTCAGAAGTAGTAAATCTTGCCGACCACGAAAGGGTCTTTAGATTCGAGAGACTACTCATAATCTCCTGACATGAATTTAATCAAAATTCAGAAATGACGCCTGAACGCTCGCTCCTGGCAAACACAGTTTATGTTAAACCTAGGCACAGCTTTGGTTTTGATCCATAGCTCATTTCATGATGTAGGGCCAGGGATAACTTAACTTCAAAGTGCTATTTTCCTTTGTTTTCACATATGCCGTCTGCATAAATAAATGTCTCAGTTCTCCCGTAAGTCTCGCTAAAGAAGGGTATTTGCCAAATAGGCCCATTCACCCTTTCCCCTCGTCATTCCCTGCTTACTCTTTAATCTTCTTGTTCTTGTCATAAGTCACAAAACTATTAGTTTGATTCCATTTTTCCAGAACACCCACAACATTGTTCCACAAAAAACTACAAGTATTGAAAACATATTATTTAAAGGCAATTTCTCCCTTCCTTTTCTATTTGGTGCCAGTTCTGTCTCTTTTATTCTGGGCTCTCAAAATATATTCACACCCATTAAGCCACCTCTTGACACTCCCACACCTTCTGCAAAGGCTTGCCTCAGGCATTCTTCCCTGGAAGTTCTTCTTTAGACTTTCAGCTGATGAATAGCAAGAAAATGTCACTCGAAAGGAGCTGGTTACAAAGCTGAACAGACGTGTGCTGTCATATTTCTCTACATTCTCCCATCCATTCACCTTGGCCAAATGTAGCCTTTTTTCATCTTCATTTCTATTTTAGAAGGTATCTCAAAGTCTGAGGCTCATTCTCAGCTCAAACCTGAGCAAAGAGGAGAATGAAGAACAGATATAGAATTTCAGAAATTCAGAGAAAAGAAGTTATTTTGCTATCTTTGTTTAAAAACATATATTCATGTTGCATGGATGGGAAAGACAGCATCAGGAACTGAATTTTGGAATTAAGGGCATTGTAAATGTTTAATGAGTTATAAACGCCTTATGGATTTGATCATTCTACCTGAATTTTAAAGGATCTGACGTATGCTCTCTCTTTTTGGCAAAGCTTGACTTACAGTTTTCAAATAACTACAATTACTCCTATTTTTCATTTCCCTGGAGAGAGCAAATCTACTTTATTCCACCAAACATTCACATTCTCACCTAGACTTTTGCATTGATTATGATCAGATGTTTCGCTTACTCATCCTATTTCTGCAAATGCCTTGGGGTCTCACAGAAACAGTATATGATGTAAGGCAGTGGACCTCAGCCACGGTGCATTCCCAAGCAGGAGGAGATTTAAAAACTTAAGGTTGAGATAATTCCTCATTTCTAAAGCTCCTTGGAGATGTTGATAATCATTTATGTCTCTGGTTGAAAATCACTGATATAAATGTTTCTGCGGTGTGCAGGTTCAAAAATTTAAAACCAGATTAAAATATTTCTGCATTTATTGCCATCTTATTGCACTCTTTATATATTAAAAAATTCCAAAAATACCATGTAAAGTCTCTTCTTATTTATTTGAAATCATCTGCTTTCTTTATTCCCTAAAGAAAAAAAAAAAAGAAAATGATCCACCAGCGTTGCCTGTTTCAACATTATTTCTCCCATGTATAAATAAAGTTCCTCCCAGATACAAAAATGGGGTTAGAAATTTAAAAGCCACACTGGAAGTTTTAATCATCTAAACCGAGGGATCTAGAGTTGACTGGTAAATCTTCCCCAGATAGCCCGTGAAATATACTAATCACAGGCCACTGGCTCAGCGGACATTCGATAAATAACAATTGATGATGTTGAAAATATGTTGCTCTAAGTCCACTCTCTAGTTTTAAATAACCACTTTCAAAACTGCACCTTAAAAATGTCATGAACATAAAGAATATTTATGAGCGACAGGTCTCTTCATTCCTTCCAAACAAGTGATTTAGTCCTGGCAGACAATACTGGGTCTCCAACATTCAGGTTTTCATTTCTGAAGTCCCACCTTAGAATAGGAAAACACCCTGAACAGGTATTACTACTGTGAATCAAAAGACTAAGTTAAAAATTAAATAATAAAGACTGATTTTATCTATATTAGAAAAGATTAAAAGAAAATAAAAAATCAAAATAAAAAAACGTGCCCTGGGGAAATAATTTAAATAAAGGAATAAAGTTAGAAACACTGAAACTACAAACACAGAGAAACGCAAAATGCTTTGAGAGGATGGCAGCAAAGGAGTGTGATGGGCATGGCATATTCAGTCTGGTATCTGATTTTAGGACTACAACTCATCAATATCATCAGAAAAGTGGGTTTTGATTACACTATAGTAAAAACTTATCTAATTCTAGCCTAAATAAAAACACTTGGACAATTTATAAAATTGAGTTATGGAATACGTTAAGAATGATCACAATGATGCAGTTAGGTCAGTGTGCTGTGAATCCAAGCAGAGCCTTCTACTTCACACTCCAAGTTCCTGGGTTTCCTGCTGGAGCTTAATCGGCTTCTCTTAAGTCAAAGGCCTCCATTTTTTTAATTTGACTAATAAATTAATGTTTTTAAAAATACCAAAATGGGATTTTTAAAAATGATTTTTTTCTAAATCCTTAAGAATGTTAACAAGTGATTTTATCAGATGTATTATGTATCTATTCCACAACTCAGTTCTACAGTTATCATAATAATTGCATTAGAAAATAACCAGCCTACTGTTACAGACGAGGGAAAAAGGAAATAAATATTAAATACCTAGCAATCGATAATAAATCTTTCAGTTTCTCTTCTACTCCACAAGGATTTTTAAACTAAACGGTATTCTTAATGATCTCTGATATTCTAGATGATGACACATTTTTAGAGTAATGTGTTTTTCTCCTCACATGAAATCCAAAACCTAGATTTTGTCAATCGTCCCCTATTTGGTCTCCCAATGTAGACTGTGGAAAAAAATTTGTTGCCTCTACATTGACACTGACTGTGTAAAACAAGCAGTGGCCTCCTCTTCTGGTGTAAAAAGGAAGCACATATATGGAGCATCTAACACAACAGCAGCAACAGTGGGTAGGTCAAAAGATTTAAGCGCCTGGAGAATTTAAGTATCCAGCTATTATTCAGAAGAGACTTAAAACATGTATGAAAATGAAAGAGAAAAAAAACGAAATCATTAAGAAACAAACCTACAGCAATTTTCAGCACAGAGAGTGGAAGAAGTACGTAGAAATGACTTTCAAAACTACAACTGTAGATAGTTAGGTAACAGCATTCCCTGGGGTTAAGAAACAGACTACTAACAAGAATGGAAAGCAGAATGCCAAAAAAACCCACGATCAATGTTTCCTTTAGGGTTCAATATATCAATTTCAATAACTGTTCTAATAAATAATTTGTGATTTCTGTTATACCATAAGATTTTAATAAAATAATACAGTGTTATTATTAAGATATCTGATTATATTGCCAACAATATTTTCTTATTTAAAAAGAAAAGATTGTCTAATTAAATGTCTTTAGGGAACTGATTGCTGAAACCTCAGAAAAGTTTCAAATTGATACATCACACACTATGTTTCACAGTAAGATACTCTACCACACACACACACACATACACACGTCACAGAACCAGAGTCTACCACGCTCGTTGTGCTATTAGTGCTTTTGTAATGCCCTTTCTCTGTTCTCCCAATGCTTGTGTTCTCCTGTTTATAACTGCAAATAACTGAAATATTCTTTCCTCACTCCTTGTCCACTTGGTAAGGTCACAGATATCCTTCAAATTCAGCTGAAGTGATTCCTCCTTTATGAAGCAAACCTAACCTCTTCCCCACCACGGGCAGGGCATGGCGAACCTCAACCACATTTTCAGAATTTCCTATGCTCCCGTGGCCTTTCCGTGAGGTACTGAAATTTGTTATAGGAGAAGCCATGTAGAGAAAATTGCAAAAATAGTTGGTCAGTTGGAATTCCAGATATATGACTTATGAATTTATTAGCCTTGTAACTTCAGTCAAGTTGTTGAAGTTTTCTGAGTGTCCAACTCTATATGTTTAAAGTGAAATTAAGTATACTCCCCTTACAGCCTACGCTAAGGTTAAGTGAGTTCACACCTGTAGAGCCTATTGCACAGCATCTGTTGGGTGTAAACAAGAAAGGATAGCTATCAAGGGGTCCACCCAGGTGGCACAGCAGTTAAGTTTGCACATTCCACTTCAGTGGCCCGGGGTTCGGCGGTTCAGCTCCTGGGTGCTGACTTACACACCACTTGTCAAGCAATGCTGTGGCAGGCATCCCACGTGTAAAGTAAAGGAAGATGGGCACAGATGTTAGCTCAGGGCCAGTCTTCCTCAGCAAAAAGAGGACGATTGGGGGTAGACGTTAGCTCAGGGTTAATCTTCCTTAACAAAAAAAAAGAGAGAGAGAGAAAAAGACAAAGAAAAAGAAAGGATAGTTATCATAATGATGATGAGGATGAAGACGAGGAGGAGGATGTACCTGCACTTGACTGTGAGTTCTTTGAATCTTGAAGACTTAAAGTAAACCTTAGGGATCCTGATACCTCCAGGGCCTAGGACCTATTACTTTACAGATTATCAATAAATTTTTGTTGAATTTTTAAAAATCAGCTATAAGCAGCTGCTCAGGAGATGAAGTATCAAAAATAAAAAAAAAAGTGTAAGAAGTGGACAAATAATTAAAGACCACATAATGAAGGTAAACTTAGATTTTTATCTACCAGTCAATAGGTTAACCATTGACATATTTAAAGCAAGAATCAACATGATAAATACTACCATTTTAGAAACATAGGCAGAAGCCTGGAAAACAGATTGAATATATTTTTATTCTATGTACATAAATAGAAATATTTATTAGCCTGCAGCCATGAATTCTCCTTTCTATTACAGCAGTCCCCACTTATCCATGGAGGATGCGTTCCAAGACCCACAGTGGATGCCTGCAACTGCAGGTAGTATCTGTATATATTATGCTTTTTCCTATACATACGTGCCTATGGTAAAGTTTAATTTATAAATTAGGCACAGTAAGAGATTAACAACAATAGCTAATAATAAAATAGAACAATTATAACAATATACTGTAATAAAAGTTACCATAGATCTTAGCAACTTCAGCATATGATTTTTTTTCTGTCCTAAACAAGTTGAGAACTTTCACCTTTTTACTTAAAGGAAGCACTTTATGGCTTCTCTTTGGCATATCTGGATTGCCAGCATCACTACTCTTGTGCTTTGGGGCCATTATTAAGTAAAATAAGGGTGACTTGAACACAAGCACTGTGATACCAGGACAGTCATCTGATAAGGAGGTTGCTACTAATGGGCAGGTAGCATAAACAGTGTGGATATGAGACAAAGGGATGATTCACATACCAGAAGGGATGGAGAATGACAAGCCAAGATTTCATCACACTACTCAGAATGGCGCTCAATTTAAAACTTATGAATTGTTTACTTCTGGAATTTTCCATTTAATATTTTCCGACCATGGTTGACCACAGGTACTGAAACCACAGAAAGCAAAACCACCAATAAGGGGGGACTATTGTACTATAGATTTTATAAAAAGAATTAAATTTTAAATTATTATTTTTAAGAAGATTTTCTATTTCATTCTATTTATTAAATATCGTTAAATTTAGGATTTGCATCTTTTTCCTTTGTATATTTCATACTCTCTGGCATACATATTTTTTTGCAAGCATGAAAGTTGAAGAGAATGTATATGAAGTTGAAAGTTCATTAAAATACTTGTAACCAATGTTAAAAGCTAAGTAATTGCAGAAGAATGTAGAATTATAATAATTTTCTAGTTGTTATTCGCAGGGGAAGAAAACTTTACAAGAATAACAAGGTCTTTTGGTAGATTAGTATGGCATTAAACAACATTTCATTCGCATTTCTGCATTAGGAGACAAGCGTTATTAACTTTCATGCTTTTTGATGGACCTAACACTCTGTAGAACTATCCTTGAGCCTCAGAGGCTATTTACCTTTCTTTGCAGTGTACACATGTGTCAATCCTTAAAGACCTGGAGAATTTGAACAACAAATCCTCTAAAGCAAATGGTGTAGTGTTCTTAAGTGCATCAGTTTGCTAACATACTTAATCTTTCTCATTACCATTATTCCTGCAATCAAAGCAAAGTGTTAACTATGAGTTGGGCCTTAATTTTTAAAAATAGAAAAGCTAGTGATTCTTACAAGTAAAATGTATTTTTTATTAAAACATTAAGCTTGAAATATTGGATTAGTATCCATTGCAGTTGGATGACATCACTTCGTGCAATTTACAATATTTTAATCAATCATGACATCAAATAGATTTAACCTCTCAGCAGGTCTTTTGTTGAATATTTCAATAAATCTCAGTTATATAGCTTTCTCTGGAAAATAGACTAAGATCAAGAAAATGTGTCCTTATTTAGTTATAATGTGACCATAATAATAATTAAAATAATCATTTTATTGTAATTTCTTAGGTGCTATGAGGTTGCTCTACCAAGAATGTAGAAATCAAAGAAACAGTTTGCTCTCTAGGAGTCAATAGAAACAGAAAGATGGATCAAGGGTGCAGGAATAGAATCCCACATATTTAACCTGATAAACATCGTGTAAGTTAAAGGAATGCTTGTCAGTCATGGAAGCAGAGGGAAATAGTCACGAAGACAAATGCTGTGAATGGCTATGTTTCTGCTATATAGGGCAAGGAAGCTTGAAGTGTTCTGGATCCAGTGATGGAGATGAATGCAGGTGATTGTAGCCAAGGAATTTTTTTTTGGAATTTTTAAATATTTTGCGCACAAAATGAAAAATAAAATAAAGATTAATGGATTGGATTCATCAAAATTGATGACTTTTGCTCATCAAAAGTTAACATTAAGAAAATGAAGACCAGCCACAGGCCAGGAGAAAATATGTACAAAACTGATAAAAGGAGATATCCAGAATATATGAAGAATTCTTACAACTCAATAATAAGAGGATAATCTGATTTAGAAAAGGTCAAAAGACCTGAATAGACATTTCAGCAAAGAAGATATATAAATGGAAATATGCACTAGAAAAGAAGTTTAACATCATTAGTAATTAGGAAAACACAAAATAAAAATACAAAGAGATAGGAGGCAGCCCAGTGGCGTAGGGGCTAAATTCGCGCGCTCCACTTCAGCGGCCCAGGCTTTGCAGTTTTGGATCCCAGGCATGGACCTAGTACCACATGACAAGCTACTGTGTGAAGGCATCCCACATAAAATAGAGGAAGATTGGCATAGATGTTAGCTCAGCGACAATCTTCCTCAAACAAAAAGAGGAAGACTGGTAACAGATGTTAGCTCAAGGCCAATCTTCTTCACAAAAAAAACCCAGAGATACCACTACATACCGATTAGAATGGCTAAAATCCAAAATATTGACAATATTCAGTGTTGGCAAAGATATGGAAAAACTGTAACCCTCATGTATGGCAGATAAGATGTAAAATAGTACAACCACTTTGGAAAACAGTTTAGTAGACTCTTAAAAAGTTAAAAATACACTTAACCATGTGGCCCACAAGAAATGAAAATAAATGTTTAAACAAAGAAGTAGATGTCTATAGCATCTTTATTCATTAAAGCCAAAATATAGAAGCAATAAAAATGTATATCAACTGCTCAATGGGTAAACAAATGATAGTCATCCATACGTCGGAATTGTACTCAGAAATGAAAAGGAAAAAACTCCTGACACATGCAACAGTATGGACGAATCTCAAAAACATGTTACATTAAAGATGTCAGGCACAAAAAAAAACTATATGTAATTTCATTTATAAGAGATTTCTAGAAAATGTAAAAACCATTGAAATATAAAGGAAAGCAATGATTGTCAGAGGCGAAGGGTGGGAGTGAGGATTGGCAAATGGCCGGGAAGAAACTTTTGGGAGATGATGGAAATGTTATAAAACTGAATTGTAGTGATGGTTGCACAACTGTATAAATTTAGTAAAACTCCTCAAACTGTAGATTTAAAGTGGAAGAATTTGGGGGCTATAAATTATCCCTCAATAAAGCTGTTAAAAATATTAGAAAGATATAAAAGCCAAGGAAATACCTATTTTGGTCTCATAAAAGAAGTAAACATTATATAGAAACTCATGGGGCATGACATTTTAGAAAATTAGGAAATTCAAGTTACAGTGTGTGAAACATCAAATTAAGAATCAAGCAATAGTTGGATATTTCCTAATTCTACCATCCAATTGGCTCATTTTTTTAAACTTTTAAACATCACTGAATTAGTTGAGCTTATGCTTAATTAATTAATCCTAAATTTAAAACCAAGAGTTAAATATATTCTGGTGCTATCTGGAAGGAGATTTTAGATGATATGGCAAAAATTTAACAGAAAGAGTCACCTGAAGGAAATATATGTTAAGACTCACCTATTACAGCTCTGAATCATCTTTTTAACCATGGTATCAATCACACTTAAAGTACACAAACTAGAGTCCAATTTAAGTCATGATAATTCATAACAACATGATATAGACAGTAGAGTGCAAGGGCCACTTCCCAGTATGTAATGTACTAATGAAAATTAGAACTAATTGGGGGATTAATATATCCCTTTCTTACTCTGATCCACACTCTCACAGTATGTTCACATACTTCAGAAAACCATCAACACAACTTATTTGGATCCAGAAATTCATGTGTAAATCAGTTTGCTAGGAGACAATTCTCCAAAGGTATCTCAGGTTTCTCCAGTGCCATCTTGCAGGAAGGCACTGCTGTCCTTTGGTTACCGACTATCTTCCCAAGTACATTTGGAGATCAAATAGCCTTGGAAGTGGAGCTAGTGTCTCTCTGAAGCAAAGGGTGGGTTTGCTTATTGCTCATAAGAAAAGATTAAAGTTCTAAGCTCAGGTCCCTCTCTTTTAACACAACCCACTATGTGTGCAGCTGATACTTGGCCTTCTTTGTGTCACCTTGTGGGATCAGAGACCTGGAGAATTGGAGCAAATGCTGATACTCTGCCTACCGCTCTGCTGGGAGTAATAAAGTCCTCTGTCTCTGTCACAGGAGTCTTGTGGCTTCTTCCTGAAGGCATGAAATTGTAGCAGGTTAACTTATTAGCTTGCAAGTAAGGTAAAATCTCAGATTCTTCACAGATCTTAACACAATTCCACTTTAAACCTTCTTTATTTGGTTATCAACTCCATTCCAGAGCAGAAAAGCCTAAATTTATTTTGGAAATAGTTAAGACTATGCAATACCACATAATTTAGTCATTTTAACCAAAACAGGATCTTAAAAATTTATACTCCATTTTGACTTGTTCTACTATTTTGGAATTATCTCCTAAAATAAAAGTTTTGTGAGAAAATATCAGCTAATAAAAAATGTTATACAATTAATATAAAACATTAAAGATAAAAATATACAAAAAAATCAGCAAGATTACACATTTACTCAAAATTTTTCAATCTTTTTACACTAAATTAATTTCTTAATTGTATTATTTGAAAATCAAACATACATTTTCCTGAAGGTCACAAATACACACTCTAGCCTAAAATCTAAGGAAAAGCTAATGTTCCTTAAACTAATATTCTCCCTCATAATAGTATAAATTTAAAGATATGCCAACAATAAATGTTAGAAATAATGTAACAAAATTACCACAATTTATCTTTTGCCAATTTAAATAAACAGCATTTTGATAAACTAAAACTCTTCAGGGGTCGTTTTAAGAAAAGGTGTCAAAGTCTCCTTATTTGAAATTTGCTCATTCAGGGACTCTGCTGTGACATGTGCTTAGCAAAGCAGTCACTATTAAATCTGGTTTCTGGGTTGAATCAATAGTCATTGATAAAATGCCTTCAAAAGAACATATATCATTTTGTGCAATTTTGAAAGTGCTACTTGCGATAATGTAAATGTCCTTAACCTTTATGGAGGAAAAACTAAGTGCATTATAGTCCCTATAATGACAGGAATGGCAATCATTAAACTGTATTTCTAGAAGACTAAACCTATTTTTTTCCGTTGACACCTCAACATCAACACAATTATTTTGCTTTGGAGGAAATAAAAGTTGACTTGAGAATGTCAGAGCCTGGATACAGTGAATCTGTAAAGGCAAGGGCTTTTTCCTTCGGGACTTAATTCCAAGGACTCTGGTTTGGAATATTTTAAAGAATTCTCTCAGGAATTATACACACACATATATACATGGAAAAGTGCTCATTTATAAAGTTAAATTTACTAGCTAAATATACTAATAATCAAAGGCACAAATTATATGGACAGACAGCTGAAAGGCATTAAGCTTCATATTAACAGCTACATATGCAACAAGTACTTTCCTTTTTAAATTCTTTAATAAACACATAAGTGCATATAGGATGAAACAAAAGAGTAAAGACAATTCTGAAATTCTTAATTACATAATAATATCACATTTTCTTTTCCTTACTACATTTACATTTTAGATATAACTATATATTCCATATTATGTATTTTATTATTATTTTGGCTCTCGTCTGTGAAATTATATGGTAAAACGCAGTGATGCAAAAATAAAATATAAAATTTTCTAAGTAGTTTGAAATTGTGTATTTTTTTTGCCCTGGAAACTTTTTTGATAACAGAAAGCATATCTAAAGAAATTTAAACTCAGTCAATACCTGACTCCTTTTATATATAAATATATGAATATATGTGTATGCATATACTTAATTGTGAGGTTCAATATGTAAAATCAATTGGGGGAGAGAGGTTAGAAAAATGTTAGCCTAAGCTTTATCACAGGAACTTCAAGACAAACTCTGCTGAAGGCCCACACATAACATTAATCCTTTCCTTCCCAAGTTTTTTTGACTCTCAGCATATTTGACCTAAATGCACACATCATTGATCTGACTCCTTCATAGTTTAGAAAACTTAATGGATATTTATCCCATTTGCCCAAATCCATCAAAAAGCAAAATACAACTGAGTTCAATAGTGAGGTGATATAAAAACAATTGATAAATCAACTATGAAATCAAAGTTTTCCTTAGTCTTAAAATATGATAATTAGCTGGACTCAATTTATTTGAGAATTATAATTTTCTGTCTTTGACTAAGAGCTATCCAACAAGCTCTAGCTAAGAGAGAAAAAGCTAATAGGTAACTAAATGTAAGCATGACATTATTTTTAAGAAGGCAATGTGGTGTAAGGCTTGCATATTTGGTACGGGGCTTTGGTGTCAAAGAGATATAAGGAGATCTGAATCCCAGATCGGGCACTCACCGTCTATGTGAGCTGGAAGTTGATTAACTTCTCTGATCTTCAGAAGAAAAAGAAACTATTTAAAACCTATGCTGCTTATTGGCCCTTCTGCCATTAGGATGTTGTCAGGCCAGGAATGGGAGGCATCATTCTTATCAAAGGGAAAATAAATTTGTAAACTGCTCCATTCAACCTACCCGTGGCTGGGAGGGAATGAGATAAGAAGATTGATCTTTCAAAATCTTGGCCAGTTCTCTGATGCTCCTGAGTGACACCAAGAGTGGATGACTGTGTCTTCAACAAGAACATAAATATATTCTTAGATACGCAAGTGTTGGTCCAGATTCTAGTTAAGAGGCAGAAAGTTAGATTGTTCTGGCTGATAATAACAGGACAATTAATTTCATAAGTAAGCCCCAATAGAGGGCACCCTAAAGAAATGTGAAGAGGGTTAAGGGATGAAGCAGCAGGTTGGGAAGAACAGTTTTTGTAGTGTCTGGAGCCTATAAGTAAGTCTCATAAGAAATTTGGGATAGTAAAAAGCCTTTCAGAAATACAGATGTCTAATATTTAATTTTAAATTGTTGTCCTAATTTTTCGGCAATGTAAATTTTCTCCCAAACCAAGATAGATCCATTTCGTAAAAGTACCCTGTGGATACGCACCTACTGCTTTCACCATTCTCCATCAGCCCTCCTCCAATTTCAAGCACATCTGCGGAGGACAGTTCTGAGCAAGCCAGGACTTACCGACTAGTGCCCCCCTCCGCCCCCACTTGCTGGCATCCCCTTCCTTGGGGCATTCTTCCTTGGGACCTTCTCGAATGCCACAGGAGTTTGTTCATCCTAATACCACCCAGCCTAGAAGCAGAAAGTGTGCACTGCCATGTCAATCTTCAGCCACTGGGGGCAGGAGATAGCAAATAGCTGCTCAGACTGCTGCCATGGAAGGGGACCACTTTATGAGGCATTCTGCATTCATCTCTGGAGCCCCCACTGTTCACAACAGCAACACCAACAACATACCTCCTGTGGGCTTTTCCTCCTTCCCTGCTTTACACCTCCTACCCCCTCATTCTTGCTGCCTGGGTACATCTCCCAAACAGATTACCAAGGCCTTGCCCATCCGTGACTCTGCTTTCAACACACTCCAAACCAAGACACTGTGTGAAAACTGTTTTAGGGGGCAAACAGGGGGCAACAGTGCTGAGTTTCCTGCCTGAGCCAGTACAGAGCTGAGAGGGTCATCAGGCTGCGGGAGGGAGCAGGTCTAGCCAAAACAAGGGATCCAAGCCAGGATCTTGAGGAGCACTGATATTCCTGGGGTGAGTGTAACAGGAGGCTTAAGTCAATCTTATTTATATCCCAAATGACAGGGCAACCTTCACTAACTTATAATTAAACAGTAGGCTCATGAGAAGTGGAAGAAGATTAATTTAATAAAGCTGATTATGATGGTAAGAATTGTGCATTCTGAACCAGATTATTACTGTCAAGATCTTCAGCTTCAGATTCAGCTAATGAATCTCCAAACTTCAGTTTGCATTGTTATCAGTTATACCTTTTGGTGAAATATTCACCAATTAGCAGGTGGCACATTTTGAATCTTGGGGCCATTCTGTGAGTTGGTGACAATCTATCTTTTAAAACTTATTATTTCCTGAGACTCCTATTCATGTACTGTGTTTGAGCCAAATTATTACCTATATATACATTGCATTTTACCATGTCCTATATTTAGAACAGCCTTCATTCTCATCTGCTTTTTTCCCAATACCTAGCCATCTTTCCAGGCCTGCCTGAAATAGCATGTAGTCCATTAAAACTTCCCAAACCATCCCAGACTTGATCTATAAGTTTCACGGCAGTCACTTACCTCCTAGTATAGTTATTTATATGTTTTACTTTCTTCCATATCACAGGGCAAAAATCTATGCTTCAGTCATCTCTGACTTACATATTTGGGATTTCTGTATAGAGTTCAAGGTTAGACTTTATCGACTTACTAACTACCTTCAGCATGCTGGGTAAATTTTTACTACCCAGAGAGTGTTACCAACCGCCTTTGCTATTGGCCTCCAAATTTCCATGCGCCCCGTTCCACATCCATCATTTCATGCACCCTATTCTGAAGCCTCATTCTGGCTCCTATCCCTTAAATAAATACTTACTTAAATGAATATAAATAAATAACTCCTCTTATTCACAGGGTAAACATACATACCAGTTTTCCCAGGCTATCTCCAGTTTAAGCCTGTGGTACAAGTGTAATTATAACATTTCCTTTTATTCTCAAAAGTTTCCAGGTTTGGAGGGTAAATTACACAGTCACCTTATTTATACAGCTTGCATGCTTTGTTGCTTTTCCTTCTCCTCTGAGCTTCACTGATTCCCACACTGCATTGCATATTAGACATCCACAATTGCAGAACATGTAATATTTTTAAAGTGAGGGAAATTGTCATGTAAAATGATGTAACATAGTCAGTTTGCTCCGGGCATACAGAAGGACTTTTCTGTGACCAACATTATAAATTTCTGAGCACTATTAAGTCTGAAAAGCGACACAAACCAGAATGGGTGGGAAGAGAGATTGCATTTGGCACAGCTTCAAAAACATCATTTCAGGAAGAAAAATCCAATTCAATTTTCAGAATGACTGGTTAAACCAATCCATGACAGGTTTATATAATCAATATCTACTGCCACTTACTTTGGCAGCATTCCTGGAGAGATCATTTTCCAAAATTGTCCTCTTCTCAGCCACTTTCCATTGTGTTTTATGTAAACTATTTTGGCTTGTCTACTGTATCCTCTTTTTTTTATTTTTGCTTCTACTATAATAAAGAATTTGACCAACGTATTGTGTTACATACGAAAGAATACACAGTTTTCAATCCTTGTATGCATTTCATCCCTTTATGTATCAGTTTTAACATTATTCTAAGCTATAAGAGATAACTCAAAATATTTTCTCACTTCAGAGTCTCTTGTAGATAATTCTCACCCAACACTGAAACCAAGCATTTCTATCTCTGTTATCTATCCCATTCTTACAAAATGGCGTGCAACCTCCTTCTCTACTCTTTGCAAGAGTAGCTCTGGACATCCCCGTTGAAGGAATTAGTGTTTTATTTTGCTGGTCAGCAAAGTCTTTGGCAGCAGACGTAGCCACTGGTTAAAGAACGGTTCGTTTCTCCAAAATGCCCTCTTTCAAAGGATAAGCACCCAGTTAACTTGAGCATACTAAAGAGAAATGGATCAGGAACTGCTTTCACTTCCCTGCTTAAATATTCCTCATAACTCTCATCAGCTTCCCATGGCTATGAGAACAAAATCCAAACCTAGAACCCTCTGCGTGGTCTGGCTGTGGTCCTCTCTCCAACCCCATCTCATCCAACTCTCCTCCGATCACCATGTTCCAGCCACACCGGCCTCCTTTCTACTGCTGAAGGAACATGCCAATCTCTTTCCCTTCTTTACTGGGAAGGCACTTCTCTCAGCCCCTCCAGAAACAGGCTCACAGTCATGCTCCAGGCCTCAGCTCAAGCATCACCTTCCCACAAAGGCATCCCCTGACTGCACTCCAGTTAGTTTCCTTGATTGCCTTCTTAATCCCTCCATAACTCTCATCACAGTGAATTTTCTTATATGTTTTCTTACTTAGTTGCTGTCTGTCTATTCATTAGGGACTGTATCTGTCTTTTTACTGCAACATCCCAATGTCTAGCACATAATAGATGATCAATGAATGTCTGTTACATGAATGACAGCCCTAAACAAGACTGATGCAGGCAATGCTTCTAATGGTATTATTTTGTCTGCCTCCACTTCTGCTAGTATCTAGTGCCTCTCCGGCAAACTACCAATTCCCACTAAAAATCACTGGATCTCAACCTTGGTTGCTGCGAGCAATGAATTAAAGCAGTCAACCTCTGATATGGGGAGGGGAAAAAGGGGAAGGATAACTCGGGGAATGCAAAGAAAATAGGTAACATTGTTTAATCCTTATGTCAATCCTCTAGATAAACAGACCAATAATATTTAATAGGAGAAACAGACTTTATCTCTGAAGTGCCCTTAGTAGGCTTCCGTGACTAACAATTACCTATAGTAAAAAGAAACTAGAATCTATAGGCCATGGATAATGTTACATGTACTATATCACATACAAAATGGATCTGTTTAGTAATTTGATTGCTCTACCATGGAAAGTGATTCCCACAACCCTCACAGAAGAAGGTTTGAAGCTTCATCTGTTATTCTGGGTAAAATGTGCATGCCCAGTGAGGGAAGATTGGACCTGAGGAGCCACCCTTAAGTCTCCATACCTCTTTTGCTCCATCTGAGCAGCTTGATGGCCTATATCACAGAAAGTGTGTAGTAAAGCTTGATGCTGAGTAAGATCTCTTATTTAGGAGACTCTGATTTGACTACCCAATTGTGTGTTAACTCAGCTGTGTATTAGAATCTCATGGAGAGTTTAAAAAAATACAAAAGTCCAATCATTTAATAGTAGGAGAGAGAGGAAATGAGCCTACTGAATGATTTTCTATCATTTAATCCTGGCCTGAGGAAGTTTAAAATATAACCAAGTGCTTCGGGTGATCCCAGTTGCAGTAGGTTGAATAGTGGCCTCCCTACAGAGGCGTGTGCATCCTAATCGCTGCAGCCTGTAGTCTTAGTCAGCCAGAGCTGCTGTAAGTCAGCTGTGCCGTAAGGTCATAGACTGAGTGACTTAGACAACAGACATTTATTTTCTCATAGTCCTGGAGGCTCCGTAATGAACATACCAGCAAATTCAGTTCCTGGTGAGGACCCTCTTCCTGGTTTGCAGATGGCTGCCTTCTTGCTGTGTTTTCACATGACAGAGAGAGAGAACAAGTAAGCTCTCCTGTATCTCTTTATATAAGGGTACTAAACTCATCACAAAGGCTCCATCCTCATTATCTTATCTAAACCTAATTACCTCCCAAAGGCCCCCATCCCCAAATACCATCACGTCGGAGGTTAAGGCTTCAACATATGAATTTGAGGGGGACACAATTCAGTCCATGGTACCGGTGGATGTGACCTTATATGGAAAAAGGTCTTTGCAGATATTAAGGATCTTAAGAAGAGATCTTCCTAGATTAATCAGGGGGTCCTAAATCCAGTGACAGGTGGCCTCAAAAAAGAAAGGCAGAAAGAGATGAAACACAAAGAGCAGAAGGCCATGCAAACACAGAGCTATAGACTGGAGTTATGGAAGCCCAAACCAAGGAACACCTGTAGCCAACAGAGCCTGGACAAGGCAAGGATTGATTCTCCCCTGGAGCCAGTAGGGGCAGCCCAGCTTGCTGACACCTTGATTCTGGACTTCTGGCCTCCAGAACTGTGAGACAATAAATTTCTGCTTTAAGCCAAGAAAGAAAAAAGTACCAATGGCCAAATTCCACCCCTAACCAATTAAATCAGTATCTTCTGGAAGTGAAGTCCTAGCACTGCTATTATGAAAAGCCCCAGACGTAGTAACTCTGCCATGTAATCAAGGTTGAGAAGCACTAAACCGTTACCTCTTCCAAAGAGATTTTCATTTTAATGAGGCTTTCTTCATTTTCAAAGACCAAAAATATTCTTGATCTAAAAAAATAATTTCCAGTAGCAGATTATATGTATTAAGGAATGTATTGGAAACTAGGGGTGGTGACGATATAAGTTAGAGGCTTCTGGATCCTTTAAAATCTGTTGTCACTTCTATTACGCCTGGAAAATAATATTTAAAAAGAAATTTGAAAAATAGGCTGAGGAATACTATAAAACAAAGAAGCATTTTTATTTCTTGATACTGTACTAAAAACAATAATTCTAAATTAGTCTATAGAGCAACATCAAAAAGCTGGGTGTTTTCTTTATGTTATCATTTCCTATAGTTTTTTCTTCCCAATATATCGTTCTGATCAATAGCGAATAAATCTACTATATCAAGTGAAATGAAGAAGCAAAATAATCATAGCCTTGCAAGGAGGTAGAGACAGTTCATCTAACCCCAATCCTTCCATTTTAACCCACCGTCAGCGGGCAGTGCAGAAGGTCACCTCTTCATCTCTATTTCTTAAGGAAAGAATTAGTCATACATATTGTTAAACTGGCTTCATCCCCAAAGAGTAAATGAGAGATGAACCGCATTGAACAAAGGCACATCACTGCACTCAGAAAGCCATTTTCTTGCAACAGGAAATCAATGTAAAGCAGTCTTACAACATTGCATGACATTAAATGTCTATAATCACTTTATTCCACTTAAGTTGTATAGATGTGTTCCACCAGCATTCTCCCTCTATAATCTCTCCCTAGGAAAACTCATCTCCTTTCACAATCAGAAGGATCACTTATAAACTAATAGCCCTCAAATCCCCATCTCTATCCCTGACATCCCTTCTGAGCCCCAGAGGCTGTATCGTGCAGGAGCTAAGAATGTATATACACGCTTTGGAGTGAGAGTGTCTACGTTCAACTCCCAGCCAACACTCGGAGGCAAAATTATTTATCTTTAATAAACCTCACTTTCATCATCCTTAAATTGAGAAAAATGCATGTAGCTCTGTGCCTGGCAACAAGCAAGTACTTGATAAATCTTGTATTTACTATAATTATCATCCTTAGGCTTATCCCCACAGATGTCCCAGGAATGCCTCAAATGCAAAATTGCCCAAACTTGAATTCATTATTCTCCCCAAACACTTGATTCATCTCTGTGATCTCTGCTGTATTCTTTAACACCATCATCCTACCAATTATGTGGTCCTCAGGGAATCATTGTTTCATTCCTCCATCTCCCTAATTTCCCACTTAATGTTTCGTTGCCACATCCTATTGCTCCACCTCTGCTGGGACTCATCAATCCATCTTCATCCACCCGCATTGACATGACCTGAATTCAGGTCATCATCACTTCTATATTGCAAACTCCTTGTAACTGGCTCCTAGGCTCCAATCACTTGCCTTCACATTGCTGCCTGATGTCTTTCAGCTACACAGATCTGAGCTGGAAATGACTCTCCAATGCACTCAAGTGCTTTACTTAGCAGGTCATTCAAGGACTTTCAAAATCAGGCCTCAACCAAACTATCCAGTCTCATCTTTCATATAATCTTCTTAAGAGGATCTCAATCTCACTACTTATGATAAATGATACTAAAAAGAGTCCCCCACTCCCATGGGCATTCTCAGAGACAAATACAATTGCCAGACCACTGACAGTAAATCTATCCCTCAAGCAAACAGGATACAATGCAAGTGAGAGCAATGTTATTATATACAGATCCTTCATGTGATTCTAATTTATATCTTTTAAAGCAAATTATGAGTAAAACTTTGGTACTTTATAATTAGTTTTTGAAAGATTGCCAGATTTTTATCTCTCATTCAATCTTAGTAAGTTTTTAGGTGATTATATTATGGATGAGTAATGCTGGCCAACAAGCTAAAATTCAAATTAAGCCTAAAAGGCCATTATGATTCCACCTAGTGCACCCTTTTCTTTCAGCACCCTCCCCCAAACACCTTATCCCACAACCCACGACCTCCCATCTCTTGACTACCCAAGTATATAATGTTCCCTCTGCCTTCTGTGCCTTATTCACCCTTCCTTATCCTTTCTTATTTACAGGTATCCATCCTTTCACTCTCAGCTTAATTAGCACCCTGTCTTTGAATGTTGTCTGACTCCCTGGAAGAGAGGGTGCACATTTCTCCATGTATCTGAACTCCAGGCCGTACTGAAATTCTAAGTACAGGTTTCAGCTCAGGTTGGACGGACCCCTAATCTGCAAATTGCAACATCCAAAGTAATCTCAGAGAAAGAGTCTAGGAAAGAAACTGATTTTGAAAACTTGAAAAATGTATAAGTGATGTGATTGCAGAGATAGAGTCTAGGTATAAGACAATTGGATAGAAATCGCTACTTCGAGTCAGAGAAACACTGAGCAGAATATACATAGAAAGGTGGAGCCTGCGGAGATTATCGAAGATGCTGGATATGAGTCATCAGCTCTTCTCCTGAGTCATTTAGGCTCTCAGCCAAGAATGGAGAAAAAGCTCTAAGAGGCCACTCTGGCACACCAGTGCTATTATACCTTCCTTATTTTATGGGAACTTAACAATATTTTTTCTGAGACAAACTGATGATGGAGAAAAAATTCTCTAGGGGAAGGAATTAAGTGTAAATGTGTGAATAGTGAAAAGAAAAATAAAACTTTACATTAATATGCTGGAATAGAAAAAAATGGGGAGGCAAAATATACTTTTGTATATCTTTGATACTAATGCTTTAACATATCTTTAATTACTAATATAATCTAGGCATGCTAATGTACGCAAATTTCAAAACAGAATCGGGAACCACCTAGTATTTCTAGACTGAGGCCAGAAAACACAGCTCTTAAACTTTTCTAGGTAGAAAATGGTTCATCCTATTATAAAGTTTGTCGAATTTTTCCTTGCTTTGATTAAGATAAAGCAAAAAGCTCAAAATCAGGCCATAATGAGGTAACTAAAACAGCAATAAAACTCTGCTTCCCACTGGCAAAAAGTTCCTTACATTTAAAGATGAAATTTCAAGCAAATTTTCATAGATTTTAAATGTAAAGATCTCTGTTGTAATTATTCTTTATAATATTTTTAAAAAATTTATAAGATTTAAATAAAACTCATGGCTGTCAAATAAATAATCTCAACCTCATCAGAACAGATGAAGAAAAAATTAGAACCCTATATTTGACATGCATATAGTGATTAGATAGATGGATAGATAAATACTTAGATATTTGATTGATAGATATTAACCAAGTTTTAGTTTGTTTTTTAAAATATGTTTCAGTTTATTATATTAACATCTCAGTAGGTCTTCTCAATAAAAAGGAATTTGTATATAGGTGGCAGCCTGAAATTTATCCTTTTCTTCCCTAGCCAAGTTGTGTGCCCTAGCTCAGAGCTATACCCCGGAGAAATCAGCATCTTCTTCTAATTCACAGCAAGGCTAGCAGCAGATTTTATGATTCTATAAAAACTCAAGTGTCTGCATCGTTTTTAATACAAAACCAAAGATATCACATAACATCTGACATGTAATAGCTCCTTACACTGCAAAAGCATCCATTCATTCATGCATGCATGTTTGCATGCATGGGACAAATATTGATTAAGCACCTACTATGTGCCAGGGCTCTCCTAGGTATGGAGGACACAGCCCAGAGCAAAACAGAAAGAAATCTCTGTTCTCATGGAGCTTACATTCTAATAAGGAAAGACAGACTCTCAACAGGACAAATTAGTAAAACATAAAGCATCCAGAAAACAGAAACATAAAGCAGCAGAAGAAATGCTAGGGAGAAATACAAGGAGATACATAAATGATAAGAAAAATGAAAGCAGAGAAACGGGATAAACAGAATGAGGAGATTGGGGAAGTAATTATAATGTTAGAGAGGGTAGAGAAAGCCAACACTAAAGATTGCATTTGAGTAAAAACCTAAAGGAGATGAGGAATAAGCTGTGCACTCCTCTGCGGGAAAAATTGGTCCAGGGAGTAAGTAGAGCAAGTGCAAAGGCCCTGAGGTGATATTATGCAAGGTGAGTTGGAGAGTTAGTACTGTCAGACATATATTGTACTTACAATATGCAAGCCACTACTCTAATCATTTTACATAAAAATACCCATTTAGTCTTCATAACAATCTTATGATACAGGGGCTACTATTATTCCCATTTTATAAATGAGTAAAGTGAGGCTTAGGTAAGTAGGTAGCTTGCTCCAGATCACATAACTACCCAGTTTGGCCCCAGGGCTGATGTTCACAACCACTCTGCTACAATATGTCTTAATAATTTCATGATGTTTTTCCACCAGTGAATGAAGATTATGACTATACCTACAACAAAGAAATAGGAGAAAAAGTCTTAATAATCCTATAAAGTTGATCAACGCAATAAGACAACTCATAAAATCCTTGGCCAAGGAGGTATGGATCCACTAATTCCTATGTGAGGAGCCTTGCTCCCTGCTCAGCATAAGGCTTTCTCATTGGTTCAAGCCTTAGAAATGACGTAAAATTTAAAAAGGAACAATCTTAACAAATCACTGAATTGTGATTATTATGATTCTGGGACATAGCTAAGTTAATTGCCTACTTAAAAAATGTTAGGTAAATAGCAGAATAGTTAATAGCAATTCTACAGCAAGATTTTCTAAATATGAGTTACAGCTCCATTGTTTATTATCTATGATGTCAATAAGCCACTTAACCTCTCTGGATCTCAGAGTATTCCTCTGAGAAACATGGGTAGTAATGGTAGTTACCCTGAGGGTTTTTGTGAGGATTAATTGTGTTAGCAGTGTCTATAGTTGGGAAGGTCTGAGACAAGTGTTAGTTTTATTATTACTTCAGTGACAGTGTGGTATACTGTGTAAGCAGGGGACTCTAGTGGTGGGCTGTACGGATTGGAATCCCAGGTTAACCACTTCACAGAGTGGTGACTTAGAAAATTTACTTAACCCCTCATTGACTCAGTTTCTCATCCGTAAAAATGGGAATAATAACACTAACACCTTCACAGTGTTGTTGGAAGGATTAAGTGAGTTAATATGTGTGAAATGCTTGGGCCAGTACCTAATCCATAATAAGTATTATATTTTTGCTGACATTGACATTATTATTATGTGTCCTTTAGCTTCGTTAAAGAGGTAATTCATTGTCTGTTGCATTTTAGTTCAAGAAGCCATGAACAGAATGTGACTGCTTCTTAAATATCTTTCTTTTTGTTGTGATCCCACATCAAAATGTTTATAATATGCTTCTCCCTGTCATTTAGGGAGAATCCAACCAATTAAAAAGTATACTCAGAGTTTAGGCATTCTACTCAATAGAGACAAAATGTTGAGCGCTGTGCGCAATTATTTAGCCACTTCCCTGAACAGTGTGCTCCTGCAGGCTTCCTTCCCTCCTCTCGTTACTAACACGAAAATTCAGGTAGCTTTAATTTCGTATTCCCCGTCTGTAATTACCAACATCTGACTGAGAGAGTGTTTTCAGTATTCATTCACATTTGACAGTGAAACCCTGATAACGTATAAAGATCTATGACGTGAAATTTTTTTCCTTATTATAGGATAGTTTAGGGCCTGCACCTAATTACATACAAGGGGGAGAAAATGGTGCCACCGCTGTAGTTAGCCATACTGGTGACAGTTACCATTTGCAGCGAACATGTCCTTACCAAGGTTCCATCTCCGTGCCTCCGCACCCAAACTGCCACGCATTGCCTTGGAGCCTTTCAGACATATTAACTGAGGTGTTTTTTACAGAGAACGTTACCTTTACCCTTACTCAAATGGGAGACAAACTTGCCAAAAACCTAAATTGCTGTGTAATCAGCTTGGTTGACACACTCAGCAGAGTTGGCAAGACAGGACAAATCTTATAACAAACATCCGTTCCTGATGCTGCCCTAGGAAGGAAAACACATTGGCTCAATTCCATGCTCACCACGAGCCTAGGGGGGAAAATGTCCACGCAGAAAGTGATTGAAATGTGCAAAGTACCTTGAAAGATCAGCATAAGACGTTGTGTGAAGGAATTCTGAATATGGAAATTGCATCTCAGACCTCATTACAGTTTTAGTTGCTGTAATGATCTCAATAGGAGTGATTTTATCAAACAGTAATTCCACTATGTGACTCCAAAGCTGATGTGGTTATCTCCCCTCATTTTGAAAGCTTCGATAAAGATTGTCATTTCCTATCTCTACTGATACTTTTTAAAATCTGAAATTCAACCATTTTATTAGGTTAAAGAGTGAAGCAGGAATTACCAAGTGATGTTATCATTTAAAATACATGGACAACACAATAAAAGGGTCAAAGTATAAAAATCTCTTTCTGGTATTTGAGGGAAAAGATTCTTTTGTTGTAACCAGGAAAGCACAATTTTTAATAAGTTATCATAACTTGTTTCTGATCAACGTTTTTCAAATATTTTCCAATTTGTATTCTCCTGAGGGCCTCTACAAAGTTTCCACAGAATCTGTTTAGAGCAATGGTATGTAACCTTCTTTGTCTTTCAAAACTTCAAGAATCTTAAAATTATAGATCCAAGGTATGGATAATATACATACAGAAAGACATGCATATACGAGAGGTTGATTCCAGTTATCAGAAAAAAAAATAATTCTTTACTCAAGGAGCCATGGATTTTCCTTACTCTTTTCACTATTTTAAAAACATTACTCAGAAGACATTTTCTGTGAGTTCCATTTTATCAGATTATGGCTCCAAAAAGTCATGTCTTGGGCTACAACTCGTAACAGTGACGGAATCATCTCACCATCTCTGAAGTTCTACTGAACACAATCGGACATTTTCTGACATTCTATTTGTTTAGAACTAGAATTTGTCTCTTCTCCATTCACTACCTTTGCTTTCATCTCTAGTAGCTGTTGCCAGTAAATTAGCAGCCTCGTATTCAAAAAAGGAGGCCAACAAATAGCATTTCTGGAGGTATTGATAAAACTACTCAAATCCAGAAGACAGACCACATTCTAGGCCCTCTCTAACATATTTGATATAGAAGTAGACTCATTTATTTAGAATATGAAAAAGAACATAATTAATTTTAATTGCAAGCATGGAATGTCATATAATGTAAAGTTGAGAAGAAAAAAGCTTTCCAAATTTTCAGCATAGTTTAGGAAATTCCGTAAGAACAACCACTTCCAGGAATCTAGATCCATATTGCAATGCAAGTCTTCTTTGCTCAGGGATCTTCAATGTTATTGGGAAAACTGATAATGCCCAGCTCCCCAGAGATTCAATTTCAGGAGAGTCCAAGGCCAGGGCCCTCTCAGAAACACTCACCTATTTTTAATGCTTACTCTCTCTTCTCCATTTCTTCCCCTTTGAACAAACTGGTTAAACCATTACCTCCTTTCAGTCAGAAAAAGAGCTTTCACATCGATTCCTGCATACATCCTAAAATTCTTAAGCCCTCTAGATTCTAGATCTTGATATTTATAGAATGGACTTTGGAATTCAGAGACCCTTTTTCCCTGGAGTTTGAGCCTTAAATGAAAGTCTGACTTCAAGACTACTTTTTCTGCTATACTCTTTAAACATGGTGTGCTATAATACAGAAATATATTTGTTCTTTGTCCCTAGTTCCTAGTACAGAGCTCCTAAAATGCGAAAATTTCCTGAGGAATGTGCGTGTCTTGTGTTATTCATAAGGAGCATATTTGGATCACGTCTGAGTTTATGATAATGAAGTGAAGTGATGTAGGATGGGGCCCTTATTTAGCCTTAGAATGGGGGCTGGTCACCAGAAAGACCAAATGATTAGGGAGTTGGAACTTTCAGCCCTACTTCCTGACGTCTGGGAAGTGAAGAATGGTCTAGAAGTTAAGCTCTATAAACAATCTTGAATGAGATTCAGACAGCTTCCAGGTTGGTAAACACATCAAGGGGTTGGGAGGAAGAATGGTGGACGCACAGAAGGTATAAAAGCTCCACACATCTTTTCCCCCACACCTTCTATTTGTCTCTTCCTACATTGTATCCTTTATAATAAACCAATAAATATAAGTAAAGTGTGTTCCTGAGTTCTGTGAGCCATTCTATCAAATTGTTGAACCTGAGGAGGTGGTTGTGGGAACCACTGGTTTATAGCCAGTTATCAGAAGATCGCCCAAGACTTGTGACTGGCATCTGAAGTGGAGGGAAGTCCTGTGGACTAAGCTCTTATTCTGTGGTATCTGCACTAACTCCAGGTAGTTTGTGTCAGAATTGAATTGAAATATTGGACACCAGTTGGTGTCTGGAGAATCAGAGAACTGGTTGTCGGTGTCAGGATTTTTAAAATCTAAATTAAGAAAACTAAGCACTGCCTTCATCATTCTTTGCTGTATTGCCACTGCACCCCTCTCCCATTCCTGCCTCAAGCATGCATGATTCAGCATCAATGAATGGAGCACTACAAAAGAATGAGTATTACTTGAGGTGGTAAATATGTATTATGGACTGAATTGTACCCCTCTAAAATTGATCGGTTGAAGCCCTAACCTCCAAGGGTACGCTATCTGGAGATAGGGCCTTTAGAGAGGTAATTAAGGTTAAATGAGGTCATTGAGTGGGATCCTAATCCAAAGGGCTAGTGTCCTTATACAAAGAGGAAGAGACACGACACAAAAGATCTCTCTTTCTCCCTCTCTGTCTCTCTCTCCACACAAACAGAGGAAAGGCCATCTACACGGCAGGAAGAGCGCTCTCACCAGAAATCACATTTGTACCACTTTGATTTTGTACTTGATGCCTCTAGAACTGTGAGAAAATAAATTTCTGTTGTTTAAGCCACCCCGTTTTGGTATTCTGTTGCAGCTGCCTGAGCTGACTAATGCAATCTGATAAATTTTCAAAAATATTAACACATTCTAGTCAACATCTCAATCCTTTTTAGCCTAAAGATTGACATTTTTTCCTGCAGATAAAATAGTATGTAATATCAGGGATGGGGCAGGTGATACAATTATTTCAACTCAAGCACTTCTGTTAGCTCCCTGCTAAAAAGAACCTATAATCCCAATTTCACAAATATTGATTTTTCACTTTGGGCCATAACACTACAAACTCAAATTTTCAACTCAAAATTCAATCATTCACTCTCATTTCAATACAAATATTACTGTGCCAACAGGAAAATAGACATAGTCCCTGCCCTCAAGTTGTTTACAGTTTTGTGAGAAGACAAACATCACCCCAATAGAAACACTATTCGCAGAGGTTCAAGTGGGTGTGGTAATCCACGCACATTATTCCACTTTTACTGATACCAGGTAGATGCGTGAAGACAAGTACAACAGTCCCGTGAGAGCTCCTTTTTCATAAAATACACAGAAATATACTTAATCTTGTCAGACATGTTATGCTTCAGAAATGTGTTGAGATTACATAGTTTTGTAATTAGCGTTTTACGTGAGAATTCAAGAATGACTTATAAAAAGGCCAATAGAACTAAAAGGACTGATTTATGAAGAAAGATTGAAAAAAGTAAATGCCTGTAGCTTGACCAAATAAAAACTGAAAGGGAATATGGCAGTAGAAATAAACTCGAAGTGTTTACAAAAGAAAGAAATTTCAATAATGGAATTAAGGTAAGGAAATTATTTTTTTTACATCATAGAAATTAAGCACCAGCTTTATCATTAAACTAGAGATGCAGTTAAAGCTCTGTAAAATGGTGCATGAGCTCAGAACTGAGGAAAAAAATCCCAAGGACAGTCTATTTGGTCACTAAAAGCAAGGTAGCCATGGGACAGTTTATCTCTTCATGGTTATCAGCACTCAAAGCATTTAGGGGGATAGGGACATTGGGAGAGTTTTCTAATAGCTCAGGAAAGAATAGATGGGAAAAAAATTAAAGAAAGTTAGACTGAGAAATCTTGAAGCCACGGAGTGTTTATTCTTGCTCTGACTTGTCATCCTTTCTCCAAAAATTCAAGGCAAAATAAAGGATTTTCTTTCTGCTGTGAGAATCAGCCTCAGAACCCTATTAATCATGGTGCCAGAAATGGCATCGTGACACCTACATGTCACATGTAAAATAATCTTGCTGGTTGATATGGAGAAAGGTAAAGAGTGTGTTTTTCCATGGATCTCTAAAACACACCTCACCAAGGAGTCCCCAATCCACTTACCATCCTCAACAAATAAAGTGGATTTACCTAGGATGAAGAGTTGTTGAGGTGAATTATAATGTTCCTAAGTTTTTTTATTTTTCAATTACGTGATTTGAAATTGAACCTGCAGTTATATTGGATCAGTTAAGAAAACCAAAAACCTTTTAAAATCACACATAAGAAAGAAATATATTCTAATAAATATTTTAAATGGCACTAAAATATTAATAGTACAGTGTAATATTTGCTTTTCTCTGAAATAAGCTCATTTTTAAAGATGCTTCAAAGAGAAAAGAAAAGAAAGTGGAAGAAGTCAGGCAGTCACATTGCTCTAGCCCAAGTGAACCCAGAGCTTAGTGCCTTAAGCTCCCTATGAGTAAACAGCAAAGGTAAGATGGCAAGCTTTTGGCTAGACTTACAAATGAAGCTCCTGAGATTATGAATTAAAACATCTAAGCAAACTATTTACTATTAATGCCAAAGTTATTTCCTGACATCTTCAAAAACCAAGATAAACATTGTAAAAGTGAACTCTAAAATACAGCTTTCCCATATCCTCCTGAAATCTCTACTGTAGCTACCTTTGTCCAAATGGGACACCACATGGATTTTCAAATCCTCCTGCCACACCATCTCTGCCTCTTAAGCAGAAAGACCACCCAAAAGAAGGCTTTGATCTAAAAGTAACATTGTACTTTAAAAAATTGAAGACTAGGCAACAGCAATGGTCAGGGTGAAACCCTTTGATCCTTGTGCATTAATCCCTGTGGACTAGGAAAAAGAGGAACCAGGGTCCAAGTACTCAGTGAGAAAGAAATATGCAAGAATTTAGATTTATAATCTTCTCAAACTCTATAATTTCATCATGTCCTTTTTTCCACTGTGAATTTATAATTTAATTTGGGAATTCTTTTAGTTTAGTAAACTGTTCTGGATTGTCATTAAACTAGAGAATATATAGTACAATCTGGAGAGAAAATTTTCTTCACCATTTTTAATCATTTATTAATTTTAAATCAAAAACGTTAGTTTAATAAAGAATTATTCAAAATAAACAATACCTCAGAAAATGCTGTTCATTGTAAGTAGCAATAAATTTTTAGAATTAGTAGAAAGAAGACAAAAGTGGGTTGATTTTCTTTAAGTGATTCCTAGGAATGCATCGATTGGTCTTGGTTATTTTTAACTTATGTTAGAACGGTGGTTAAAATTTTGGACTCTGCAGTGGTTTTTAAAACATGTTCCAAAAAACTATTGCGTATAGTTTCACAGAGAATCATGGAGTCTACAAATGTTCGATTTTAGTTAGGATTTAAAATCTATATTAAACTATTTTTAAATCGTACACACATTCCAAAAGAAATAGATAGACATGGGTTCAAATTCTGATTCTATTATTTACTAGGTGTTTGAAGGTGAGTAATGTACTTAATCTTTCACATTCTCAATTTTCCTACATAGACATTGAGATAATGATAGTACATCTCTCAGAGTCATTGACAGGATTAAATGAGATGCTGCAGGGAGGCAAAACAGCATAAGTGCTTCAGAGCACAGGTCCTGCAACAATATTTCTCTAAGTGTAGTCCCTGAACCAGGAGCATCTGCTTCACCTAGGAACCTGTTAGAAATGCAAATTCTTAGGCCCCATACAGACCTACTAAGAGTGGGACCATCAATTACTGATTAACAAGCCCTGCAGGTGATCCTGTTGTACACTAGAGTTGAGAACCACTCCCTGGATTCAGTCTCCTTGGTTTGAAACCCAGTTTGGCCAGTTAATAGCCAAGGGCAAGTCACTAAATTTCTATAATCCATATAAAGTATTTGAAATATACTAATAACTGTTAGCTATTATTAAAGTGCTTAGGATAGTGCTGAGCTATATTAAGCATCTCAATAAACACTAGCCAATAGAATGGTAATTATTATTTTAATCATTATTTTTATTATTATTACATGTCATTGTGAAACAGGATCAAGAAATAATAAGCTTAAATACATTCGAGTTTAATAAAATGCTTAAATTACATTCAACTTCAAGGTGAGGAAAAAAGAAATTGAAAGCTTATGGCTACATATGGAAATTTCTGTGTGTTCTTAAAAGTAAGACTCATTAGAAGGTGTCCAATATAATTATTTTTAAGTTCCAAAGAATTCATATTGCCTTTTCTTCATATGATCAAACTTATTGGAGGCAGACACACTAAAAATAAAATTGATTGACCACGATCGCTCATGTGGTTTGAAAATTCAAAGATTAGAAAGACCCAACATTCTTTCTAATCTGCTGATTTTACTCTTTTTGAAGTTCAAATGTCCACACGGTGGCAGGCTGGAATGCTAAATATGATACATCAGTATTTTTTTCATCCTTTCTGTCTTATAAAGGTTCAAAGAAGGGCAAACATGCCAATATGCACATGGTCTGACATTTAGTCCTTTAATGCTGTGACAAAAAATGATCGAGGATTAAGATCTAGAGAATGGAGATGTTCGTGCTTGGATGAGATGGTCATGAATACAACAGCAAGCATCTGTTTCTTTACGGCCTGAGGCCCTGCAACTTCACAGCAATCTGATCATACCATCTGTAAGCTGAGGAAATGCTTTTTAAGTGTCTTAATTTGCCGTTTATCATATTTATAATGCTTTGCCATTATTATCTTTTTCTATAATAATAACACATTAAAATCTATAGTGCCTGAAATTTTCTGTGCCAGAAGATTTTTGACTACTAGTTCAGGCTCCTTCTTTCTTTGATTTGCTAAGCTGTACCTTTTTTTAAGACCTTGCCCATTTTATCTAAATTTTCAAGTGTGTTGGCCTAAAGATTGTTCAGAAATTCTTCACTTTATCTCTTTAAAATCTCTGTAAAATCTAAAATCTCCTTTTTCATTCTGGTATGAGTTATTTGTGCCTTCTACTTTATCAATCAGTATCATTGATCAAATTTTGTCTATTTTGGGAACGAGGCCCACGACGCAGTGGTTAAGTTTGTCATGCTCCGCTTCAGTGGCCCAGGTTCATGGGTTCAGATCCCAGGTGTGGACCTACACCACTCATCAGCTATGCTGTGGTGGCAACCCACATACAAAGTAGAGGAGGATTGGCATGGACGTTAGCTCAGGGTGAATCTTCCTCACCCCCCCCCCCCAAAAAACAATTTTCTATTTTTATTGCCTTTGCAAAGAACAATTTTTTGGCTTTATTCAAACTTCTCAGTGGTTATTTCCATAACATTAATTTCTGCTTTCATCTACATTGGTGTTATCTTTCTCTTTATTTGGATTTGTTTTGTATTTCTTCTTATAACTCATGAAATTGATGTTTAACTCATTAATTTTCAACTTATTTTCTAAATAAGTAATGTTTTATCTGTTTTCTAGTAGTTTAAGACATAGTAGTATTTTCCCTAAAATTTTCTTTGTTTTTCATCATTTTCTGTACCTGTGATGATTTATTTTTAACGCATGGATACTTTAGTTAATTTCTTAATTACCAAAGGTACAGAAATTGTTTTGTTTTAGGGGGCAAAATTATGATCAGAAACTGAGACTGCCTTTGCCAATAGTTTATTTAACACAGGGTCACTGTAGGATTTACAATAGTTTTGCAAACCAATAGCATAAGAGATAATGTCTCTTAATAAGCCAATAAAGGAATAATATAACATATTCCAAACCAATGATAGATTAACCACACTATTGTTCCAGGCAAGCAGAGATGAAAGGAACAAAGTCCAAATTTATTCTGAGGTGTACTATTTTTGTTTTTGTTTTTTACTGAGGTCCTATTGGCTTACAACATTGTGTAAATTTCAGGTGTACATCCCTAGATTTCAGTTTCTATATAAACTGCCTTGTGTTCACCACCAACAGTCCAGTTTTTTTTTTTTTTTTGAGGAAGATTAGCCCTGAGCTAACTACTGCCAATCCTCCTCTTTTTATTTTGTTGAGGAAGACTGACCCTGAGCTAACATCCATGCCCATCTTCCTCTACTTTATTTGTGGGACATCCACCACAGCATGGCATGCCAAGTGGTGCCATGTCCTCACCCGGGATCCAGAGAGCTGACTTCCAGCTGCTAGTGCAGAATAAAAGTCCCTTGTGGCTAGGGATCGACTGTGCCAGTGTTGGCAGGCAGGCTGGTCTCCTTCATGGGGCCACTGTGAGGTTTGTCATTACTACCTATAAGGGAGTGGGCCTTACCACAATAAGAGCTAATGCCCAACGTCTTTGGAGAGTTTATTTAGGTCAGCAAAGTGTTGCCTTGCAAAGACCAAAATTCTCAGATATTTCTCACAAACTCTGGGTATTTATAGTCTAAATGTACCCTTGTCATAGTTGCTTCCCTATGTGTTCTTGCCGATCAGCCCCCAGCAGGGTTCCTCATCAACTGAGCTACTGAGTTCTTATTGACAATAACAGATGAGATGATGACATCCTGGTACAACATACTTCATTCCTATATTGAAACAACTTTTTTTAGTCTTTGTCGTAAAACAGTGGACTTGAAATGATGTCAAACCAATACATAGCAGAAATAATCCACTTAATTTTATTAATGATTACCAATTGAACTCTAGGTTCAATCATATAGGCGTGGTAATAGCAATCCTTTGAAATACATGGAAACTTGCATTATGGTCAAGTTTTGTGTGATCAACTTTGGTGAATATCTTATGTGTGCCTGAAAAGAAGGTGTATTCTATAGCCATGTGATATGGTGTTCTATTTGAATCCATTAGGTCATATTTGTTAATCACATCCCAGAAGTCTTCTATATTCTGTACTGATTTTGTTCACTTTCTATCAATTACTGATGATATTTGCTAAATTATACTGCTATGATTGTGGACCTGTCAGTGTTCCCTGCATGTCTATATTTGCTTGGCACATTTGGGAACTATATTTTTAGATACATACAAACTCAAAGTCATTTTATGTTCCTAGGAAAATGAAACTTTTAGCACTATCAAATGATCATTTTTATCTCTAGTAATGCTATGGACCTTAAATTCTATTTTTTCTAATATTTGAGTAGATACTTCAGCTTTGTTTTGGATTTTATTTGCAGTTGCCTTTTTTACTCTTTTGCTTTTCACTTTTTATATAGATTCATAGTTTACTTGTGTTTTTCATAATACTTTTCTTTCAGATAATTTCATTTAATATTTTTATCTAAATTGGGTAATTAGACAATTTATATTTAATGTACTTACTGATCTATTCGTATTCAAGTCTACCATGTTATTTGTTTGTCTGTTTTTTACTTTATAGAGGTCACGTTGGTTTATAACATTATATAAATTTCAGGTGTGCATCACTATATTTTTACTTCTGTATAGAGTACATTGTGTTCACCACCAAAAGTCTAGTTTCCGGCCATCACCATAGACACATGCCCATTTACCCCTTTCACCCTCCTACCATCCCCTTCCTCCCTGGTAACCACCAATCTATTCCCCATGTCTATGTGTTTGTTTATTTATCTTCCACATATGAGGTAAATCATATGGTAATTGTCTTTCTCCATCTGACTTATTTCACCTAGCATAAAACACACAAGGTCCATTCATGTTGTCGCAAATGGCAAGATTCATCTTTTTATGGCTGAGTAGTATTCCAATGTATACATATGTACCACATCTTCTTTATCCATTCATCCATTGCTGGGCACCTAGGTTGCTGTGCACTAACACCTGTTGCCAATCTTTTTTTTCTTCTTCTTTAAAGCCTCCCATTACATAGTTGTATATTCTAGTTGTAGGTCCTTCTAGTTGTGCTATGTGGAATGCTGCCTCAACATAGTTTGATGAGCAGTGCTAGGTCTGTGCCCAGGATCTGAACTGATGAAACCCTGGGCCACCCACATGGAGAGCATGAACTTGACCCCTCAGCCACAGGGCCAGCCCCACTTAAGTTGCTTCTAAGTATTGGCTATTGTGAATAATGCTGCAATGAACATAGCTGTGCATAGATCTTTTCAAATTAGTGTTTTCATGTTCTTTGGATAAATACCCAGTAGTGGAATGGCTGGATCATACAGTATCTCTCTTTTTAACTTTTTGAGAGATCTCCATACTGTTTCCCGTAGCAGCTGCACCAATTTACATTCCCACCAGCAGTGTATGAGTATTCATTCTTCTCCACATCCTCTCCAACACCTATTTCTTATCTTTTTAATAATAGCCATTCTGATGGATGTGAGGTGATATTTCATTGTAGTTTTGATTTGCATTTCTCTAATAATTAGTGAGGTTAAACATCTTTTCATGTACGTGTTGGCCATCTCTATATCTTCTTGAGAAAAATGTCTGTTCATATCCTCTGCCCATTTTTTGATCAGGTTATTCTTTTTTTTGGTTGTTGAGTTATGTAAGTTTTTATATCTTTTGGATATTAACCCCTTATTAGGTTTAATTTGCAAATATTTTCTCCCAGTTGATAAGTTGTCTTTTAGTTTTGTTAATGGTTTTCTTTGCTATGCAGAAGCTTTTTAGTTTGATGTAGTCCCATTTGTTTATTTTTTTCTTTTGTTTCCCTTGCCTGGGCAGGCATGGTTTTCAAGATATTGAAAGACTGATGTCAAAGAGCATACTACCTATGTTTTTTTCTAGGATTTTTATGGTATCAGGTCTTACATTAAAGTTTTTAATCCATTTTGAGTCAATTTTTGTGTATGGTGTAAGATAACGATCTACTTTCATTCTTTTGCATGTGGCAGTCCAGTTTTCCCAACAGTATTTATCGGAGAGACTCCTTTCTCAATTGTATATTCTTGGTTGTTCTGTCAAAGATTAGCTGTCCATAGACATGTGGGTTTATTTCTGGTCTCTCAATTCTGTTCCATTGATCTGTACATTTGTTTTTCTGCTAGTACCATCCTGTTTTGATTACTACCGCTTTGTGATGTATTTTGAATTCAGGGAGTGTGATACCTCTAGGTTTGTTGTGTTTTCTCAAGATTGCTTTCACTATTCAGGGTCTTTTGTTGTTCCATATGAATCTTAGAATTCTTTATTCTATTTCTATGAAAAATGTCATTGAGATTCTGGTTAGGATTGCATTGAATCTGTAGAATCTTTAGGTAATACAGACATTTTAACTATGTTTATTCTTCCAATCCAAGAACACGGAATATCTTTCCGTTTCTTTGTGTCTTCTTCAATTTATTTCAGTAATGTCTTGTAGTCTTTAGTGTATAGGTCTTTGACCTCCTTGGTTAAATTTATTCCTAGGTATTTATTCTTTTTGTTGCAATTTCTACCTTTACATTTGCTAACAGTTGCTTTGTATACTTTGGTGTTCTTATGTTAGGTGCATAGATACTAATAAATGTCATGTCTTCTTGGTGGAATTTCCCTTTTATCATTTATAATTTCCATCTATGTCTGTTGTTATCTTTTATGGCTTAACGTCTATTTTTTGTGGTAGTAGTATATCTACATCCATTTTCTTTTTTTTTTTTTTTTGCCATTTGCTTGGAGTATCATCTTCCATCCCTTCACTCTGAGCCCATGTTTGCCTTTAGAACTGAGATGAGTCTTCTGGAGGTAGCATATTGTTGGGTCTTGTTTTTTAATCCATCCAGCCATTCTTTGTCTTTTGATGGGAGAATTCAATCTATTTACATTTAGCGTGATTATTGATATTTGAGGGTTTAATACTGCCATTTTATCTTTTGTTTTCGGTTGCTCTGTATTTCCATTGTTTCTTTTTCCTTGTGTTTCTGTCTACCATTTCATCCTGGTGGTTTTCTGTAATATTTTTCTGTTTCCTCCTTATTTATGATTTGTGACTCTGCTCTGATTTTTTGTTTTGTGGTTACCATGAAGTTTGTATAAAAGATCTCCTAGATGAGATAGTCCTTTCTCTGCTGATAGTATCTTATCTCCATGAGCCTGTGGAGGTTCCATCCTTTTCCTCTTCCCCTTCTATGTTTTTGTTACCAAATTGAAGTGGTTCTAGTTATTTTTGATCCTTTCTTTCCCTTTAGCTTTTATGTTATAATTAAGACTTTGCTAATTTATTCAGATACAGAGTTGCAATTTTCTGGTTCTGTCTGTTTATCACCTTTCTCAAAGGTTTGTATACCTTTGTCTTTTTGTTTCAGGTGGGAGGGTTCCTTTCAACATTTCTCATAAGGCAGATCTACTGGCAATGAACTTCCTCAGCTTTTGTTTGCCTGGGGCTCTATTTCTACTTTGTATCTGAAGGATAACTTTGCTAGAAAGAGTATTCTTTGCTGATAGTTTTTGTCTTTCAATATTTTGAATATATCACTCCACTCTCTCCTAGCCCTATAGAGTTTCCACTGAGAAATTCACTGATAGCCTGATGGGGATTCCTTTCTAAGCTATTTTCTTCTCTCTGGTTGCCATTAATATTCTTTATTTGTCCTTGATTTCTGATGGTTTTAAAATAATGTGCTTTGGATAAGGTCTCTTGGTGTTAAGATAATTAGAAGTTCTATTAGCTTCATGTAGTTGCATGTCCAGTTTCTTCCCCAGGTTTAAGAAGTTCTCAGCTATTATTGCTTTGAATAAGCTCTCTACTGCTTTCTCCCTCTCTTCACCTTCTGGGATACCCATTATCCTTATGTTGCTTTTCCTAACTGAGTTAGATATTTCTCATAGAATTTCTTCATTTCTTAAAAAATCTTAGTTCTCTCTCCTCTTCCACCTGAATCATTTCTAGACTTCTATCTTAGAGCCTGCTAATTCTCTCTTCCATATGGTCTGTTCCATTTCCAATGATTTCTGCTTTACTTTTCATCTCGTTAATTGTGTTCTTCATCTTCAGAATTTTTTTTAAGTTTCAAACTATTTGGTAAAGTACTCCTGTTCATTAATTTTATTCCTGAGCTCATTGAATTGTCTTTCTGAGTTTTCTTGTAACTCATTGAGTTTCTTCATGACAGCTATTGTAAATTCTCTGTCAACTTTATCTCAATCTTCTGTGATTTCAAGTTTGGTTTATGGAGAGTTGTTATTTCCTTTATGTTCTGCCATGTTACTATAGTTCTTCATCATGCTTGATAAGTTGATTCTCTGCTGGCACATTTGTGGTAGTAGATATCTTTCTTACTTGGGTAAGGCTTTGGTTACTTTGATTCTGAGCTGCTTCTGGCTATATTTGAGAGCCTGCTCTTTCCATCCTCCACTGCCTCTGCCAGAGGCATTGTCAGGTTGAAGATGCCACCTGCCACTGCTGAAGGAGGAGCAGAGGCTAAGTCACAAGTGCCATTGCTTCTCCTGCAGCTTCTGGCTTCCAGTACCATTGCACTTTTTGAAACCTCAGGTCAGGGCACTGCCACCCCTGCTGGGGGTATCTGTGGTTCAAATCATCACCACTGCTGGAAAGACTTGCATCAAAATCATCACCAACAGGGGAGGGAGAGGGGGATGCTCCCCTAGTTACACTGCTTCCTGGAGTCCCAGTGCACCCACCTTCAGTATATAGATGTATGGACCTCTTGGGCATTCTGGTGTGCTCTTCAGGGAGTCCTTTGTTGGTCAATAGATGTCCTACTGGTTGTAACTTGGAGGGAGAGACAAAGGGAACAACTCACTCCGCCATGATGCTGACATCCTATTTTGAACTTTCTAATTGCCCTGCTTCTTTCTAAAGATTGGCACCTGAGCTAACATCTGTTGCCAATCTTCTTCTTTTTTTTTCTTCTTCTCCCCAAAGCAGCCCCCAACCCTGATACATACTTGTATATTCTAATTATAAGATCTTCTAGTCCTACTATGTGGGACATTACCTCAGCATGGCCTGATGAGCAGTGTCATGTCTGCACCCAGGATCCAAACCGGCAAAACCCTAGGATGCCAAAGCAGAGTGTGCAAACTTAACCACTCGGCCATGGAACCAGACCTTGCCCTGCTTCTTAAATGCTTCTTTTTCAATCCTTTCTTTTCTTCTTTTGGAAGGATGATCAATAATAATAATGTCATAGTGGATTAAAATGATAAGAACAAAAACACATGACAACACTAATGCATAAGTTGGGATGAGAATAAGCATAAAGTAAAATCCTTGTGTTAGCCAGTAAGAGGCTAATTTTGTTGATCAATATTAGCAAAATGAAAGGTGCATCTTGTAATTTATAAGCAAACTGGTAAAAGATATGAAGTAGATAACTTCCAAACTACTGGAGGGAAAGCACGGGAGGATGAAATATATTCACCAACCCACATTTATTGTTCTTCATGTCTTTACAGAACACATACCTTCACGATCCAACAAAACCTTCCATACCACCTAACTGGTCTCTCTATGAAGCATGCCCTAGGTAGTTTCTTCTGATCTTTCTTCTACCTAATTCTATTTCAGCTGTCTGTAATCAATCATTAAACCTATCCATTGAGTCTTCAATATTTGTTATTGTAATTTTTATTTCTAGAAGTTTTATTTCACGCTTTTTCAAATATGCTTGGTCAACTTTTATACTTTTATGTTCTTTTCAGCTGTATAAAAGTTTGTGTTTTATAATATAAAATTATAAAAATAATAGTTGTTTCCTAATCTTTAGCTGATATTTCCAGTATATGAAGAATTTTCGGGTCTCTTTCAGCTTTGAATTTTTTTCTGCCAATTCTCTCCCTGTGCCTTTTTTCTATGCATGTATATTTTTGACTAGTCCTGCTTAATGTGCTTCAAAAAATTATTTGTGGGGAATCTTTGATACCTAGAACAAAGTGACATTTTTCAGATAAGATTCCTATTTGCTTCTGCCAGAAGCTTAGGGAAACTACAAGTCTCGTTCTTGTTAAAAATAACTTCATGCCTTCACTCCAGGGTTTTTGAACTATCCAGCTGGTGTAAATTTGGGCTGCAAAACTGCATCAGAACCATCTAATTTTGATTACTTCCAACGGACTTATTTTCACCTCTGACCTGTTGAGCACTAAGGCAACATTTTTTTATCAGCTCATAGGTGCTGGGTGTGGGGGTCTTATTGCTGCTCACTTCTTCCTGAAAACCTATATATAAATCAGCCTGGACTGTAAATGGCTGTCTTTGTTTAAGATTATGACATTTTTACAGAGGTGAAATATAGGCACACATCTTCTTTGTCAGAACATGATTTAGTCTTTATTGTTTGACACTAAAACATGTATAACTCACATTATTTCTGCCTTATATAAACATCATCCATGTACTCATTCAACTAATGTTTATTGAGTGTCTGCTGTCTGCCATTATTACTCAAAGTGTGGCTTATATCACTTAAGAACTTAGAAATATTGAGCAGCTAGGTCAGTTTCAAATTCTCTTAAAAATCGAGATGGATGTTAAAGTGTAATTTTAGGTCATGATGAATATGATCTAAAACTCATGAGTAATGTATTATCAAATAATAAAAATAGTATTAGGATCCTAAATTTTGTATGAATCTAATGTGAATTTCTTAAATTTTTTCAACAGTGTTCAAAAATATTTTGTTTTGAAAAGAAAAATATTAAAAACAAGACACTCAAATCAAACTTGAGCTCTAGCAAGAACATCTAAAAATACTATATGAGGACAAATAAAATCTTCACATTAGTATTTAAAAGTGTCACATTTTTGTGCCTCATGAACTCAGTATTAGTTTGTGACATAGAAGTAATATTAGGAATACATAAAAAGATTTTCTCAAAACTTATTTTTAAAGCATACGGAGCACTTCATAAACTTTTGAATAAATGGAAAACTCAATGAACAAAAGGTTATCTAAACATAAACTCTACTGAAAACAACTGTAGGATCTAATTTCAAAGCATTCTGGAACATAATTGAAGCAGTAATTACCTGACTTCAGGATGAACAGTAGGAGGCATTCATTTTTTTTTTCAGCATATCACATAATTTTTACCTAAGAAAATACTACCTTTACATTTCTAGCAACAGTTTTGATGGATAGGAACAAGAAGCACTTGCACTATAATTTTTCAGTGCATTATAATAAACTGAATGTTTTCTAAATGTCATAGTTTAAATTTCATGGGGTGTGAAATCTCCTTTGAAATGAAATTTAAAGCCTTTTTCAAATAGAAAGACTAATCTTACAGTCAAAAACACTTTATATTCCCAGACATTATTAACCTTGGAGCACGGCTTGCAAGATGATAATACTTTCTGACATATTAAGATTAAATTTGTCTTTATATAATTATGTTAAAGAATACATTTAAAATAGATCAGATTGCAAGAGAGGTGGTAAGTGTGTGCAATAATAGAATTTCCATTTACTAACAATAAATTTAACTACTCATCATTTATATGGTAATGTTAACACATATTTGAGCAAATCACTTCTAAAGAAAACTATTTTTGGATTAATCATGGTGGTTAATGTCAAAATGGTGACATTGCACAATAATCTAAAAAAGAATTGGCATTAACTTCTTATACCACTTTTAAATATGAAAAAATGCATAATTATTTTTTATTGATAAAGTACAAATTCCTTTTTATATAATCAAATGTTATTTTAGTGCATCCCAAAATGTTTTAAAATGTGGTTTAAAAATACATTAGTTAGGGGCCGGCCCAGTGGTGCAGCAGTTAAGTTCACACATTCCTCTTGGCAGCCCGGGGTTCAGCAGTTCAAATCCTGGGTGCAGACTTAGCACCACTCGGCAAGCCACGCTGTGGCAGGTGCTCTACATATAAAGTAGAGGAAGATGGGCATGGATGTTAGCTCAGGGCCAGTCTTCCTCAGCAAAAAGAGGAGGATTGGCAGCAGATGTTAGCTCAGAGCTAATCTTCCTCAAAAGAAAAAAAAAACAGTAGTTATACGTTTGAACACCTTGTTTTCACAGTTTGTTTTTAATTACAACTATATTTTTTGCAAGAAGAATACTTAGTGATTGGCCATTTTTCTCAGACATGGGCTGTCAATGCCAAAAACCATTTCAAATATCAAAGGCAACAATTCAATCATGTTTTTATCTTCTTCAAGTCCTTGAAATCTTAGTGACAATGGAAAGTATTATGTATTTCTTACAATTTTTGTTCCTTCGTAATAGGACTAATAGGAGTTAGTCTTATTTTCATGATCCCAATGTTTTAGAACACAATCAAAGATAACAAGTCAGACAGATGAAAAAACGAATGAAGACTGGATCATCAACCTCATACTTGTCCGTGAGCAAGAAAATGCTGCCTCTTCTAGGGTAATAAATATTCCACATTGATTACTAACTCCCACCCCTCTTCACAGGGCTTTGTCACCTTATGTACTCTTCTCTGACAATTACGGATTCTTCTGGGCTTTTGGCCCCATCTGCTGGTTGGTTATGAGAGTTGATGACCAGGTGCTCCATGCTTGTCTCAGAAATCTGTGCACCAACACGGCTTCCTTCACTTTGTTTATATATTTGTTTCTGCTTGTTTGATACATGTTGTCCATAATTTAGTTAATTTCAACGCAGTATTTGTGTTACCCAGAGATACAGCTCCCTGTAAATCCTGTTCATTCTTCTTCTTGCTTTCTCTGTGCTGCCCCCTTGCCTCAGAAAAAGACTCTTTTCTTAACCACCAATCCCATCATCAACTTCTCATCATCAATCTCTCAATCTCTCCAATTTTCACTTGAGAAACAAAAACAACATACCTGATAAATCATAATGCTAATATTACTAACAACCTAAATCAAGAAAAAGAAAAACCATAAAGCATACTTTAAGCCCTCCAAAGAACTGAAAATTTCCCCCTAATTCCTCACTAAACTTGCCTCTTCTCAATAAACTAATATCCCTCAACACTAGGATTCAAGATGCGCTGAAATCTTTTCTCTCTTTCCCCATTGTAGATGCTCAATTTTTTCAATTATATTAAGGAGAAATATTTCATAGGGGGTGTGTGTGTGCCCACACACACATGTGTGAGCATATATGTAAGTGTGTTGCATGCATGTGTGAGCATGTGTGTGTGTTTGTGAACTGGCTTCATTCTCTTACTTAATATTCAAAGAATAACTTCTATTTAAAAACACTCTCCAAGTTGCAGTAAACCAACTTAAATAACCTGTGTTTATATTGGATACTGCTTATATTAAAGCCTTTTATCTTTATTCTCAGTTTAATTTCTCCCCAGTAAGAGAACATTTTGTTTAATGCTTCAAGCACAAGGACACAAGTAGCAATTGGCAATAAAAATGTTTATGCTAACTTACTTCTCCCAAAGAGCTGCTTGCACATTTTTAATGTTTTAATATGTATTAAAAGTATTGATTCTTTCCAGAGGAATTAATACTGCATCCGGGACCGCCTTTGTTCAGGTCAAATAAGACCCACGAGCAAGAGGTATTTGCATCCTTTAAAATAAGTTTATGTAATTGGCAACTGCACTTAAGGCTACCATTATTATAATATCATTTTCATTTTAATCACTTGAAAAGCAAACTAAATGGCCAACTAAGTCCTTGAACCGAAGAACAAAATCTTGACTTTAATCATCTAAACTTAAGTGAGTTTAGAGAGTTTTTCTTGCTGTTGAGGTTTTCTTGCTTTTTTCTTGCATTTTGAGGTTTTTTCTTGCTTAGAAATGCTTCATAGAACATTATTTGTGGTGGAATTCCATTAAGATACTCACATGATTACGGAAACAACTAAATATCCTGAGCTAGAAACAAGTCAATCCTGATCCTTGCTTTCCTATTTGAGTTTTCAGCAAAGGGAAAAATGTTTTTACTAAGTATAGGAACAGAATGCTCTGCTTTACTTGGTCTGTTCCAATAGAAAGATCTCTGAACTAGAAAGGAGAAAATTTGAGCTTTTATTGTTTTGAGGGGATAGTTCAGCACTCTACAGTTTACAAAGCTCATTCATTTACTGCATTTCATTAAATATATTCCTGAGTTCAGCCTCTCTGATGGACTTGAATATATCAATAAAACTTTTCTTAATTTCATTCTCTAAATCCATAAATCTGTAAAGAGGATAATGAAAAAGTGTTTTTGATTTTGAAAGGAATGCAAATTTGCACTGATTTGGGAGCTATCTTTACTTTTTTTTTCTAGTTGGTAGTACTCAAATACATTGCCTCATAGTATTGATACAGAAAATATAATTTTATTGTATAAAATAAAAATTGGCCAATGTAAAGAAATGGCTATCCCAGAGGATGAAACCGTTGCTATTTTTAAGTTGTACATTCTGAAGTCTTATTATGTAGAGTTTTAAGCAAAAATATTTTTGTAAGAATTATCACTATCATCAAATAATCTCTTCAAAATTGTTATAATAATTGTTTGTTTATTCGTTAGCCGTATAGTTATATAAAACCTTGATAGAAGATATTAATGTAGTACTATTTGAGAATCATGATTTATTTAGAGTGCTATTTATAATTGTTGAAATATACAGTACAAAGTTAATATTTGACAGCCATTTGAAAGCACATCACAGAAACGGTGACTTTTGTTTTAAATAAAGATAAGCTGATTTTAATATTTGCAACGTATTATACAACTCAGATGGAACTGTAGAAAAGCTTTTATAGTCACTTGAATGCTTCAGAAAATATACAAAGCATGATTATGTTCACTAGCTCTTGGAAAATACCATTGAGACATGACCTATAGTGACATGTTTCCACCTCATATTTGTCACTCATATGCTTTATGCTCAGCCAAATTTAAAAGTGAAATATGTCACTGGAGTATAAAGACTCTGAGTCAGACTTCTAAACTATGAGCCATTCGAGGTGAGCTGGTTTCATTTTCCAGAGCACCTTCCCCGCAAAATCAAATAGAAACATTCTCTTTATCACTGCTTACCAAATGGCTGTTCTAAAAGAATTAGCGTATTACTATCTATATAGATTATAAAGCTTGTGTTAGTTACTCAGTCTGCTATAACAAAATACCATAGACTGTGTAGCTTAAACAAGAGAAATTTATTTCTCAGAGTTTTGGAGACTAGAATTCCAAGATCAAGATGCAGGCCAATTCCATTCCTGGTGAAGGCTCTCTTTCTAGCTTGCAAATGGCTGTCTTCTTGCTGTGTCTTCACATGGTAGAGATGGAGGGAGAGAGAGAGCACTCTCTTGTGTCTCTTCTTACAAGGGCACTAATACTAATCGCATAATAAGGGCTCCATCCTCATGACCTAATTACCTCCCAAGCCCTTATATCCAAAGACCATCACATTGAGGGTTAAGGCTTAAACATATGAATTTTAGGGGGACACAATTCAGTCCATAGCAAAGCTGACACTTAATCGTGACACATCACCCAGAGAATCGATAGAATTCATTAATGGCTATAGCAGTCTCTCCACCCCTCACCAGCCCTCCCCCAATATACCCAAAATGTGTATATTGACTCTTTAAGACAATTCTTTTTTTATTTATATTAAAGCCATTAAAGAAAACATAAAGCATTAATAAGGCTCTCTTGTAAAGTTACTAAATTCCTATAACACATGTTCTCCATCTTATCAGAATAAAAAAGTCTGTCTCACTAATACTCAAGCCTCTCTATCCAAAGAATAGTATAAAAACCAAACAGGATGTCAAGAACATCTTTAAATTGTCTGCTTAATATGATATCTATTTTAGGCTCCAAAAATATACATACTAATTAATGGAACCCACTAACAGACCTAGGAGATGTTTAAAAGCCTATGACAGCCAAATGTGATTGGGACCTCATTAAGATTAAGATTATGCATTGATGACTGTAAGAAATGCTCGCATTGGCAACTGCATGCAATTTCAGTTCTACTGGAAGTACCATACACTTCTAAGGAATTACTTGGGTAACATCTCTTTCCACAAAGTAATTACCTTTTTATGTTTTGACATGGATGACACTTGTTAATGGCAAAGTCTTAAGGTGTTACAAATGCATAAATCACTGTCAAACACTCTTGATTACATAATGTGAGGTATTTTTATACTAGCATCATCATTATCAAAAAAGTACTTAAGTTACTCTGCTAAGAGAATTACATAAATGCCTTTTAGTAAGGAGGGTTCCCATATTGAAAATAATAACACACGTGAATACACAGAGAAAGAACATAAGAAATGCAAAAGATAAAGTATTCAATCTAGAGGATGTTGAAGAGTAAGTCAGAGGTAAGTGTATTTTGAAACTGAGAGTGACACACGTTTGTTGATGAGGTGAATTTATGGTGAAGTTCAATGATAGAGAAAAGCTATATTTAGTCCTACAGATATTTGAGTATGATATCTCATAAAGATGCTACTATATTGAGGTCATGTTCCTGTATTGACCTAGTCCACCAATGTGTATGACCAGAAAATAGAATGGTTTATATACATTAGTGACTGGAAACATAGTGCAAGTACCAAAATATGTATATTGAATTTAAAATACACTATTACTCTGAGGAGGAGAGGATTACTTTCTTAATTATATTTTAATATGAGTTAGCATTTCCGGAACACACACTGCTTATCGAAGGGAAAGATGCTTTAGAAATATGCAAATACCATCCAAATGTGAAAGACACAATGGGATTTGGTCTGTCATCATACACACACACACACAACTGGAGACCTTGGATGTTGAATCCACTCCCCTTTCACAGAGGCTTCCTCTCACAGAATGCGTTTAAACCTTTCCTTTGAAACTACTTGCTCTGACTCTGTCTATAGCAATCCGTCAGTGTGATTTGTAGAAGCAGGCAGTCAAGTTCAGTATACAGCTGTTTTCCGTATAGTTAACCACTATTTTCCTCTCATGTCTTGGAGAAATAAATTGCCAGGACTGAAACTTTGTTATTTGTGATCTAGTCACAGCATTAGAGGCTTAACGGGCCTCATATTCTCTGATGAACTGTGCCCACAAGTTTTAAGGGGCACCGAAGTCCCTGAGTGAGCAGGAAGTCAGCACTGGGCAGTCAGAGACGGAAGATGGATGGAAAAGGGAAAAACTTAAAATGGAGATGAGAGAATGGGAAGAAAAAGGAAACAGAAGGTAGTGACATAGAGAAGACGATACAAGCAAAAGGAGCAGGAGAAATGTGTGTTTTGCACATTGTGGAACCTTTTCCTTTGTGCTATGAGGTGGAGAAAAGAACTTTCACAGTATTGGCAGAGTGTTCAGATGGAGGGTTTGTTGCTATAAGAAAGCCCAGAAAAACTGCTTTCACTCCAAAATTCTGCAGCAGCAACAAATAACTATCACCATCTGAGTGCTTACTGTGTCCCAGATCCCGGAGGCGGCATGCAGACTTGTTTTCTGGCTTCCACTCTTTAAGGCAAAACTATAATGTGGTTATTTATGCTCACTTCGCAGATAGAGACACAGAGGATCAGATCATTTAAGTAACTTGCCAAAAACAACAGATCTCTCGAACGGAAAAGCCCAAGATTCCCAACTTCCACTCCCACGACACCATTTGATGGACTTATTTCTAATAGTCTACATTCCGATTATTTCTGATATATTAAGGCAGCATTTGGTAGTCAGTTTTAGGATCCCCTGTGCAAGTGTTTTTGATTGATGTCCATTGCTTAATCTGTGTAGTAAAGAGGAGTCCACTGTGGGGGATCAGCATTTCTTCCTCTCCAACCAAGGAGGACTGGTAAAGGCAGATGAATGTGTCCAATAGCAGACTCTCTAAGCCACAATGATTGACTCAGAGATAGCCATGTGGACCAGCATGGTTCAACTTGTGGTTTTCCTATTATGTCTCTCATGGAAACTGGTAGAAGTGGCTGTTCATTATGAGACTATAAAGTCTGGATTATGAGACTGTAAAGTCTGGATTATGAGACTGTAAAGTCTGGAGTTGCCTGGTTAAGTGTCTGTGACTTAACCCAGTAGAATAAGGCCTTCAGGCACAGGAGGCAGATTCCTGGCAGCATTTAGATCTCTAATTCCAAGCATCTCTGTGTCTAAGCATGCCCTTCTTAGAGTTTTGCCACGCAATCAATATTTCTCAATTTTACCTGTTGACAATAGTGATATTTAGTCATTTTAAATAAGAGGAATCCTGATTTACATATAAGTGAACTCCTGATCAAAAAAAAATGCATACAAATTTTTTAAATGGCAAAAAATAAATATTTATTTCATTGCATAGGAAATTGATTCATTTGCCCAGAACATAGAAGAATATATTTGTTTTTAAAAATAACTATCTTGTATGTCATAGAAAAAATAAATAATATACATTTCTTATGAAAATAAACAAAAAGTGAGAAAGGAAAGAAGGAGAAGGAAAGGAAAGAAGATTCAAATCAGGCAAATAAAATGATATTACATGTGGAATTCTGTTTTTTAAATGCTATGAGAAAACATTGAATGTCAATTATAAATTTTTCATTGGTAGAAATAAGCTCTGACAGCCTTGACCCACATCATAGATAAGAGATGTGCTCCAATCTGCCATTATACTTTATTTCAGGTGAGGGTAAGCTCATTTAAAGGAATAGCAGAGTTCTGCAGTGCTCTCAGGATTTAATTCTGCTCGCATCCTTCCTTGGTCCTTCAGTCAATGAGGTCATCTTTGGCTGGATCTGCACATTGATATTGATACCTTATAGCATCGTGAAAAAGGTCGGAAATCCACATTTCAATTAAGTTAAGGGACATGGACTACTGACTGTTTTTATTTGACCTTTTAACCCTATTGTCTACCCTCAACCCACATTCTTGAGGCAAATCCAAGGACACTAAGGAAATGAATTGAAAATCACTGACCAGGAAGACAGGTGGTGTGTCTAGGGCAGCACCCTACACAGAGGAGTGAATGTCAGCATAAAATATCAAAGAAGAATACATTGGAACAAGTAATTTTACTGTTGTATGCAAAGCCTATGTATATTTCTTTAAGGACAATATATATACACTAAAGAGATGAGGTCTCTGGAGCAGGTGTGAACAATGGAAATATCATGCAATGTGATGCCATTACTTTCAGTAATTTGAGTGGCCCATTGCTAAATGCATGAAGAGTTTGACAAATTTATTTCAGGTACTAGAATGAAAATTGGTGAGTATTTAAAAACTTTACATCATATTCAAATTATATTTTTCATGTTTATTTGAAAAGTCTAGTTTTTTCTAATTATTTAGTGTAATATTTTTATTTACATACTTCAATTCGTGTGAACAATTATGTTGTCATTTAAGGATGGATTATAGCCATGTAAAGTTAAATTTTAACCAGCGATCAACAGGACAATGTTTTGTTCAAGAAAAATAACAAGATTTGCAAATTTCTTTTTAAAAAAGTTGACCTTCAAAGGACATTTTGCTTTCCTATAAGCTTTCTTTTTATAGATTATAAAGAAATTGAAGTATGGTCATGAATAAAGTTTGGTGAAGGAAGTGGCTGTACCAACTTTATTTGCATTAACTACTATTATCTTGCTGTAACACTATTGTGATGACCAGGATCTTTCTTTGGTGAGGAAAAATAAGATAATTTTGAATAGGTTATTCCCAGAAGAATAAATATAGGTTGTGAATAAACATATGAAACTATGCTTATTCTCACAAATAAAGGAATCCAAATTAAAATGAAATACTGCTTTCAATGAAATTTTAAGAAAAATTTAATGAAATTAAACATATCTAAGTGAAAAAGACAATAAACTATAAAACACTCATTTATTCATTCAATAAAGATATATTGAGTACATACTTTGTGTCAGGCATTCTGTGCCCTGGAAAAGTAGGTAAGAAAACATGCAAATCCCTGCCCTCATAAAGCTTACATTCTAGAAGGGAAGGCTAACAAAAAACAAGTAAACAAATAAATGATACAAATTTTGAAAGTTTTAACAGTTAGGAAGAAAATAAGGAATAAGGAGCAGCCAAAAGGCTAGGTGGTCAATAGGGTATGTATCTTAGAAAAGAAACAAAGTGACATTGGAGGAAAGCCCTGAATGATGGTAATGGACCAGCCATAAAAGTACCTGCAATACATCATTCTAGATAGAGAGAGTAGCAAAAATAAAGGCTTGGAGGAAAGAATACGACTAGTATACCAAGAAGTGAAAAGATGACCAGTGTGACTACAGCATATGAGCAAAGAGAAGAGTGGCAGTAAACATGAGTGATGAAGGCAGGAATCAGACCAGATGGATTTAATATATACAGAAGACTCCATATAAAAACAGCAGAATACACATTCTTCTCAAGCAAACATGGAAAATTCTCAAAGACTGACCATGCATGGGGAAACAAGGCAAGCCTCAATAAATTTAAAAAAACTGAAATCATATCAAGCATCTTTTCTGACCACAGTGCTATGAAACTAGAAATCAACTATAAGAAAAAGCCTGGGAAAATCACAAACATGTGGAGACTAAACAACATGCTACTGAACAACAATTGGCTCAATCCAGAAATCAAAGGAGAAATCAAAGTTAGCCAGAGACAAATGAAAATTAAAATACAGCATACCACCTCTTATGGGGTGCAGCAAAAGCGGTCCTAAGAGGGAAATTTATAGCAATACAGGCCTACCTCAACAAAAAAGAAAAATCTCAAATATATAATCTTAAAGTACAACTAACAAAAGTAGAAAAAGAACAACAAACACAGCTGAAAGTTACCTGAAGGAGGGAAATAATAAAAATTAGAGCCAAAATACATGAAATAGAGACTAAAAGAACAATAGAAAGGATCAATGAAACTAAGAGCTGTTTCTTTGAGAGGAGAAATAAAATTGACAAACCCTTAGCTACACTCACTAGGAAAAAAAGAGAGAAGGCTCAAATAAATAAAATTAGAAATTAAAGAGGAGAAATTACAACAGATACCACAGAAATACAAAGAATTATAAGAGAATACTATGAAAAGCTATACACCAACAAATTAGACAATCTAGAAGAAATGGATAAATTCTCAGACTCATACAACCTCCCAAAACTGAATCAAGAAGAAATAGAGAATCTTAATAGACCAATCACAAGTAAAGAGATCAAAACAGTAATCAAAATCCTCCCAAAAAACAAAAGTCCAGGACCAGATGGCTTCTCTGGAGAGTTCTACCAAACATTCAAAGAAGAATTAATACCTATCCTTCTTAAACTATTCCAAAAAATTGAAGAAGACAGAATGCTTCCTAACTCGTTCTACAAGGCCAAAATTACCCTGATACCAAAACCAGACAAGGGCAACACAAAGAAAGAATTACAGGCCAACATCAGTGATGAACATAGATGCAAAAATCCTCAGCAAAATATTGACAAACCAAATACAGCAATATGTTAAAAGGATTGTGCCACCATGATCAAGTGGGATTTATTCCAGGGCTGGCTCAGCAACTACAAATCAATCAACTTGATACACCACATTAACAAAATGAGGAAAAAATATCACGTGATCATCTCAATGGATACAGAGAAAGCATTTGACAAGATACAGCATCCATTTATAATAAAAACTCTGGGGGCCACCCTCATAGCCTAGTGGTTAATTTTGGTGTGCTCCACTTTGGTGGCCTGAGTTCAGTTCCTGGGTGTGGACATAAACCACTCATCTGTGACCATACTGTGGTGGCAACCCATACACAAAATAGAGGAAGATTGGCACAGATGTTGGCTCTGGGCAAATCTTCCTCAGCAAAACAAACAAACAAACAAACTGAATAAAATGGATATAGAAGGAAAATACCTCAACATAATAAATGCCATATGTGACAAATCCACAGCCAACATCATACTTAATGGCAAGAAACTGAAAGCCATCCTTCTGAGAACAGGAACAAGACAAGGGTGCCCACTCTCACCACTCCTATTCAACATAGTACTGGAGGTTTTGACCAGAGCAATTAGACAAGAAAAAGAAATAAAAGGTATCCAAATTGGAAAGGAAGAATTAAAACTCTTGCTGTTTGAGGATGACATAATTCTACATATAGAAAGCCCCAAAGAATCCATCAGAAAACTATTAGAAATAAGCAACAACTACCGCAAAGTTGCAGGGTACAAAATCAACATACAAAAGTCAGTTGCATTTATATACACAAATAACAAACTAGCCAAAAGAGAATTCAAGAACACAATCCCATTTACAATCATAACAAAAAGAATAAAATATCTAGGAATAAACTTAACCAAGGAGGTGAAATACCTATACACTGAAAACTATGAGACATTATTGAAAGAAATTGAAAAAGACTTAAAAAAATGGAAAGATATCACATGTTCATGGATTGAAAGAACAAACATAGTTAAAATATCCATATTACCTAAAGCAATCTACAGATTCAATCCAAACCCAATCAGAATCCCAATGAAATTCTTCATGGAAATACAATAAAGAATATCAAAATTTATATGGAACAAGAAAAGACTCTGAATAGCTAAAGCAATCCTGAGAAAAAAGAACAAAGCTGGAAGCATCACAATCCCTGACTTCAAAATATACTACAAAGCTATAGTAATCAAAACAGCATAGTTCTGGCACAAAAGCAGACACACAGATCAATGGAACAGAATTGAAAGCCCAGAAATAAAACCACACACCTCTGGACAGTTAATCTTTGACAAAGGAGGCAAGAACACACAACAGAGAAAGGAAATTCTCTTCAATAAATGGTGTTGGGGAAACTGGACAGCCACAAGCATAAGAATGAAAGTAGATCATTATCCTACACCATACACAAAAATTAACTCAACATGGATTAAGGACTTGAATGTAAGAGCTGAAACCATAAAACTCCCAGAAGAAAATATAGGCAGTACATTCTTTGACATCAGTCTTAGCAGTATCTTTTTGAATACCATGTCTTTTCAGGCAAGGGGAACAAAAGAAAAAAGAAACAAATGGGACTACATCAAGCTAAAAAGCTTCTGCAAAGCAAAGGGAACGAAAAACAAAATGAAAAGACAGCCCATCAACTGGGGAAAACATACGCAAGTCATATATCCAACAAGGGGTTAATTTCCAAAATATATAAAGAACTCATAGAACTCAATAGCAGAAAAACAAACAATCTGATCAAAAAATGGGCAGAGGATATGAACAGACGTTTTTCCAAAGAAGACAAACAGATGGCCAACAGACATATGAAAAGATGTTTGACATCACTAACTATTAGAGAAATGTAAATCAAAACTACAATGAGATATCACCTTACACCCATCAGAATGGCTATAATTAATGTTGCAAAAAATAACAACTGGTGGAGAGGATGCGGAGAAAAGGGAACCCTCAAACACTGCTGGTGAGAATGCAAACTGGTGCAGCCAGATAGAAAACAGTATGGAGATTTCTCAAAAAATTAAAAATAGAAATACCATATGATCCAGCTATCCCACTACTGGGTATTTATCCAAAGGATATGAAATCAACAATACAAAGAGATCTATACACTCCTGTGTTCACTGCAGCATTATTCACAATAACCAAGACGTGGAACCAACTCAAGCGCCCACCAAATGATGAATGGATAAAGAAGATGTGGTATATATATATACAATCGAATACTACTCAGCCATAAAGAGAAAAAAATCATCCCATTTACAGCAACATGGACGGACCTGGAAGGTATGATGTTAAGCAAAATAAGCCAGACAGAGAAAGACAAACACCATGTGATTTCACTCATATGTATAAGATAAACAAACACCTGGATAAGGGGAACAGATTAGTGGTTACCAGAGGGGAATTCGTTCGGGGGGTGGGCGAAAGGGATAAAGGAGCACATATGTATGGTGACAGACAAAAACTAGACTATTGGTGGTGATCACAATGCAGTCTATACAGAAACTGCTACATAATAATGTACACCTCAAATTATACAATGTTACAAACCAATATGACCTCAATAAAATAATTTAAAAAAAAAAAAAGAAGACTTTTAATCTTATGCTAGATTCCAGGTTCAGGCTTTCCTTGAAGCTCAGGGCACAGTGGTTCTGAGCCTTTCAGCACCAGGAAAAGATAAGCAGATAGAACCAGCCCCATGGGTTGATGGAGCAGGGAGGCCCCAGTAAGGGGATTTGAAAATAACAAAAATTCATATACACACACACACATACACACAGATACATACACACACCTGTCACAATATCTGCCCAACATCTGCAAAAACAAACTTTTAGAGTACACCTTGGCAGTGAAAGCTTTATTTCCAAAACATCAATAGCACCAGATGAGACTATAATACATGAGAAGTGAAATGAACACAAGCAAAGTCACACAGTGTAGACAAAATCCATTAAAGGCAAAGGCTGCTGAGATGTGAAACTGGTGAACAATTTACAGGTTCAATTCAATGTTGTCATATTATTTCCTAATCGTTTTGTGTCTTTCTCTAAAAATCCTTATTTTTCCAAACAATATTGCCACTCCAACATGTCTTATCTAAAGGACAAGAAAAAAGTCCTTTCTTTTAGATGGAAGCATTTCACCACAAACTAAACCCAACCACCTCACGGACTAAAAACAAACAAACAATAACCAAAAAAACTCTCTTAAACAAGGGTTAGATAAACTATGGCCCATGGACTAGATCTGCCTCCCCACCTGTTGTTGTAAATAAAATTTTCCCGGCTGTTTCTTTACTCACAGTCCATGAGTGCTTTCATGCCACAATGGCAGAGTTGAGTAGGTGCGACAGAGAACATGTTGCCCCAGAGCCCAAAATATGTGCTACCTGACTCTTTACAGGGAAAGGTTGCCCGCCCCTGTCTTAGATCTTCTCTTAGTCCCTGTATACTACTATTTTATACGCAACTCTAACAAGTGGTATTATTTACTCTTTCACACTGAAAGAGTAAAATGCAAGCAAGCAAACATTTGTAAATGAAAACATTAACATTCCTTCCTCCCCTTTTCCCTGACAGGCACTGACTGTAATAATGGCCCTTGGCTAAGAGTTTAACTGAGTCCTTACTAGAACAATTACTTCAAACTTTCATTTTTGAAACCAAAGATACAGCCATAAAGAGGTATGTGGTTCCCCTCTAATTCCCAGAGAGCTCAATAAAGTACCCACAGCAATTAGGGAAAGAACTAACCACCATCAGGCATGATAAAGTGACTGACTGACTGACTCTGTGGAAAGGCTAGTGCCTTGAAAAATGATGAAGCAGTTTGGAAAACATTTCTTTTCCTCCTCAAGATAGATTGAGCCTACTGTCTATGTTAAGTAGTTTTATTCTGCACATGTGGTGTGAATGTGTCCAACAATTCTGATCTTTTACTCTTTGAAAATGTGAGAGCAGAAACAGACAGCTGAAACTGATGATGATGGAGAAGGAGAGGGAAGATCAAATCTTGGCTAGACTGCATGACTCACGGAGGCAGAGCCCCTCTCCCTGGTCTGTTCTGTAGACCTTGGGATGTGTACAGCCAGCATCAATGATCTGGCTAAAGACGCATAGCATTAGTCCAATTTTGTAACTGAACCAGGTTAGTTTTGCCCACCGCAAAATCATGCCAATCACCAAGAGGAAGAGTTTGCAAAGAGAAAGGATTTAATCACAGGGCAGCCCAGTGAGGAGGCGAGAGAACCAATCTCAAATCCACCTCCTCAGAAAATGGGGATTAGGGATATTTATGGGATAAAATGGCAGGGTGGTTGGAAGTGTGGGAATAGATGATTGGAGGACAGGGGAAGTGAGGTAAAAAGGAGGCTTTACCATGGTCTGAGGGTGGACTTTTCAGCTTCTTTCCATCAAAGGGCCATTTATCAGTCATCTGTGCACGCCCAGTTGAGGAGTTGGTGGTCTCAACCCGCCTGAATTGGACAAGGAGTACACTCTCAGTTTCCAAAAATCTTAAGCACCCCACCCATTACCATGGTGACACAAGAGTCAGAGATGTTCTCTATAGGATGGGCTTTCGTAATGCATTATCTAACTACTTTTGCAAACAGACAACTAACTGAGTGTAGTTAAAGCAGGTTGGCCCCCAGTTTCAGTTTTAGTGACTCTTCTTGCAGAAATACATAATAGAAGAATGGACTGGGTCCTTCAGTAAAAGTACTTCACTGGGTAAGTCTTGAACAGGATAAGGGATGGGTAGGGAATCTACATTCGAAAAAAAAGGTAGGAACATCTTTGATAGCTAGAGAGGGACAAGGGGGAAAAGAGGAACCAGCAGGGAAATTAGAGATTTGCCTTTGATTTCTTAGGTAATTTTCCTTTGGAATCTGCAGAAAATCATATTTCATGCACAGCTTTAACTATTTCTTTTTTTTATTGTTTACGGATAAACTGTGAAAGACTTCGAACAAAAAGATTACTAGCGTTTTCAGTCAGAGTGGGCTTTGTCTAGCGTTCCCTTCAGGATTACCTAAAGATACGAGGCTGTTGTGCCTTTCTCAAGACACAGGCATCTCATGTTAGGCCGCCTACATTGCTCTGGGTAACACAGACTCTCCTCGGCAGTATGTGGACATTGCCATCCCAGGCAACAACTAGGGAGCTCACTCAGTAGGTCTGTTGTGGTGGGTGCTGGCCAGGGAACTTCTTTGCATGTGTGGCAACATCTCCCTTGGACACCCATTGGAGGTCACAGCTGATCTCTACTTCTACAGAGACCCAGAACAGATTGAAAAAGAGCAGGCCACTGCTGTAAAGGCTGTGACCAAGGCAGAATTTCAGGGTGAACGGGCTACTCCAGCTCCCCAGTTCACTGCTACTCAACCCGAGGTGGTAGACTGGTCTGAAGGTACACAGGTGCCCTCTACACCTATCCAGCAGTTCCCTACTGAGGACTGGAGCCCTCAGCCTGCCACTGAGGACTGGTCTGCAGCTCCCACTACTCAGGCCACTGAATGGGTAGGAAAACCACTGAGTGGTCTTAAGTTCTTCTTCCACAGACTCTTAAACAGAAAATGGAAATAAGGCCACCGAAAAGAGTTTCTAAAATTTGTGCCCATTTAAAAGAAATAGTAACACTATATACCTGGCGGTCCTTATCCAGCCCCAAATGTGCCAGGCCCTGGCCTCACAAGGCCGTATCCTAGATCAAACACACCCTTTCTAGAGCTTCCGAGACCTTACATTGCACCTACAGATCCAGCTGCAGCTGGTTCTTTAGGGCCATGGGGACCCATGTCTTCTGGACTTTGGGCACCAGGAATGGGAGGGCAGTACCCTTCCTCTAATATGACATACCCATCTCTAGGGCCTAGCCGACTCCTGCTCCTCCCCAAGCACAAGGGGTAGGGGACCACCAGCCCCATATGCTGCCTGTGCAGGATGATATCCCACCCCAGGATTCTATCCTACTCCCAATAATCCTTTTCAAGTGACTTCTGGATCTTCTGGTGCTCCATCAAATACTGGTGGCCCCCAATTCTTACCATTAAGTTAGTGATGGACAGAGATGATGCTTTGCTTTTTGAAGTACATATATATTCACATAAACGCATATATAAAAATTGCTGGTTTCACTATTCTTAGAGGGCATTCATGAAGGAAGTCTTGCACCTCTCAGAGAAGATATTTGCCTCTTGTACTAGGATGTATAGTACATCAGATGGATACAATCACATAAAAATATAAAAGTAAAAACAAAGCTATTTACATCCCTGTAAAGTATAGATAACTGATACTAATTCAAATGACTTTTGTCCAAGCATATGCGAATAACTTCTGCCTAAAGGAAGTACAACTGATTTCTCTCAGATGCCCCCTCTTCTACTTTCTGTTAAAAAAAAAAAACGGTTTGCATCTATTTGTAAATCCATTTCAGCATTCGTGATTAACCTTGATACATGTGGCACTTTAAATTTTCCTTTGAACTAATTGTAACATCTTACTGGATTCTTCTTTAATTAATGAGATTAAAAAATAAACTTTGACATGCATTCATTTTACATTTTTGTAAGTGTCATGGTTGTTAAAAGATAAACAGAGCCATATTAAAAATTTTGAGAGTTTGAGCAAAAGTCGATTTGAACCAGGCAAGTGGTTAGGAGCTCTCCACCCACAGCTCGGGAGAAGCCTTTATAAAGAAAAGGTGGAAGTAAAGCAAGGAAATTATTGATTGGCTAGAGCTTAAAGCCTAGTTGGCTGTTTGTGATTGGCGGTCCTAGGTTTCTATTTTGTAACCTCGAGGCATTTACAGCCTTAGATTTTGTTTTCTTAGGTAGGCTGCCACGGCATTATAGCCACATCAGTCTACTGGCCTCCTTGTTTAATTCACTTAACATGTTTTATCTTTGTTAAAAAAAATTTCTTTAATGATTGTAATCCCATTTTAATAGTTCCAACTCTACAGGAAAAAATTCCTATCACCTGTCTAACCTGTAGTGGTGATGTGGGAAGCTGACTAGAAGGACGAGGTGGACAAGGCCAAAGAGGCCTGCTCCCGTCCACCTCTGGACTCGCCCTCTGGAGAGAGAATGCAGTTTCCTAGGTCTTGAGCACTGAGTGATGGCGCAGCCCTTGGACGGTCTGGGAGCTCCACGGTGAGGAAGAGCACATCACACTGAGAATCGACAGTCCAATGGACAGCTCTGGAAATGCATTCAGGAAGAAGTTCGGATCTCCCCTTATACACTAGAGAACAGGGACCTCCAGGAGACGGACGACTAGGGTAGGCAGATACTTGAATTACACGTGTATTGAGCATTAGACATGGACTCTACTGAGTTGTCAGTGAACCCTCATTTAATCTGCATTAAAAGCACATAGAGTAAATTTGTTCATCCTCTTCTGCAGATTTGGAAACTGGTGCTTGAAAACACTGAACACAAATTAAACACCAATCATCACAATTTCATGCATTAACAGTATGTCTCTCCTTGTAGTCCCTGGGACCTGCAGCACACTTGCCCAGGGAGTTCAGGCAGACCTGTCTCACATATACCTCTGGGCACAGGATGTTCACAGCCGTGTAATGCTGATGATTCTGCTTATCCACGATTCTGCTTATCCACTCCCTGTGGCTTCAACTCCCTGTGATAATTTCTCCTGCAAAGGCCTCCAAGCCCCCAAAACTCCAAGATAGCATTTGCTGCTGCTGCACTGCCATTATTGCTGTCTTCTTGCTTAAGCTTCACTATGCAAGTGTTATGCTGCACTCAAGTTGTTCCATTGGGTCAAGACACTCTGCACAAAATACAAAATCTAGTGCTGGTCCTGGTGCTGGCATGGAGACTAGTATTGAGGCCTTCAAAGCCACTCAAACTGCAGCTGCTGCCAGCACTGCGGATTCCCCAAAGAAGTAGCGATGACGCCGCTGAAAGCGTTTTTGTGAAGGAAGGAAAGTCTTTCCCTCACCTTCCTACTGTACTCAAATAATAACTCGAAAATTACTTCCTTGAGTCTCTTACAGAGATTGTGAATGAAAATTATTCATAAGTGTATGTAGCTAGACACAGCTTGTTTATTTTTCACATACAATAGCTTTCCATATATTTAAAGTTGGGCATAATCCCATGGGGAGCTGAACTGGGGAACAAATGATCCGAGTGGCAGAAATCATGACAGGCTCAAAAGCATAGCTCTCTTGAGTCACTCAGTATAAGAGAAAATTCCCCTATATAGCTCACCGTCTCCTAATAGCATAGCTGAATTACAGTTCACTGTATTAATATTGGTTCATTTCATAATTCTAAGGCATTAAAAGGGCATAGTTCTGGTCAGTAGACTGTTTAAAGTCATAAGGAAGTGTGTAATTTTTTCAAACTTTAGTTCAAAATAGTTTTAATAAACTAAAGTCTTGTTGCTTAAAACGATGAGCTTTTGTTATTGGGAAATCAGTCATATGGAACACCACTTTCTCTGAAGATTCTGGATAATGAGGCAACAGTAGAAAACAGGAATAGTATCATATTTATTTTCACAATGTTCACCACAAAGTAGAAATCCAATGTTCAATTGATTGCTGAATTTGGAGGAGGAATATGAGTTCAATCCAAATAACTGAGGGGAAAATAATTAAATGTAAACAGTCAATATGTGGCTGGAACAAACCATCACTACTCAAGCTGTGGATACTAAGTGGAGTCTATCCCAGTGGACAGACCCTAAGTTCTAAGAGGTATTGGAAAGAAAGCAGCAAGCACTTCCACAGGAAAAGCAAGTCTTAGTTGCAAATGGGTAGACTGGAACTGTTTTGTGGGGTGATTCATCAGGTATTATGCCCTCGTGAGAGGGCAATGAAAAAGTTTAGTGTTGCCCAGGAATGCTTCCCCTTCCTAAGACCCTAAGATTGATAGAGGATGGCTTGAGGGGGAAGAAAAACAAAGGTCAGCAATCTAAGGCCAGTGAGCCAAATCCTGCCTGTGGACTGTGACTGTTTTTGTAAAGAGAGTTTAATTGGAAGACAGCAACGCCCATTCATTTGCATATTGTCTATGGCCACAACAAGGGCAGAACTGATTAACTGTCAAGGAGACTGCAGGGTCCTTTACAGAAAATGTTTGCTGATCCCTGCCTTAGGATATCAAGTACAAGGTGAAACCTGCATCATCCATGAAAGACTTATCCTGAAACCTCTGAGCTAGCCAGCCTTGGCAGGGTTTACTACATACTGAGTTTAATGTTAGAACCAGATAACTAGACTTTAGGGAGCTAAATTCCTGGATGACTTCATTCTATATCCGATCTTATCCCACCAGCTACCGGAAAGCTCTCTTGCTCTCCTCTCTACTGTGGATCAAGTATTTCTTGTCATATGCTATTTCCTATTCAAAATTATTCGTGTTAAAGGAGAGACTATTGTTCTAAAAATTATTTTAGTTGAATACACGATGTTGTTAACTTCAGCATGCCCTGTAAAAGATGATAGCTGCAAAAGTTGAAACAGTATCTTAATCAGCATGCGCTTCCGTAACAAAATTCCATCAGCTGGGCAGCTTAAACAACAGAAATGTTTTTCTCACAGTCCTGGAGTCTAGAAAGTTCAAAATTACAGCGTTGGCCAATTCAGGACCTGGAGCTGGTGCGTACATGGCTGGCTTCTCCCTGTGTCCTCACATCACCTCTTCTTTGTGCCGACACGTGGAAAGAGAGCCAACGAACTCTTCTTTTTCTTGTAATGATATCAATAGCCACTCTTTTTGTTTTCTTGGGAAAGACTTGCCCTAAACTAACATCTGTTGCCAATCTCCCTCTCTTTTTTTTCCCCTCCCCAAAGCCCCAGTACATAGTTGCATATTCTAGTTGTAAGTCTTTCTAGTTCTTCTGTGTGAGCCACCACCACACCATGGCTACTGACAGACGAGTGGTGTGGTTCACTGCCCAGGAACTGAATCTGGGCTGGCAAAGCAGAGTGTGACGAACTTTAACCACTAGGCCATATGGCTGGCTCTGGTATGTCTTCTTATAAAGACATCATGAGTCCCCCACCTTCATGACCTCAGAATATAACAATTGCCGGACTTTTTCACAAATCAGATAAAGTTGTAGCTCAATCTTGCTTTGAAACACAACTACTACAAAGTTTATTTTCTCCCTTCTTTAAGGTTGTTGATAGTCATTGATTATTATTTTAGTTTGTACATATCCTGCACTAGCTTAGGGCTTTGTCACTATTTATTAACATGCAAATTTCTTCTTAAATTGAGTATTTGAGTTCATTCTAGATGCAAAAAAGAGAGGTTGCAATTGTCAGAGCATTTTTTGCTGCATATTAAAAATGTATACTTATTTATTTATTGTATCAAGCTTCTACTTTCAAGACTGTTTTAAAACAGTTCATTTTCATATGACACATGCAGAATTTTAGTTTAATTTGTTTCTCAAAGTGGCTTCATCTAATCTACCATTTTGGTCGGAGTGGCTCTGACAAAAAATATTTATAGATGTGATGAAATCTTTTTAATAAGTGAAAGTGTGGCAGACTTTCTCTTGTAGCACCACCATGAATGACAGCAGATGGATCAGGAATTCCTACCCACCTCTTGAATTTAATCAAAGAGACACTGAGATATGGAATCAATTAGCTGTGGGGAGCCAAGTGAAAGAGAAAGTTAAAATTGTGGTGAGAAAGAGACCAGACTTATGAATAAAGACCTAAAGGAGACTATACTATCCAAAGGATACTGAAAGAACAAACCTGGTTCCAGACAGAAGCCTTGACTCCAATGACAGTCTGCATGAGACCTGAGTGTATTTATCCAAAACTTTTAAGGAATCTTGAGCAGGTTTCAGTTCCTTGCAACCAACGATCTCTGTCTAGAACAGATTCTGGTGACAAGAACATAGTAGCAAGACAGAGATTCTCAAAGGCATGAATTCACCTATTGTTTTGAGAAACAAGATGCTTCTCAGATAGGGGAGGAGAGAGTTTGGAAGGGCTAGAATACTATCTGTAGAGTACATTGGGGACTCACCTAATTAATTTATTTACTATAACCTGGTGAGATCCAAGTCAGACTACTGAAAGAAATTTGGAGGGACTAGTTTGCAGCATATAAAGTAACTGCAGGTATTCCTTATAGCATTAAATCATGTTTTAGTCAGGAAAAGATTTGCTCTAGGTGACCCTGCTGAGTGTAGACAGTGAAAAGCAAGATGCTCACACTGTATAAAGGCATGCAGGACTGTCACTAAGAGAAAGAAAAAGGGGCCTAGAATAAGGGTGACTCCATAGTGGGGAGGGGGAGGTTTGGTATTATGTCCTGTAGGAAAATATCTGTTAGAGATTCCTAGAAGAACCAGGGATTTAGGAAGTCAGGGAGTCAATGGATCAGGGAGTCCAGGAAAAGGCATTTAAAAAGCAAATCTTGGGCCAGCCCAGTGGCACAGTGGTTAAGTACGCATGTTCTGCTTCAGCAGCCCAAGATTCTCCGGTTCAGATCCCGGGTGCAGACGTGGCACCACTTGGCAAGCCATGCTGTGGTAGGCGTCCTACATGTAAAGCAGAGGAAGATGGGCACAGATGTTAGCTCAGGGCCAGTCTTCCTCAGCAAAAAGAGGAGGATTGGCAGCAGATGTTAGCTCAGGGCTAATCTTCCTCAAAAGAAAAAAAAAGCAAATCTGGTTCATGTGACAGAACTGGATATAGCTACAGACAGGATACTCTGAGACTTCTTGTGGCTTCATAACAACCTCACCACTTGTTAATTTCATTAATCCCTGTATGTCTTCTTCTAATTATTAAGGGTAAATTCTTTAAAAATAAATGGGGAGTTAAGCACTTTTTAAAAAAAGAAAGCAGGATGAGGAAGCCTATGTTCTATCCCACAGTGTCCTGGAGAAGAGCACAAAATCAGAGGGAAGAGTAAGTGATATTAACTGGAAAAGTAGGTCACAACTTGGGGCATATAAGAGGAAAAGAAGATGAGAAGAAGGCTGGATTAGATCTCGAAAATCGTTCTGAGATGCTAACTGGCAGGAAACCTCTCTTTTCCCTACAAGAAGAGTGTAGAAGCAAATGGACAGAGGACGAGGGGGAAGAGAGTTGAGGGACACGAAAAGCATCTTAAAGCGGCTCAGAAGAAAGAAATTTGAGGCAAAGACAGCATTCATTACTTTCCAAAATATACTTTTAGAAAGCATTGTTCTCTGCTTTGGGACAATTCTAAATATCTGACATCTGAGGCAAACACCCACATTGTTTCAAACTGCTCTTCAGTCTCTCACTAAAGTGAAATTTGAAATAAATAACTTTTTTCCCCTCTGACAATTCGAGTAACATGATTACAGACTATTCACAAAGTTACTTTGTACTAAACAAAATCTATCTTCAAAAGTTTAGGATTTTTCTACTCTTTTCATTGTATAAAATAATCTCTCAGTTGGTGGTGCTTAAATTGGGTCAGAAGACAAACCTTGCCACAAAAAAAAGGAAAGGACTTTTGTTTAGGCTCTGACATAATTCATTATATTTGCAACTATACATAAAAGGAAGAAAGATGAAACCCAAACTTATAAATGCACTTTTATATGGCTGTCAAGAAACACAAACACAGCCGCTATTTATCTGATGACATTGGAGAGAAAAGTAGTTCCCAAATGATTTGAGGTTAAATCTACAAAGATGAGGTGAATTGCAAAGGGGAGCATTTAACTGGTGAAACCGATCAGCACAGACAAGGAATCAAGGCAGCATTGTCACTTTTTCTTCCCCAGTAAAAGGTTTATACTGTTGGGCTTTGGGGACAAAGTATCTTAATAATTACATCAGTGTTTGCTTCATTTTGCCAGTGTACAAATCACTAAATCACTATTTGACATGAATCTGATAGTTGATGATTCTAAACAATCTCGGCTTAACTCTTCACTGCCCTTTGCACTCACTACACTGTACTGTTAGCGCCTGCTCACTTACCTGTCTCCATCGCCTGTCTGTGACCTCACCGAGGACAAGGAACAATCCAATGTAGTGGTTCTCAAAGTTTGCCCTGGGACCAGCAGCATCAGCATTACCTGGGAGATGGTTAGAAATGCAAATTCTTGGCCCGACCCCAGACCTGGAGCCCAGGACTCTGCGTTAAGGAGTCCTCCTACTGATTCAGATCCTCACTCATGGTTTTGAGAACCACTGACGGTGAATCGCACTCAGGCACTAAGGACAATTCCTGGCACAGTGTAGAACCTCACAGGGAAAATCAGGCTTATGGGGAAACCTACCTTGTGCTGCTTTCAGCACACTCATTACATTCAGTGTCTTGTTGTCCCGCATCCCACCTGTCATATAGGAAGGTTCACACTATGGAACCATATTTCTCCTTTCTGGGATATTTCCAACACTAAAAGAAAAACATTAGAGATAATAACACTTACTGTCTTGTGTAGGATTCAATTCTATTCAATTTCCTGTTAGCCCAGGGGCATCAAGGAATGCTTCTGATTTAGGTAACAGTTCTCTGTTCTCTCATAACACCCTGAACTATGTTAGGGTATTTTCTAGACTTTTTCCTCTCATTCACTGTGTGCTTCTTAATGGCAATTACTGTGCTCACTTCTTAGGCCTCAAGAGCCTAGAACCATAAATAACACATAGTAGACATTCAATACATATTAAATGAATGACCCCTATAGAAAATCAACTTTTCATTCACAAATACCTAGCACTAAAATTTATAAGTAAATACTTCAGTAAAAATTTCATCTTCAGAATTTCCCTACATTGATGCAGGTTGGAAAATATTAAACCCATTCACATTAGATAATGCTTATCACCAAAGTGTTCGGTCACTCTTTGCTGAGAAAACACAATATTCTGGGGCTCTGGGAATTAAAAACACTTTACTAACAGGGTTATTATTCATAATTATGCCCATTCCTTTCAAGATAATCAGCTACTTGAAAGCAATAGACCAAGAGTCAGAAAATAACACATATTAACAGAAGTATAACTTGATTGTCAATATTCTTAAGTTGCTAGGAAACAAGGCAGGTTAGCTAGAGACATCCAGGTGGCCATTTATTTACTCCAGATTTAAGTGAAGACACCCACACCGGCTCACTAGCTAGTTGGTTAAATGTGGCTAACCTCAGCAACCCCTGTAGTTATTAATAAGACTTGCTACCCCAACTCTTCTTACGTTCCCCACCTAGTCACACTCCAAAGGATGGAAAAGGGCTTCAAAGGCCTGGACGCACTCTTCTCAAAACCACCCTTCTATGTGGCAGAATATAAAACATATTCACTCCCATGGAAAATTCATTGATCTGCAGAGTTTTGTTGAGCATAATTTCAGAACAGAGTCTTGAAAATTTCTATAACTAATTCTGATCAATCACCTTCACTCCAAATACCAACTTTACTTTTTTACTATCTAGAAAGCGTCTTTCTTACTTCATAACACATGAAACTATGTAAAACAGTGTCTTTCTTTCCAATTATAAACATTTTTCTCCACTATTGATGAATTCAGTATTTTCCAGCCTCATGTCTACGAATTTTCTCAGGTGCTATAGAAAATGGTCCCTTCAAAGAGATCCTTTATAGCCAAAATATTTCTAAAATCCTACCCATTTAACAAGAGATTATCACATATTGAGATATATGGGGTAACTATTTGGGTTCAAAACTCATTTGACTTGAACTAAAAAGCCTGACTTACAGCCTATCAAACAAACATTGTACATCTGCTTATCCATTTAAGCAAAGAATGCACTCTCAAGATAGAATGCAGACTTCCCCTCCTACACCCTATTGGTCACCCACTATTGATAATGCCAGGATTCGTCCCTTTCTTGACATCACAGTCATGTTGACCTGCCAATTTGCAACTAAGACCTCTTTCAAATTTTCACGAAAATGTATCCTGGGTGTGTTTAATGTGTGCTGTTTATTCTAAAAAGATATAAGACTGTACTGAAACCCAAACTTCTCCGGAACGCCTTCTAAGTCCTTCCCGGGTTATAATCCTCACTCTGGCTCATAAGAAACTCACCCCAATTTTCATTTATAGATTGGTTATGGATTATTTGCATTGACACATCCTATCTCTAATCATATCTCAATCCATCCTATACATAAATGACCCCTGCCCTGAAGGAGTTTAAAATGAAAGAAAAGTCAAATTCCTTTTCCCAAGTCACTTTTCTTTTTCTGCCTGATGAAATTCTGCTTATTCTTTAAGTAGCCTAGTTTGTGAAACTGTTTCTCTTTTTATTGCTATCTTCTTCTGATTCAATCCATGGCTGTGGGTACCATCTATATGCTGATGATTCACAAATCTATACTTTATCCCTCCTGAGCTCCACACCCACATAATCCACTTACCATTGGACACCTCAGCATACCTTTCATACTCAAATCTTTCCATTTATACAGTTTCCAAAGCAAAACACCTGAATATATCCTCACATCTGACTTCTCTCTTCCCCTTTACAGTCAAACCATTTCCCAAATCTTGCTCATTCCAACTAATTATATCTCAAATCTATCTACTTGAATCTACCTCCACAGCCACCACCCTAGTCCAAGCCACTTCTATTTCTTACCTGGATCACTGCAATCGACACTTAAATGGCCCCACTGCCCACATTTATGTCTTGCAATCCTGCAGCCTGGCATCTATAACCACAAATCTGATCACGTCCTTCCCAAATTGTAACATGCCCATGGTCTCCCATAGCCTTTACAGTGAGATTAGTATGTCCTTAACATGCTCTGTAAGGCCTTTCTTGTAGTCTGAACTCTTTACTGAGGCCTAGAAGGCCCTACCTCTCTCCAGTTTTATCTCCCATCAGTCACCTCTTCACTTTCTATGACCCAGCAAAACTGGCTCTCATTTTCTCAGTTAAGTCATTTGCTTGCCTCAAATCAGGATCTTTACTCAGACTGCTTCCTCTGACTATGATGCCTCTTCATATTTATTCCCTATCAACCAGCTTCAACTTAAATATCACTTCCTCAAAGACATTGTGTCCGATTGTATTTTTCCAAAAATGACCATAGCACAGCAATATTTATCATCCTATATGCTTTCCCAGACCCTCATTCCTTGTCCTTCAAGAGCCGGAGTCTATTTCCCCTCCCCTTGAACCCAGGCTGGCTTGTGACTTCTCCAACCAGTAGAGTATGGCAGAAGAGATGCTATGTGCCTTCTGGGGCTAGATCATAAAAGAGATGCAGATTCTGCCTGGATTTTCTTGGGATCCTCGCCTTTGGAACTCATCCCTAATCCTGTGAGGAACCCAGGCACAAGCAGAGGCCGTATGCAGTTGTTATGTCCAGCAGTCCTAGCTAAGATCTTAGTCAACAGCCAGCATCAAGCCCAAACGTGTGAATGAATGTCATTTGGATGATTTCATCCTCTTACCTCTGAGTCCTCCAGCTGAGTTCCCAGATATTAAGAAGCAGAGATCAGTCATCCCACTACGCCCTATTCAAATGCTTGACCCACTGAATCTGTGAGCTTAATAGTGCTTGTTTGATGTCCCTAATTTGGAGTTAATTTGTTATGCTTCCCTAGTAATTGGAAGAGATGCTTCTGCTGGTCCTTCTCTGAATCTAGGTCCTGCTGTCACAGACATTCACAGCTCTCATGGTATTTTCATTATGTCTTTAGTGTTTATCTTCTCTTTTAGCTTGGAAGCTTGATGAGGCCATGGATCTTACCAGCTTTGTTCATTACTATATTCTCGGTGTAGATATTCAGTAAATATTTATTAAATTATTGAGTAAAATTCTGTTAGAGATAATTAAAGAAAGAGGAGCTTGGCATTCAGAAATATTTTTAAAAAGCTAGAATGAGTAGCAGAGAAATAATGACTGGCTTTTCAATAAATCTTTTAGGAACAAATGAAGGTAAGAGACCGTACTGCTGTGCTTTGGAATTGCATGTGGGCGGTATTTGTGTTTGTGAGGTAGGAGGAAGGTAAGGCTGAAGTAAGATGGGTTCACAGCATATATTTTGACATAAAGCAGAGTTAAGACTATAAAACCCTGGGAATTTGGAAGAGATAAAAATACCTTAGTAAGTTAAAAAAAAAAGTCATCCAAATCTTTTTAAAAGTCAAATATCCAAGTGATGGTGTCACTAGAGAAATGAAAAAAGGCACAAAAAGACATGGAGGTAGGAACCAGCATCAGAACCCTGTTGTCAGCAGCTCTGTGTAACAAAATCAAAAAAATTGCAATTACATTGAGGCCAAGACACAGAAACAAACATCAAAGAGTTTCTCTGCCTGAATGCTGTCCTCAACAAAGAAAACAAATTATAAATATTTCATTGAAACTGACGTGGATAGCGATCGTAACACTTTCCTCCACATCAAATATGGTAAATCAAAATTAATAATACAGCTGTCTTTTCTAATAATATCAGATGTGAAAACCACATAGGTAAGTTTGCTAAAGCCATTTGCACTCAAGGTCTTAAGTTCTTCAAACCTGATGTTTCTTTTTATTGAATTTTTCAAGATTCTAATTCTCAGGATATCCTTATTTTAAGCTGATTTGTATTGTGATAAACAATTATGAATTTGCAAAATTAATTTAATACAGTATCTAGAATGAAGGAAAATAAGCATGTAAAAGAAATGGATGGGTATGCACACTTTATTTATTTTACCCAGAAAACCCTGAGCAAAACTACTTTCACGGCTATTTAAAAATCTCAATGGGATTGAAAAATAGATAAATAAACACCATAGGCACATAAAAATCTATAAAGGACAATAAACATTTCTTCTGGAGAAAGAAAGAGGAACAATAAATTACTCCAAGGATTAGTGATAAAATAGATTCAAGTTTTAACTAATGTAGAAGAGAAGACACAATAAATTCTCTTAAACTGTACTTCAAAATCAGGCTCTTTGAGATAATAAAATGCCCAGTCAAATGGGTCTGTCTTGAAAGATGTCTACCATGGATAGACAATGCCAGCAAAGCTTTACTATAAGCATATTTAAGATAATGTATTAAGCAAAAAGTAATCCAAATCCCACTTACAATCTAACTGGGTCTGAACTATCAGCAAAACTCAGGAAAGGAGAGGACTTTGTAGATTGACATACCCTAAAGGCATCGATGTAAAGCTCCCCTTTTAGCTGGGGCCTTTAAATACAAAGTCTTCCGAAACACCACACTGAAAAAGTACCCAGGCGTATAGTCTCCTTTCAAAAACTAACTCCTGAAGTCCCCAAATCAATCTCACAGCTCATCCAGTCTTGCTCTAATTTCCCAGTCGCGAACCTCAGTATTCATTTCGCTTTATGGTACTGCTTCAGCCCTCAGATTTGACAACCTAAGCTAGCTCCAGCTAAAATCCTGCCCAACCGCCCACTGCACGGTATCACCGGCAAACTTCCTCATACCATTCTGGCCAGATGTGGCCCTCTCCATGGGCGCCGCTACCAAGTGTAGGGCACCTCACAGGAAAGAGGAGAGGCAATGTTCTGTTGCAGTCAAAAGGACCAAAAAAGCAGTAGGCATTATTATCAACATGTATTATGGAAATTTTTTCCTTTTTTTTTGTGAGAATATATCTCATTTTATGCAGTGAAAACAAAAAGGAAATTAAGATTTGCCTTGCTGAATTTTGATGGTATGCATCCTTTCCATACAGCATTAATGCCAGAAAATTTATCTGAATTTTGCCTAATTTGTGTTTATTTTGCATGAATATAAATTTCCCCATCCTTGTTTCTCAGTGGGTACAATCACATCACTGTATAATGTTCCTAGTTTAAATTAGACTATTGTCCAATTAGCAAGAACATAAACAGGCAAGAAGAGCAACAGAGTTGTTAAGCATACATGCTTTCTAAATTACAATATGTTCGATAACACGTACATTTTTGGAAAAATGCTGGTATCACATAACTGACAAATAGCAATTCAACGTAAATGTCTTATGTCTTTCTGTGTCTTTTAATTCTCCTTGCAGAATACCAGTATCTAAACCGATCTTCACGGTTTAAAGTAACAAAGTGCCATATGCCTTTCTTTTAATTAAAATGATTTCCATACTATATCGAGTTTGTTTTATTAAAACAAAATCAAAAAGAAAATAGAAAAAAAAAAGCCTGATTGAATTGACTACAAGATTAACGCACATGTGTGACTGAATCCTGCACGAGCTCATTCGTTCCTATGAGTTACTTTTTTTTATTATTATTCTATAGAATATCAGCAAAGCCTGTCTGAATCAGAGGTGTCTGTGATGGAATGCTACAACTCCTTTTACATCCACGGTGTCCTAACCACAACAAAGGCAGATTTTTAAAACAGGTTGAGACCATTTGTTCGTGCCTTCAACATACAAGTTTTCAAACTTATTCCAATTTAGTGCATAGTATGCTTCTGCCATCTACTGGAAGAATGATATACTGCAGTGGCAATAATTTGTGCAGCAATAACAGTCAAAACAATGGTGATAAACTGGATGAACCAGATGCTTTCAAAGATGGTTTCTCAGGGCTCTAATACAGACATAGACAGAGTTAACAGTCTCTTTCAAGATTTCTGGGAAAGAGATCTTCCAAAATTAGAGACCTTCATGGATGCCTGAGAACCTTTCTTTTGTTTTAAGATTACAAATGCTCTTTTAAGATGCAAGTAAGTCTGTTTAAAATATGCAACTCCACAGAGAGACAAGAGAAAAAAGTCGGGCTTTCTAAAATCCAGAGGCTTAGATAATAGAGGGGGAAAGTGCATGATCAAACTTAATCATTTTTCTTTTCGGTAAACATTAATTTTTGTTGAAGATTAATTATTTTTCCATAAATGTGATCAATCTGATCATTGCTCCTTTATGTGACAGGAGAAGGTTTCCCATGGTCTTCTCACATTCACAGAACACTTTTAGCATGCCACAGCATTCTGAATTTACAATAACATTTTAATCTTGCAATTCTCTGAGTTTGGTGGATTCAACATTATTACCACCATCTGAATAATTAGAAACACTGAAAGTATAGAGAATTAGAGCAGGCCGACTCTACCATGGGCCCCAATGATCCCTGATCCTGACATTCATACCCTTGTGTAACTCTCTCCTTTCGACTGTGGGCTCGACCTGCACACTTGCCCCTAACAAATAGAATACAGCAAAAGTAATGGAATGTCACTCTGAGATTAGGTTATAAAAGACTTGACCTCTCTCTCTCTTTCTCCTTCTCCCTCTGGCTCCTCTCAATTGCTTTCTCTGACAAAGCAAGCCACCATATTGTGAGCTGCCCTGTGGAGAAGACACAAGTAGCGCAGGGAGAGGTCAGACCAACAGCGAGTGAGAAAATGAGACCCTCGGTTCAACAACCCACAGGAAGCTGAATCCTGCCAAAATCACGTGAGCGAGCTTGGAAGAGGATCTTTCCTCAGTTGAACTTTGAGGTGACTGCAGCCCTGGCATTGTCTTCGTTGTGACGCTGTGAGCAACCAAAAGCCAAAGAATCCGGCTAAGGCACGCACAGATATCTAGTGCACAGAAGCCATGGAATCATAAACATGTCTTTAATTTTAAGCTAATAAGTTTTAGGGTAATTTGGTATGCAACAATAGATAGCTAATACAAGTATGTTAAGTGATTTCCCATAGATACCAGCCTGGCTAATAATATAAAGGGATCAAACACTTTTAAGTTATGTCAATAAGTCATTAAAAACTCCCATCCCAGCAAATTAAAAATTATGCAGAAACAAGAGAAGAAACAAATGACGCAATGAAGCAAAAGTTTACTGAGCATCTAAACTTTGAAAAGCCTAGATTAAGTAAACAAGAAAAAATTTAATCTTGAATGGGAAATACTAATGGTCTGAATGTTCGCGTGCCCCTAAAATTCGTATGTTGAAACTTAATCCCCAATGTGACGGTATTTGGAGGCAGGGCCTTTTGGAGGTGATTAGGTGGTCATGATGGCAGAGCCCTCCTGAATGGGGTTAGTGCCCTTATAAAAAAGACCCCAGGGAGCTCCCTCGCCCCTTTGACCAGGTGAGATTATAGTGAAAGGACAGCCCTCTATGAACTAGGAAGCAGGCTTTCACCAGACACTGAATCGGTCCAGCTCCTTCATCTAGGGCTTCCCAGCCTCCGGAAAATAAGGAATTTATTTCTGTAAGGAATTGTTGTTTATGAGCTGACCTAGTCTATGGTATTTTTTTTTATGGGAACCCAAACAGAATATGACAGGAAGTAACATAGGTAAAGATAAATTAATAGAGGGAAGATTAGAGTGAAGAATATTAATAATGATGCTAGTGTTAGGAGGGCTCAAAAAAGAATATCCTCCCTAGGTAAAGTTTGGAAAAGACATGGTTGGGCAGACAGCTTTTGAAATAGGACTTGCAAGGAAGGTCAAGATTTCAAAAGGGCAAGAGAATTCTGAGTAATATTTAAAACGTGAAAATGTACAGAAGTGGGAAAATAGGGCATATTTAAGTAAGAGTAAGTGCTTCATACGTGGGAAGATACTGGGGGATAAATCAACAGCAGTCAAATGGGTGATTAAGAGAGTCCTGAACGCCAGGTCTGAGAAGTGTGCACTTAATTAATTCTGCAAGGACCCATTGAAATTGCTTGAGAAGAAAAAGGCTTTGACCAAATTAGCATCTTAAAAGAATTGTTTTGCAACAAAATGAAGGATGTGTCCAGATACTGTCGGGAAAAATTGTGAAAGACTTTGAAATGGACCAGAAAGGTTGCTGGGTGACTTCAATATTAACATACACGTGTTGAGAGTAGGACTCAGTCATACTAGGTCCCATGGCCCAAATCTGGCCAGATACTTGATTTGGAAAGTGTTTGGGTTATGAATGGTTTTTGTATTTTTAGAAGGTTGTAAAAACAAAACAACACTAAGATAAATAAGTAACAGAGACTGTATGTGGCCCACAAAGTCTAAAATATTTACTATCTGGTCCTTTACAGAAAAAGTTTGCCAACTTCAGTTTTAAAGAACATCCGTCCAGGTTCTGAATGTAAGGGATTTGCATGTTTCATGATCTTTAGAGCTATTTTACGACTCTGTAAGTTGCAGATAACTGATAGCACTGCAATGACTCTTGTCTGTTAGCATGTAAATCAATTCTGTCTGATGGAGAGGCATTTTGTTTCTCCTTCCTAACCCCGCTTCCCCCATCCCTTTAGAAAAGAGTCGGTTTTTCCTTCAATCTGTAAAATCATTCCACAGCCTATATGTCTCTGCTCTTTGAATTATATTGTGAACATCTAACTGGTTCCCTCATAAATTCAGGAGTTAAATAAAATCTTTGACATGTATTCATTTTAAGCTTTTTATGAGAGTTGAGATTTGGCCTTTTTATAAATATATCCTTTAACAATGGGAAAAGAAATAGACGATAAATCAGAGACAATCAAAGCTGTCTCTAAGACCTACACACATTCCAACGTATCGTTAAACACCCCGGAGCTCTGGGTGTCTGGTTGATTAAGTTCAGCAACTGCCCAAGTATACGTGGAGTTAGAGACCGGGCAGGCACCTTAGCCCTCTATTGATTGTAACCGTGTTCTGGGTGTCACAAGATGAAGACCAAGCAAACTCCTGTGACACAGAGTAGCATCACTCTTACCCAATAGTCAACCAGTGAGGCACTAGAGGAAGGAAGAACCCCGTCTGGTAAAAACACTAGAGTAAAACCTGGTTGAGGCAAAGAGAGTCAGGGGAGGGGAGGTCAAATCTTCTGCCTGGGCGCATCAACAATGCCCCTCACTGTCATCCTTTTCCAAGTCTACCCATAAGGCAGATATTGGTGCCTTCTCCCTTCTAGAAAGGCCTCCTCTCTCTCCCTTTCTCCTCCAATCTTTTTAGGCCAGGACGTGACTTCCTATCTCAGATATGTTTCCTTCCTTCTTATTTCTTCAAGCACTCTTTTTTCCTCCCTTCTAACTGCTATCAGAACTCCTCTCCACTAGCTCTTTTTCAGTTGATTCTGATGGGCTATTAGAAACAATTCAGCAAATAACTATTTATCTTTGCTCTACAGCAGAAGGATTTAATCCTTAAACTCTGAGTGAGTGGATAGGTGAGGGTTTGGGTGTTTGGGATGGTGGAAGTGAGATACTTAAATTCAGAAAGGTGGAAGAAATTTATTTTCCTTGTTAGAAAAATATGAATTGAATTATCCTGCTCCACAAGGTCTATGACAATGGACTTAGGGGAAAACAAGGTGGGTTAAAAAAGCACTATGAAGGTAGAATATTCATAAATTGGAATTTTATGGACTAAGCAGAAGAAACATAAGAATTAGTATAAAAGATATTCCAGTATGTCAAGCCTGGCCCATTGATACTGATGTTAACAGATATGGGGAATCAGATCAAGGACTGGTTTGGAAGGTGGTTGGAGAGATTATGATATGAACTTTCTCAATGTAAAGACCAACTATAGTTATAATAGTCATTATAGAAAAATTTCAAGACAGCAATTAGGCATTGGGTAAAATTAATTCCCATCTATACCATAGATAAATCATGGTTTGGAGTACTTATTTTGTCTTTTTACCTACTTCTAGAGGCGAAATTTTTCATGACCTCATAAAATTTTATACTAGTTTATCCCTGGATTTGAACAACAACAAAAATTTTATTCATATATTTTCTATGTTTGAAATATAATTATGAAATAGTCACTATTTTTTAAAAAGCTAGCCCATATAGCAAACTATGATTCTGATTTTTTATTAATCTCTGAAAATTGTGATATCATAATTCATCTTTATTAACTGAGTCCATGGACAATGGATCTCTGCAAGATCAGTCAGCAGCTTTAGAAGATTTTTAGCAGTGTAAACTAACATCTAGGGGCAAATGGAATAAGCCGTATTTCATTTACTTTATCAGACTACGTTTATATTTTACTATTGTCATGCAGATATTGAAAAAAGAAAAGACCTCATGATTTCTAATTTATTTTTCTCTATACATGATTTTTTTTCTTGCTTTTCATCTGTGGCCAGAAAGGGGTGTTCTGAGTCCTAAATTTTCCTATACCTGTAAAAACGAATTAGTTAAAAAAAAAATTAACCCATTTAAAAGGCTGATTCGATCTAATGTAATGTACAAAAACATTTATTTCAGAGTTGAATGTTCCCCATTTCTCCCTTTTCCCTCGTTATTTTGTGCAAAATACAACTTCATTTGTAAAAGAAAGGTATTAAGTTTTTTCAGAAAATGTTTTGTATTCTTACCTTTGACAAACCTATGGAAATCAGCACTTAGTCAAATGAATAATATGAATCCTAGTTTCAGGACTTGCTTTAGGCAAATATGTCAAATCAGCAATCACTTCTTACCTCCCTGGAGATCAGGATGGGACTCTGACAGAGGAGAAACCAGGAAACGCATTACCTTCAAACTGAAACACTGTTTAGGCCTCAGCCACTTCTTGTTCACTTTAAGAAACCTAAGACCCACACACTGCATCACAGTTAATTCCTTTCAAATAAATTTGTTTTTGTACAGGTCCAGTGGTGAACCAAAGATTAATCTTCAAGTAAGATACCAAGAAAAAGCATAAACATATTTTTTCTACCTGTTCTAATGAATTAAACATTCTTTTTTGAGGTATAACAAAACCTTAGCTGCTTTTGAGTGGCTTAGAGCAATATAGTGATGTATACTCAAGTTTTTTTCATGGAACTGATTTATTACCATCTTTCAGTGCAACCAAGAGCCCCCTCCAAACTCAATCCTTTCACTCCTGTCAAAACAAGAATTTACCAAACAGTATTTAGAATGCAAAACAATATTCATAATGAATCCTTAATGAGTCACTATACTTTTTGTTTTTAACAGAAACTTTGTATGCTGAAGCAAGTTACTAAGAATCTCTTATGTGTTACATGCAATTAATCATAAAGATTTTTCTGGGAAAATAAATCTATGTAGCTTTTTAAATTAGAGTATTAAGGAGTCTTTTTATCATGTGCCATGATAATTAAAATTTAAATTTCTAAATAGAACACACAAATCTTTTAACTACTAAATCTATTTCCTATGTAACTACACAGATCAATGCCTTCTAAATTTTTATGTTGGCAAATCTTCACTACCCCTGCTGAGCTTTCTTTGTTGTGCAAAATAATTTTTTATACTCCACAGACAACAACTATGGTGCATCAGAGGCAAGCCTAACCTCTAAATCAAACTTATATTAAGCATAGGGTTTAAATTATCTGTAATTATTTAATATAGTCTGACATTGTCAAAAATATTTTGATTTTACCTTTTGTCTCCCTTTTTTTCTTAAACTCTTCTGGTTACTCAGGCAAAGACAAATGTTGCCTAATTTACTTAAGAAATGATGATCTGTTTAGGATAAGATTTGTACAAATGCAAACATTTTGAAATTAAAGAAGCTATAGACATTTGTTTTTGAGAGAGTGTTGTTGGGAGAGGAGTAAAAGCATGAACTTTGGTTTGAGAACAGTTCATTCAAATTTGAACTCTGTCATTAGCGGCAGTTGATCTCTCTGAGCCTCAATTTCCGCATCTATAGGGTGAGGCAATAATATGGACTTTGCAGATTTGATAGACTTAAAGAACTGGTGGCATGAAAGAGTGAGCACACGCAGTTAGTCGTTCAAGAAGTGGCAATTCCTTTTTTGCTGATAGCTACACCATGAAAGTTTGACAAGAAATGACTTGGATCCACATGCTTTTGTTTGAGAGAAATATTTCTTCTGGTTTCTGACTTAGATTCTTGGGAATAGAATAATTTATCAATCGGGCAGGGAAGATTTCAACTTTGTTTGCTTCATTATTTTTCTTAGAACAGACTCTAATTACAAAATTCTGATGCATTCAAGTCCAGTTATCTTGCACTGCCTGACACTGCCCAGCATGGCCCAGGACAAATCCACTCACTAGATAAATAATTCTAAGCAAATGAACACGGCTGTGAGCTAATAGTTATCAATTACCATCTGATAGCCAAAGCTAGAATTATAAGCTGACCTGTCTCACAATTCACCACAATTACTGGTAGGAAAAATCAAACAACCCTGTGATTTGACATGTCAGAGTTAATAAAAATAACTACATATCCCCAACCTCTGACATAAACAGTCAGGTTATGTTTAGTTGAGCTATAAATAGGGAAACTTGGTGGTTTAACAGAAAAATCATAGAGCCAAGTGGCCAAAGATTGGGTTTCCAACCCACCCTCCAGCTACTAGAGTCTGGATATATCATTTAGAATCTTTGATTTCCAATTTCTTTATCAATAAAATAACAACAAAGCCACCTATCTTGTCTTTCTTATACAGTTGTTAAGAAGACAAAACATGAAAGTACTTTTAAAATTCCGAAGTGCTAAACAGAAATTTAAAGTAGTTGATTTCAGTGAACTCAATATGAGAATTTACTACAGAGAATATGTGCATCTATTTCCATTCCAGGAGAGAGAACAATATAATACATGGCCTCTATTCAGAAGGGAAATGTTGCCCCCTCTGCCCCTCTTGAGTTCTTCTGGCTGGGCTAATAAAAAAAAAAACTTAAGACAGATTAACAGGAGAAAAATCAATTTAATATGTATGTGTTGGAGATCATAAAAATGATGCTCAGAGAGTGAACAAAACAAGTGGTTTATGTCTATTTCTATACAAAGAAACAATGAATTTGTGAGGATTTGACAGGACAAAGAAGCTTAGGTTTGGGTGCTTAATTAGTAAAGAATTTAAGCAGAGTTTAGGTTTGAGGTAGTAAATTGGTAAGGAGGTAACAGGGTTTTTTATACAGGCCTCTCAGCCTGTAATTTCCTATCTCTGGTGATAAGGATGTAGGGAGAGCACCTTTCATAAGGGAAATTTATTTCCTGTTTTCAGGGAGAACAGAGAGAGAAGGATCAAAATGCCCCTTTTGCATCAGCTGCTTCTCAAGCAACTAATTAAAAATAATCAACAGACCATTGTGGGATATTTTGGGGTGGCCCACCCAGGGTCCCAATACTTGCATGGCCAAAATATCAGAAAATGCTATATCTTGCCAAAAAGAATTATTTGCATAAGAATGAAATGAATATCTCCTTGTATGCATCGCCTAGTCAATTGGTCCTTTAGAATAAATGTGTTTACCTCCCAATGAAAGTAAGACTAAAGCAAAATGAACTTGTTAGAAAAAGAGGAAAATATTTGCTACCAAAAAAATAAAGTGCAAAATGAACCAAGAAGGAATAAACTGAGACAAATTTTGTCTTTTTGCCAAGGATCAAACTTGGTTATTAGCACATCAGATCAAGAAGATTTGATTCTTGAAAAGTATTCACCACTGTTTGCCTTGCCAGCAGCAGGGGTTTAAGTGCGTGGTGCTAGGTAGGATAATCCAGACCATTTTGCTAGCAGCAAAAACAGAGACTTGATGCTGAGAGAGAAAAAAAAGGCCTAAATTCCACAATTTTAGAAGTGTTATATTAAAGAATGAATTTATAAAAATTTGTTCATCCCATAAGTGTAGAAATCCTATAAATATATTTCTTAAATTAAAGAACAGCACTAATAGCTGTTTAGGGATAAATTTGACTTATAGTAAGGGAATTTTTAAAGGCATTCATTTCTACCCAAATTTACAACCAGAAAATTATTTCTTAGTTTCTCATATAGGCTAAATATATAAAATGATTTTTCATAATTGAGACCTTCTATGAGAGAATTTAATAAAATATAAAGTATGTCAGATTAGAGAGTAGTCTTTAAATGTCTGTAAATAAAATCCAGATCTCAGAGTAAATGTAGGAAATTGAGGAAAGGAAAGAAGCTAACATCTCTTAAGGATTTGCTATGTACCTGGCTCAGTGCTTGGGTTTTATAAACATTTCATTGAACTCTCAGAAAAGAAATCTATATAATAAAAAATGATCAGTGGTTGCCAGGGTTGGGGTTAGGCAGAAAGATGAACAAAGCACAGAGGAATTTTAGGGTAATGAAAATACCCTGTATGATAATATAATGATGGATGGATGTCATTATACATTTGTCCAAACCTGTAGAATGTATAGCACCAAAAGTGAAACTTGATGTAAACTGTGGACTTTGGGTGATTATGATGTGTCAATGTAGCTTCCTCAATTCCAAAAAATGCACCATACTGGTGGAAGATGTTAATAACAAGGGAGGCTATTCATGTGTGAGGGGCAGGGTGTATGTGAGAAGTCTCGGTATCTTCCCCCCAATCTTTTGTGAACCTAAAACTGCTCTGAAAAAATAAATCCTCTTAAATAAAAAGATTGTTATACTAGATAAAAAAACAAACATATTTAAAATATTTTTAAATATAATATTGAGTGTCAGTTTTGAATTAATGGTATCAAATCCAACATTTAGGTTGGGCACTGACTCAGCAATTTTTAGTCTCCTTTATTGGAAACTGACAGATGCGAGGCAGGATGCAAGCTAACCAGTGATGCCAGACCTCCTACTTTTGAGTTGGAGCTGCTGTAATAAAAATCTAAAATATGTAGCATGTGAGACCAAGTTAGGGGCAGAGGCTAGGAAAATGATGAGGAAACTGTTAGAGGAAGCTGAAAAAATGGCAAAGAAACTGCTTCAGAAAGGGGAAAATGACAACCTATATTATGTACTGGCAAAACAACTGCTAATACTGCCTCATGTGATAATGTGGAACACACATGTACCTGATGAACTGTTGGATTTGACAAGAGATCACCAAGTAAAATATTGAAAGGGTTGCATTTAGCTGGTTAAATACTGGTTCAAATGCATTTACCTGTATATTATAAAGTAGTACAAGAAAGAGATTGACTGGAGCAGGGAGGAGAAATGCCCAATTTGAAAGTAAAATTTGGTCTAAATAAAGTGGCAGAACTTGAGATAGGAGGAGTATATTTTGCATGTGTGAGAAATGTGAACAAATGTGGCTATTAGGACAGATTTTGTTAAATTAATTGCACTAATTGACCCAGTTCTTCAATCCTCTCTGTATGCACATTCTTCACCATGTCATATTGATTATTGTCTCACTAAAAAGGCAGACACTATTTCCACACTCCTTGAATCTGGGCTAGCTTATAAATGGCTTTGACCAATAGAATGTGGCAGAAGTAACTATATTAGTTCCAAATCTAAGCTGAAAGAAGTCTTGTGGGTTTATTCTTGCTTGCTTTGGTTCCTCTACTTTCAGCATAAAAATATGTCTGGGCTAGCTTGCTGGAGAATAAAGCATGTAAAATAGAGCTGAGTTGCCCTAGTCATTCCAGCTGAGACTATCCTAGATTAGCTGACTTGCAGCCAATTGTTCAAGTGAGTGAGCCCAGCTAAAACCAAATTATTCAGCCAGCTCATCTAAAGAAACTAACATACTTAATGTTTTAAACTAGTAGAGTTTGAGGTGGTTTGTTATGCTGCATTATCATGGCAATGGATAACTAATACATAAAGGAAGTGTTTTAACTCATACTCTTTCATGAAGCAATAAATTCTCCATTAAAAAACAGACAAATCATCAAAGATCTAAAGATAAAAGTAAAAGTCATGATGTTAAACACAAGAATAACAAAGACCATAAACTTTATACATTACCAGAATAAAAAGACACATGGAAACACAAAAACCAAAAAAACAGAGATCGTGTAACAAAACTTTAAGAAAGAAGAGCAGAATTAAACATTGGACTCCAAAACCTCAAGAATATGATATATACAAAGCATACAACTAAAGCAAGGTGATTCATAAAATTTGAATGTAAAAAACTAAGATGACCAGAGTGACATCAGCATCATGGTGGAGTGAGCTTTCCCAGTAATCTCTCTCCTCCACCATACAACAAAAAAGACATTCTTACTCTGACAGAGGACATCCAAACACAACACAAAAGGTGTCTTAGAGACCCATACAGCTGTATGATGGAGGGCAGAGAGGCTGGAGCACCCCTCGGAGGAGGTGGAACAGGGTAAGAGAAAACTACACTCCCTCCCCAAAAGACTGGGATCTGGGACCATGGGCAGCCTCCAAGAGGGAAGGAATGGGCAATGGAATGTTCATTCCCAGGAACATCAGAGGTCCCTGAGGGCCCTTGCAGCCTAGGGGAAAGCCCCTACCAAGGTGAAAGATAACATGAGGGTGACCTCATCAAGCTAACACCCCAGGAGAGCAGATAGTGAGGGCAGAGCAAGAAAATCCAGAGATCATGCAAAAGAAAGTGCTTCTCCCTCAACCCACCCAATGCCAGCTCCAGTGCCTGGGATCTCGGCAGAACACGGAGGGCTCAGAATACATGACTCTTTACTCTCACCCAGTGGCAATAGGTGTAACTGTGACCAAATAATACCAAGATATGTAAAAGCAGAGCCATGCCCTCTAGCAGTATCAAAAATTATATTAAATCTCCAGGCCAGAGAGGAAATGACAAGTACCCAGAAATCAGTCCTGAGGACACAGAAATATGTAATCTAAATAACAGAGAATTCAAAATAGCTATCATCAAAAAAACTCAATGAGTTAAAACTGAATGTAAAGAAACAAGTCAACGACTTCAGGAGCTACTTCACAAGAGAGATTGAAACTACAAAGAAGAATCAATCAGGAATATTGGAGATGAAAGACAATGGAAGAGATAAAGCAAAATATGGATTCCCTGAATGCTCAAGCAGACATCATAGAGGACCGAATCAGCATAACTGAGGATAGACATGTTGAATGCTCCAGATAGAGGAGGAAAGAGAACTAAGACTAAAACAAATGAGGAAAGTCTCTGAGAAATATCTGACTCAATTAGGAAATGAAACATAAGAATTATAGGTATTAAAGAGGGGGAAGAGAAGGAGAACAGAGCAGAAAGCTTGTTGAAAGAAATAATAGCAGAGAATTTCCCAAACCTAGGGAAGGGGATGGAACTCCATGTGGAAGAAGCTATCAGATCTCCTAAATATGTCAATGTAAAAAGATTTACTGCAAGTCATATAGTAGTGAAACTGGCAAAAGGGAATGACAAAGAAAAACTACTAAAGGCAGAAGAAAATAAGCTACAAAGGAATCCCTATCAGGCTTTCAGGCAATTTGTCTGAAGAAACCTTACAGGCTAGGAGAGACTGGAATGACATATTTAAATCTTTGAAGGACAAAAACTTTCAGCCAAGGATACTCTATCCAGCAAAAATATCCTTCAAATATGATGGAGAAAAAATACTTTCCCAGATAAACAAAAGCTAAGGGAGTTCGTAGCCACAAGACACACCCTACAAGAAATCCTCAAGAAGGCCCTCATACCTGAAAAAAAAAGGGAGAAAGGAATTACAAAGCATGAAGTAAGGAGATAAATAGGTAGACAAAATCAGAAAATTGTAGCCATACATCAAAACAGGTTAGCAAATACTCAAGAATAGCATTAAAAATAAAGGGAAGAAAAACACCAAAAACAAAGATAATATTATGGTTTTAATCACAAGCTCACAACACAAGATAGAATAAGATGTGAGAAAAACACCTTAGGAGGGGAAGAGGAAAGGGCCTGAATCAGTTTAGTCTAAGGAAATAAGAGGCCATTACAAAATGGACTATCTTATCTATGGGATTCTGAATACAAACCTCATGGTACCTCTAAACAGAAAACGAGAACAGAGACATGAATAATAAATAAGGAGAAAACAAAGAAACACAACATAAAAAACTACATAACTCAATTGGTAGACGAAAATACACAGGATGTGAAACAAAAGAAATTCGGGAGAGACGTAAAATGAGCGATAAAATGGCAGCATTTAGCCCTCATATATCAATAATCACTCTATGCATAAATGGACTGAATTCTCCAATAAAAAGACACAGAGTGGGAGATGGATTAAAGAATAAGACCCAACAATATGCTGCCTCCAGGAAACACACCTCAGCTCCAATGACAAGCACAAGCTTAGATTGAAGAGGTGGAAGATGATACTCAAAGCTAATCCAGACAAAAGAAAGCACGTGTCACAATACTCATATCAGACAAAGTAGACTTCAAGGTAAGACAGGTAAAGAGGGGCAGTATATAATGATTAAAGGGACAGTCCAGCAAGAAGACACAACACTTATAAATATCTATGCATCCAACACAGGAGCACCAAAGTACATAAAAAAACTATTAACAAACCTAAACGGAGATATTAATAATAACACAATAATAGTAGGGGACCTCAACACTCCATTCACATCAATGGATAGATCATATCCAGATAGAAAATCAACAAGGAAACAGTGGAATTAAATGAAAAGCTAGACCAGTTGGACTTGATAGACATATACAGAACACTCCATCCAAAAACAGCAGAATACACATTCTTCTCAAGTGCACATGGAACATTCTCAAGGATAGACCATATGTTGGGAAACAAGGCAAGCCTCAATAAATTTAGGAATATTGAAATAATAGCAAGCATCTTTTCTGATCACAATGCTATGAAGCTAGAAATTAATTATAAGAAAAAGAGGAGAAAAGGACAAAGATGTGGGAACTAAACAACATGCTATTGAATAAGCAATGGTTCACTGAAGAGATTAAAGCAGGAATCAAAAAATATCTGAAGACAAATGAAAATGAAAACATACCATATGAACTCATATGGGATGCAGCAAAAGCTGTATTAAGAAGGAAATTCATCACAATACAGGCTAACCTTAACAAACAGGAAAAATCTCAAATAAGCAATCTCAAACTAAACCTAACTCAATTAGAAAAAGAAGAACAAACAAAGCCCAAAGTCAGCAGAAGGAGAGAAATAATCAAAATCAGAGCAGAAATAAATGCTATTGAAACAAAAAAAGCAGTAGAAAGGACCAGTGAAACAAAGAGCTGGTTCTTTGAGAAGATAAACAAAATTGACAAACCCCTAGCCAGACTTACAAAGAAAAAAAGAGAGAAAGCTCAGATAAACAAAATTAGAAATGTAAGAGGAGAAATAACAATGGATACCACAGAAATATAACAGATTATAAGAGAATACTACAAAAAGCTATATGCCAACAAAATGGACAATCTAGAGGAAATGGATAAATTCTTAGACTTTTATAACCTCCGAAAACTGAATCAAAAAGAAATGGATAATCTGAATAGACAAATCACAAGTAAAGAGATGGAAACAGGAATCAAAAGCACCACAAAAAATAAAAGCCCAGGACCAGATGGCTTTCCTGGGGAATTCTATCAAACTTTCAGAGAGGATTTAACACCTATCCTTCTCAAGCTTTTCCAGAAAATTAGGGAAGATGGAATGCTTCCTAACACATTCTACAAGGCCAACATCACTAACACCAAAGCCTGACAAGAACAACACAAAAAAGGAAAACTGCAGGCCAATATCACTGATAAACATCAATGCAAAAATCCTCAACAAAATATTGGCAAACCGAACACAGCAATACATCAAAAAGATCATACATCATGATCCAGTGGGATTTATACCAGGGACACATGGATGGTTCAACATCTGCAAATCAATCAATGTGATACACCACATTAACAAAATGAGAAATAAAAACCACATGATCATCTCAATAGTTGCAGAGAAAGCACTTGACAAGATCCAACAGCCATTTATGATAAGATCTCTTTAAAAATGGGGATAGAAGGATATGACCTCAACATAATAAAGGCCATATGTGACAAATCCACAGCCAACATCATACGCAATGGGGAAAAACTGAACATCATCTCTCTGAGAACAGGAACAAATCAAGGGTGCCCACTATCACCAATCTTATTTGACATAGTACTGGAGGTTTGGGCCAGAGCAATTAGACAAGAGAAAGAAATAAAAGGAATCCAAATAGGGAGTGCAGAAGTGAAACTCCTGCTCTTTGCAGATGACATGATCTTATATACAGAAAACCTAAAGAACCCATCAGAAAACTATTAGAAATAATTAACAACTACAGTAAAGTTTCAGGGTAAAAAATCAACTTTCAAAAATCAGTTGCATTTCTATACTCCAATACAAACTTACAGAAAGAGAACTCAAGAATACAATCCCACTTACAATCCCAACAAAAAGATTAAAGTATCTAGGACTAAATTTGACCAAGGAGGTGAAAGACCTATACAAGGAAAACTGTAAGACATTACTGAAAGAAATAAATGATGACATAAAGAGATGGAAAGACATTCCATGCACATGGATTGGAAGAATAAACATATTTAAAATGGCCATACTACCCAAAGCCATCTACAGATTCAATGCAATCCCAATCAGAATCTCAGTGACGTTCTTCACTGAAATAGAACAAAGAATCCTAAAATTCATATGGGGCAACTGAAGATCCCAAATTGCTAAAGCAATCCTGAGAAAACAAAACAAAGCTGGAGACATCACAATCCCTGACTTCAAAATGTACTACAAAGCCATAGTGATCAAATCGGCATGGTACTGGTACAAAAACAGGCATACAGATCAACGGAACAGAACTGAAAGCCCAGAAATAAAACTGCACATCTAGCTAATCTTTGGCAAAGCTGCCGAGAGCATACAATCGAGAAAAGATAGTCTCTTCAATAAAAGATGGGAAAACTGGACAGCCACCTGCAAAAGTATGAAAATAGACCATTATCTCACACCATACACAAAAATAAACTCAAAATGGATTAAAAACTTGAAGATAAGCCCTGAAACCATAAAACTCCTGGAAGATAATATAGGTAGTACATTCTTTGACATCAAACTTAAGAGGATCTTTTCAAATACCATATCTTCTCAGACAAGGGAAACAAAAGAAAAAATAAACAAGTGAGACTTCATCAGACTAAATAGTTTCTGCAAGGCAAAAGAAACTAGGATCAAAACAAAAAGACAACCCACCAATTAGGAGAAAATATTTACAAATCATATATCTGACAAGGGATTATTCTCCATAATATATGAGGAACTCACACAACTAAACAACACAAAAACAAACAACCCAAACAAAAAATGGGCAGAGGATATGAACAGACATTTTTCCAAAGATATATAGAGGGCCAAAAAACACATGAAAAGATGTTCAACATCAGTAATCATGAGATAAGTACAAATAAAAACTACACTAAGATACCACCTCACACCTGTTAAAATGGCCATAGTCATTAATACCAGAAATAACAAATGTTGAAGAGGATGTTGAAAAAAGGGAACCCTCATATACTTCTGGTTGGAATGCAACCTGGTGCAGCCACTATGGAAAACAGAACGGAGATTCCTCAAAAAACTAAAAGTAGAAATACCATATGACCCAGCTATCCCACTACTGGGTATCTACCCAAAAACCTGAAATCAACAATCCAAAGTAACATATGTACCCCTATGTTCACTGCAACACTATTCACAATAGCCAAGACATGGAAACAATCGAAGTGCCCATCGACTGATGATTGGATAAAGAAGATGTGGTATATATATAAATACAATGGAATACTACTCAGTCATAAAAAAAGACAAAATCATCCCATTTGCAACAACATGGACGGCCCTGGAGGAAATTATGCTAAGTGAAAAAAGCCAGACTGGGAAAGACAAACACCAGATGATTTCACTCATATGTGGAATAGAAACAGACACATGGGCAAAGAAAACAGTTCAGTAGTTACCAGGAGAAGGAGAGCGGGGAGTGTGCACGGGGGTGCAGGGGAGTGCTTATGTGGTGACAGACAAGATGATGTAAACTTTTATGAACTCAAAAAAAAAAACCCCAAAAAAGTAAGATGACTAAAGAAATACAACACAATTACAAAAGGAGAGAAAATAAGGAGAAATATTAAAAAGAGAATCATCAGCATCAGGAGTCCCTATTAATATGAAGAAAATTTAATCAAGGCAAAACCGTTACACAAACAGAGAAAAATGCTTTACAATGATGAAGAATACAAAGCACAATAAAACTTTAGTCAATCTCTATGCATCAAATGATATATTAACAAAACCCATAAAGCAAAACCTCCAGGAAATACTGTGAGAAGTAACAGAAACACAATATTAATAGGAGAATCTGTCCCAGACCTCAAAGGCTGCAATTAATCAAGGAAATGGAATATTACTAAGGATTTTAGGGCACTGAATGATCAAATCAATGTCTTACCTGATAAATACAAAACTTTTTCAACATCAGGAAGTCAGAAACTGTGTCTTATTTCCATGTGTCTGTGAATATTTTATAAAAAAATAAATACTAATCTGCAAAAAAAAGCTTAATAGTTCACAAAAGTGGACATAGTACCAAACAAGCTCTCTGTTTACAATGCAACATAGCTACAACGTATTTTTTAAAGTAATTTTAAAAACAAAAGCAAAACACATCTGAAATTAAAAGAAAAATATTAACTCTTGGATCAAAGAAGAAATCAAAATCCAAACTAAAGAATTTATACAAATAATAAGTATAAAACATATCAGAACTCACAAGATTCAGCAAAACCAATGTTCTTCTCTGTGAGAATCCATAGCCTTAAGTAATTGTATTGCCAGAAATTAAAATACAAATATGATAGTGGATATCTCAATTGTAATGGAAATATTTTTGAAGTTTTGCCATTAAACGTGATGCTGCCTTCTGATTCGGTATATGTTTGTTCTGTTCATCCCCAACTGGATGTACTGCAATACAATTCTGACATTACCTGGAGCTGGCATCAGACCCTACAAGATTAAGGGCTTCAGCTTCCTCAAGACTGCCCTTACTTCAGATGCCAGCTGCATTTGGGGAGATTGCCAGGCAACCTGGACTTCCAACCAGCCAACTACAAATTGGAGGATTTCCATAAACCCCTCAGATTGGATAATTCACTAGAATGATTCACAGAACTCAGGAAAGTGCTATACTTACGAATACAATTTTATTATAAAGGATACACATAGGGTGACTTCTGGGAGGGAATGCAGAGTTCCCATGCCATCTCCACATGCAGTCAGGGCATGTCACCCTCTGGGCATATCAATGTAGTCTCCATTCAGCAAGCTCCACTGGGCTTCTTATTGGGGTTTCCTAACTTAAGCATGATTGATTAAACCTTGACCATGTGTTTGAACTCAATCTCCAACCCCACTCTGCTTCCTAGAGGTCAGACTCCCTCAAAGTCTTCAACCTTCTAATCATGTGTTTGGTCTTTTAGGGACCAGTGGCACTTTGAAGCTAACTAGGGGTCCACCATGAGTCACCCATTAGCATAACAAAGACACTTCTATCACTCAGGAGAGTCCAAGGGTTTTTGTAGCTCTATGTGAGAAACCTTAGACAAAGACCAGATATATCTGTTCTTTATTTATATACTTTATTGATAGACCACAATGTTTGATCATGCTAAGGAAATTTCCCATCTGAACCAATCAAGATCATAAGAGAAAAACAGTACACTGAAATTAGGGTAATTTTATTTTAACAAAAAGACTGTTTATTAAAGTGAGGCTGGACTATCAAGGAACCTCAAAGGATATTTCAGTAAACCTGGGATTATTCTCAAGATAGAAGGGACAAGGGATTGATGCATTTACCAGAACTCAGAGGGAGAGAGTCAGGTAGAAAAGCACCTTGAAAGTAGTAGTGACAATTCTTTGAGGGACACAGCCTGAAGCAATGCTTCAGAGAGTAAAACAGGAACTATAGACTCCGATCTCACTCTAAGATCTCCTCCTGGGTGGTACATCTCCATTGGCTGAACCCACCTAGATCCCAGAGATTGAAACAGTGCTTTGATGGAGTCCACGCAGGCCAAGCTCATGGGGCACAGAGGAGGGTGAAGAATGATCTGGAAGGGCAAGTGCAATATATGTAGCACACCATGAAGAATGGGTGTTGAGATTTCTATAAAGCTATCTCAACATCTGTGGACAATGATCTTTTGGTTCATATTTGGTCTATTAGTATGATAAAAGTTGCCTAAAATTGACCATCCTTAGACTTCTGGAAAGAAGGTTCCTTGGTCATGATGTATTGTTTTTTCTTGTGCTGCTGGATTCTATTGGATAACTTTAAGGATTTTTGCATCGATATGCATAAGAAAGATGGCTCTGCGTTTTCTTTTTTTCTTTTTCTCCCCAAAGCCCCAGTACATAGTTGTATAGTCTAGTGGTAGGTCATTCTAGTTCTTCTATGTGGGATGCCACCACAGCATGGCTTGATGAACAGTGTGTAGGTCCACGCCCAGGATCCAAACCCAGGAATCCTGGGCTGCTGAGGCAGAACACGTGAATTTAACCCCTCAGCCATTGGGCTGGCTCCTGCATTTTTCTTATTCTTCCTGATATCTTCCTTTTGCATAAATAAAAACTCAGTAAAGTGTTTTGCAAACATAAATACAAAAAGTACTAAACAAAGAAGGTGGAAACTCTGGTGTCCATGTTTAGCAATATAAAGAATCAAATCTTGGAAGGTTTTCAAACTCAGGTTTTCCTTCTCCACCAACCATCAAGTTAAGGGAAATGGTAAGGGTGGAGAGAGACTCTACAGGGACCATAGCTTTTTTTTTTACCCTTCTTAACACTTATAGGCATGTTAGGGTGGGTAGTTTTTCGACTGACCCATGTTAAAGCCAATAAACACAGCCCTTTTTTCACTCTGTAGTTTTCCCAAAGCCTCAATATTAGAATAATTTATTATCCTGGTAAACAGAAAGTTCAACATCATAATTTAGGAATTGCTCAGGATTAAATTCATTAATGTGTAAAAAGCTACCGTCACAGCCTCTGGTATAGTCTAAATACTAGTTACCTCACTTCTTCTTTTAGAAAAGAATTTTAATGGTTAATTCTAGAAAGGGAAATTCAGGTAGTCTATAGCTTTGGTCATCTGGCCATTCTGTGTATGTGTATATAACTCGACCAATTTTGATAGCTGCAAGATCTTAAAGAACCAAAATGCATGCAAGCAAACACACCCACACACACCATCCATCTGCCTACTGATGCTACTAGACCATCTCACTCGTTTTTTTCTCTTTTCTCTTTAAATCATGAGCTTAATAGAGAATTGGTAGAAATAATAACCAGTCTACTCCTCTTCGTGGGAAATGACTCTCTCTAATTTTTAGCCCATTGATAGAACTATGCAGTTGACATTTGAGTACTTAATTTTCCAAGTGGTGCTAAGACAAATTCAAGGGTAGATTTCAGCAGCAAATAGGAGTGACTTTATGTGCCTCTCCCTGATCCAAAATTTTCATTGAATGGATCAAATGCCTCTAATATGAACAGTTTGAAATTTTTCAAGTGTAGTCATACAAGTCACTGGAAAATATTTCTCAGTTGTTCTACTGACTACATAGTAGATACTTCAACATAGCAATAGTATTTCAAAATCTCTTTTATATTATTTTTAGGAACATTAAATCTTTCTAGAAAATAAACTTGGTCAGAAATATTCAGGACCATTCAATAAGTAAATGGACAATGACGTGTTTTGATATAAAACCAACAATTAAAATAGTGCAGCCTATTTCTCACTTAAAATCACTGCCATGTACACTTCCATCTTCATGCCCATCTTCTACTTTGGTGTATTGGCAGGAATGTTAAAAAATACAACTAGCATATAGATCACCATCGACTGTCCTAAATGTTCTGAGTGTCTTCTTCTAAAAGACATGCACACATTGCAAAAGCCTATGTGCTTAGAATTTACTGTAGTTCAGATGCTGGCCTATGTATTCTTGGTGCTAGTCAAATACTATGGAAATATTTAATGGTAAAGATAAACCAAGCATTTCTAGCCAATCGCTTTCAACTGAGATCGATACAGTGTAATGATGATTTAGGATGCTTCTTAGTTTAACTTAAGTAATTTTCTCTTCTCTACTTTAAGACTGTAAATCTGACTAATTGCTTTACACTCTCTAGAACTGCTTCTTCTTGCTAAGTATAATTGCTATGCCTGGATTCTCCTACGCCCCAAGTAATTCTTATGGAGGGCTTTCCTACTGATCTCATTATACTTCCAACTCTGATGCATCAGGCTCCATCCTGTTATTTACCTACTTTAGTATACTTGATAAATTAAATCCAGGCCTTGTTCAATTTACCCCATTTAAGGTACAAATATCACAATTTAGTGTAGATTAAATTAAACAAATAGGTATTTTGCTTCTTCCAACATGGAATATACGTTAGTTCACTTCAATTTGACCACTAAAACACCAATACCAAAGGAAAAATATTAAGGCTATTTGTGAAATAGATGAGTTTGGGGAAAGGGTATTCTAGGATAATTTTTGAAGCAGAAAAGGGAAAATATTCTATCACAGCTTAATCAGCTCTTAACTGTAAAAATGAAATGCATAGAAGATAAAAAGGGAAACAAGAAGGATAAGAGTAGTAAAGAAGTGAAGAATAATTGCTACCTGGTGCTAACATCCAGCTGTAAAACCAGTTATTTTGATAACCACAAAGAATTGCCCTTTTAACTTCAGCCCTAACAAAGAGTTTATTTTTTTTTTACTTAGATCATATTATTTCAGTCCCATTAAGAGAACCAGTTCAGGGCTGGCCCCGTGGTCAACTGGTTGAGTTCACACGCTCTGTTTCGGTGGCCCAGGGCTTCACCAGTTCAGATCCTGGACGCAGACCTAGCACTGCTCATCAAGCCGTGCTGAGGTGGCATCCCATACAGCACAACCAGAAGGACCTACAATATACAGCTATGTGCTGGGGGGCTTTGGGTAGAAGAAGAAAGAAGAAGAAGAGAAAGGGGAAAGAAAACCAATTCAACTTGATGAACTTTTCTGTTCTGCTCTTGTGCTCATAGCTGGAGGGAGGGACAGTCCTCAGGCTCTTTGTCAATGGCACACACTTCTTTGAAGTTTGTTAGGGTTCTAGTTCCCTATGAAGATTTTATCTTTTGACTGTTGTCTCTGAGTAAAGTCTTTGAGAAAATTCATTTGCGTTGGCACTCAGGCTTCACTCAGCTGGAACAGTCCAAGAATAAGTGTTCTCATCTTTCTTGCTTTATCTTTGGAATATTTCTCTGCAAAAAATGTGCTGATCCATATGCAGCATACACTCTTTAGAATATGGAGGAACACAAAAGGTTAAAGTAAAATCTGAAATTTGAATGTTAAGGAAAGCATAGCCTCCCCCAGGGGAAATTACCCTGCCATCAATGCTTTAGGACATGATGCGGACATTTTTTTTCCTACAAAGAATTCTTAGATGTTAACAAAAGTGGACATTTCCATCTTGCGTTGGTGTCACTTAAGGGGAAAAATAAAACAGAAAATTTTTAGAGGATTTTCATAAACATAAGAAATCTATCAGAAACAGAGTTCCCCATAACCTATAATAGGGAGGTTCCTTGATGGATATGAAACCAGACAATAAAATACTTTGTGTCTATATTACTTATCTATTGCTGAATAACAAATTACTCCAAAACTTAGTGATGTTAAGTGATAAAAGGTATGAATCTTTCAGTTTTGGTGGCTCAGGAATTTGGGAGTGGCTTAGCTGAGGGGTCTGGCTCAGCTTTTCTGATGAGGTAATATTGGCTAGTGCTACAGAAATCTAATAATGTCTTAAGTGGGGCCCACAATCCTCTTCTAAAATGGCTGACTCATATGACTGTTAGCAAAGGTCAACACTCACATAGCTGTTGGCAGAAACCCCTTGTGATATAGACCCTGATATCAGTTTCCCCGCATTAAACCCAGCATATGTGGGGTTAAAACCAAAACACTCATTCCCTGCTTACTCTCTGGCTTCCTGGCTCCAGAATCCACCATCCTCCATGGAGATAGACACTGTCAAGGACAAGCACCTGGACTATCCCCCCGCCCCCTCAAAGAGATACGGGCTGGTGGGAAAGCTGATGACCAGCAAGGTCACAGGCTTCCTCCTCTCTGCAAGTAGTCTCAAGACTGAAGACAGGTTGGTGGGAAAGCTCCAATCAGCAAGGCCATATGCTCCCCCTCCCCTACCTAAAACCCCGAATAAAAATCCTTCCGTTTAGCTTTTCTGGGAGTTTGGGATTTCAGCATTGGCTGCCCTCTCTCCTTGTTCAGCGCTGTGCAAAAATAAAACTCCTACTTTCTTCCACCACAACCGGTGTCAGAGATTGGCTTGCTGCGCAACGGGTGAGCGAACTCACTTCAGGCTCAATAACACTTGCTGGCTTTTGACAGCACCCCTCAGTCCATTGCCACGTGTACTGCTGCACAGGACTGCTTTATGTTTTTGTGACACAGCAGCTGCTTTCCCCCAGAAGTAATCTGAGAAAGAAAGCAAAGAGAAGATCACAATGCCTTTTGTCTCAGAATCACACACCATCACTTCTACCATGTTTTACTTGTTAGAAATGAGTCACTCAGTCTAGTCCAAATTCAAGGGAGAGGAGTTGAAGGAAAGAACATCAAAAAATTTATAGACATATTTTAAAACCACCATAGTGTCCTTCTGGCCTACTAATATTTTGACAGGTGAAACAATACTGTACTTTTACTTTTAAGATGGCTTCCTTAATCCCACCTTCCAGTCTTCATGCCTTTGAGTAATCCCCTTCTCTGAGTGTGGGCAGAAACTGTGACTTGGAATGTGGGAAATGTGACCTGTCTTGCCAAGTCCTTCTTTGTCTATTGTTGGCTTTGAAAAAGCACACTGGCCTGAATCCTACTGCCATAAAGAAGTGAATTTTGTCATAACCTGAGTGAGCTTGGAAGCAGAACTTTCTCCAGGTGAGCATCCAGATGAGAATACAACCTTGGACGACCCATTTATTGCAGCCTTGCAGAGGACCCAGCTAAGCTACCCCTGGACTTCTTCCCCACAGACGCTTTGACATAATGAGTGTTACTGTAAGCCATAAGTCTGTGGTAATTTGTTATGTAGCAAAACTAATACAGCAACTGAAGTCAGGAAGGTGAAACCTGACACATTTTTTTAAATGTTTTAAGCGATAGTGCCTTGGTTTACTTCTCTGTTAAAAAGGGGATAATTTTAGTAAGTCAAAGATGTTCCAACCATTTTATGTCATGAAACATTACATGAGAGATCACTAGACAAAGCAACTAAAACAGAACTCTTCTTATTAAGTACTGGGAAGGGCCCTCAAATATCTTCCTCCTACTTTATAACCCAAGAGTCACAAGGAGCACAGATTGAATATTTTTAGATTGGATCATTTTTAAAGTGTCTGGATTCTTCTAGCTTAATCATTCCATGATTTTAGGACAACCTCAATAGAGAAAGAAAAATAGAGAAGGATTATACACACTCATTGACCAAGTGGACAAGGGAAATTCCAGGCATATCATACAAAGTTTCTCTTACTACCAGATGGCTTAGCCCCTACCACTACCCATCCTTTCCCCCTTGTGTCTGTCTTTTTGAAGTGTGTAGCAAACAAAAATAGCATACAATTCAATGCCATCATCCTTCATGCTGTGTGTATGTGTGTGTTTGTGTGTGTGTGTGTATGTGTGTGTGTTTGTATCTGTGTGTGTTGTTTGGGGAAAGGGATTGATAGCACAGGTAACAGTCTTACTAAATTTCACCATTGACCCCCGTTCTTCACTCTTCCCCATATTTACACCCTTTGCTAAGGGAGTTTACAGTTCCTCCAAAAGTGGAGTATATTCACCTGCCCCTTATGCTTGGACTTGGCCATATAACTTGCTTGGCCTAATGGCATACGAGCAGAAGGGACAGGGTGCCAGTTCCGAGACTAGACCTTAAGATACCTCATATCTTTCTCTTGTTCTCTTGTGCCTCTGCCATCTCCATGTGAGGAGCATGCCCTAACTAGCCAGCTAGTCCAAGGAGGGTGAAAGACACGTGAGCAGAGCCATCCCAGACAAAACTACAGACCTGTCGTTAGAAGCAAAGTTACTCTAGCCGCCCTTGACTGAAGAAGAGGTGCTCACCTGAGGCAGCCTAAATCCAGCCGAGTCTCCTGACCTTTGTAGCCAAGCCTACAGATCTTTGTAAATAACTGATTGTTGTTTTAAGTCATCAAGTGTTGAGATAGTTTGTTCCATAGTATTATTGGTGTGCAGCTAATCTATATATGAACAAAGGTGTTAGGAAAGAAAAGTCTCTCTCTCTCTTTCATTTAGCTTCTCAAAATACACTATACACCTTTCCTTACATGTGTTAATAATTTAAACCTTTAACAACTTCACCAATGAAAGTATCTATCTGCTCAACTAGTGACTCTGTACTGGAGAAGGTTGTTAGAATTGTTCTGGAATGGGAAAATGTCAATGCTGAATACCTTGAAAGGCCAAGGAAAATATAAAATTGATATTATAAATGTAGAGAATTAGTGATCATTATGATATTTTAAATAGCTGATCTCTTTAATTGTACAAAAACATTGCTATCAAGCAGGAGGTTTAGGATACGAAGCTGATTGTCTAATGCACGCACATTTCCCAGTGCTCTGCCTTCTTTGTGGATTGACCCCTTTATCATTACATAAAGTTCCTTTTTTTCTCTCTGGTCAAATTCTTTGCTCTGAAGTCTATTTTATCTGAAATTAACACAGTCCCTCCTGCTTTCTTTTGGTTAATGATTGCATGATATATGTTTTTCCATTGTCTACTTTCAATCTATTTATATCTTTATATTTTAAGGGAATTTCTTGCAGACAGAATATAATTCTATAATTTTTTATTCACTCTGTCAAACTCTGATTTTAATTAGTGTGTTTAAACCATTTATAGTAGTGAAATTATTAGTATGTTAGAATTTGCCTGCCATTTTGTTTTATTTTTTTCTTTTCTGTTTGTTGTCTCTAATTTCTTTTTCCTGTCTTCTTGTGGCTTACCTGAACATATTTTAGAATTCCACTTTGATTTTTGTATAGTGTTTTTGAATGTACTTGCCGCTTTCTTTTTAATAGCTACATAGAATTCCACTGTATGAATGACTCATAATTTCTTTAATCAGCTCCTAGTTTATTTCTTCTTCACAAGCATAGCCTCTTTGAATTGATCCGACATCTGTAACTCTAGACTGTTTTCAACTATGACATTCACTATATTGAAAAAATATTTTTCTAAAATAGCATTTGCAGTTTATTTTTCCCAATAAAAGTGGTGATATTACTGAAAAAGTTACAACCTCTTTGGCCCTAATTTTCTCATGTGCAATGTAACACGTACAAATACACTTGTATTTTCTCAGGCCACACTGGTTGTAAAATAAAACTAGAATCACATTACCAGCAATATAGATTGTTTTGCCTCTGACAGCAGCCTCTGTTATGGGACTTCTGAAATACTTCCCACATGTATTTTTTCTCAATGGCCCTGGACATGCCTCTTATGGCCATTAACATAGCCCTCTCTGCAACAATGTGGCAGAACTATTTTTCTCTTCTTTTCCAGCTCCAGTTTGGTGAAGAGACGTGGCAGACATATCTGATGCCCACTGGGCCATTTGAAGGATTCTTAATATCACTAGTGCAATTTCTCCTAAAGAAATTTTTCTGTGCAATGTTATCACACTGTGTTGGAGATTTTGGGGTGTTAGAAATAGAATTACTATTTTCTGGTTGAGGAATTGGTTTTATGTTTTTTAAGATGTGTCAGTGGAGTACAAAATTCAGTGGATAATTTTTTGTCACCCAGCTAACTTTGGAAGTATAGACCTCAAATGTTTTTTTTTTCCTTTTTTTGAGGAAGATTAGCCCTGAGCTAACATCTGCCGCCAATCCTCCTCTTTTTACTGAGGAAGACTGCGCCTGAGCTAACATCCATGCCCATCTTCCTCTCTCAAGTGGTTTATAATTAACTAATTAGTCAATTTAACTATCACAGTTTTTATATCTTAAAATATGTGTGGCATGGTCACAATCAAAATTTCTGTACCATTGCTTAGCATTATTTTTATTCAATATAACAGGCCTTTGAGTCATTCATAATCAGATATATAGCTGGTCAAATCAATCAATTAATCAGCAATCATCAGCTAAGTTATTTAGAAAATATTGACTCATTCAAGTAGCAGTAGATTCAATGATCCTGCATTGCAGTTTGACTATATCAAAAAGCAGCAGATGCGTTTTTACATTTCCTTTAAATTGGTGAGAAGTCAGTATTCAAACCATTAAATAAGATGTTAACATTCTAATTCAAAATTCTTCAGCTTTGGGGCATTGAATTGAATCTTCTAACAATGTAAAAGATTTTTTTTCAGGTAATTTTCTATTCCATTACCATATGTGATGCACAAGAGTATAGCTACACATCAAGTCGGCTTTGGGGTTGATAGGTTTTTCACTGAATATTTATAGAGCATATTATTCCACATTGTAAGGCTCAGCGCATCATGGCAGATCTTTTCAAATTTATTATTATGACTACCCTGCAAGAGGCACATCCATTTTAACAGTGAGAAGACCTGAGAAAACTTTGACCTTTTGACACAGAGAATCAGCACTCAAATGCACACTTCTTAACCAGGAAGCCCAATGTGCCACTCATTCCCCCATAAAGCCTCATCAGGTTGTCTTCACTGCACCAGTGTGAGAGAGCAATGTCTCCTAGAAATTTCCATTTCATGGGCAACTTGCATTAATGCAATGTCTGGAAGGAAGAAATGGAAGCTTTGTAGTAACATATATAAGTTTTTATTCATTTGTAAATAGTCATACAATTTGCATGTGACACTTTACTATAGACATCATTCAAACGCTGTAGTGGTTGAATGTGTAGGTTCCAGTCTGGAGTCAGACAGCTTAGTTTAACATCCTGCCTTGGTCATTTATTAGGTCGTTGACCTCAGACAAGTTGCTTATTTATTAGTTCTCAGTTTTTTCATCTGTAAAATGGGGATAGTTTTAATGCCAATGCTCATATATTTGAGAAATGACTAAATAAGATTATTCACATAAAGAATCGAGCAGAATTACTAGCACTTAGGGCACAAGAAACTTTAAACATTAGTATTGTTATTATATTCATAAGCTGACGTACTGTCAGACTTGCCAGTACACTTTCATAATAATTGCAGCAGGATGTGTGGTCAAAGATTACTTGAGGAATGAGGAGAAGAGAAAAATTAAAATTTTAAACGTTAATGCCATACGAGATCTGCTGTTTTATTTGCTTGGATATTTATCTTATAAAAATAGAATACTCAAGAGTCCACATCATCTGTAAAGGACCACAAAACAGGTCTCTCTATCTTTATAACTAGACAGGTAAATCTAGGAAGTGAATCTGTACAAAACACACTAAAGTGAGCTTTAGAAACAAACATTTAAATCTTCATTCTTAACTTAACCTTTCCCAAAAGTGAATATTTTTTATTTTAGTCTTTAAAACAGAATGTACCTTACTAAATGTGCCTTATTTCTGCCTCTCTAGATGCCATTATGTTTGCTTACTGAGCCACTTCTTGGGTTTAAGAAATAAAACAAACACATTGCTTTCCAGAGTTCAAGATTCTATTATCGCTTTAAATTAACACCCATCTCTCCAGCAGAGGGAGCAAATAAGTTTTTGTATTTTCAACCTACCAAAAAGAACAACTCTGAATTCCAGTGTGTTATTGGATGAAACATTTTTAATACAAGACTATATTAAAGAATAAATTTGTGGGGCTGGCCCCGTGGCCGAGTGGTTAAGTTCGTGCTCTCCGCTGCAGGCGGCCCAGTGTTTCGTTGGTTCGAATCCTGGGTGCGGACATGGCACTGCTCATCAAACCACGCTGAGGTAGCGTCCCACATGCCACAACTAGAAGGACCCACAACAAAGAATATACAACTATGTACCGGGGGTCTTTGGGGAGAAAAAGGAAAAAAATAAAATCTTTAAAAAAAAAAAAAAAGAATAAATTTGTAATAAAAAGGTATTCAAGTAAACTTGTTAGCATATATTAAACGCTGATGAAATATTCATATGTGTAGGTCCTAAGCTTTTCATTTTTCTAGAGGTACCGTATCAGTGAAAATTTAATTCAAAATATTAGCCAAACAAAGAAAAATTATTTCTAAGCTCTTGAAATCCTGAAGTATATGTAGTGCATTTTCAAAAATAATCTGTTCTAGAGTTTTTCGATTTTGTGGTTTTTTACCTCCCTCTTAGAAAACTAGTAGTGGTAGCAGCATGTCAAATAAACAGTAGAAAAAATTGTTACACATTCTGAGATCAGCTGTTTATGGATTAGTTGTATAATATTAAATTCACATTGGAATATCACTATTTAATTATTTAGACTTCAAAATCACAATTTTTAGGTTGTGATTTCTCTTATATTTATACCAAATCATTTAAATAATTTTTAAATGGCTTTAAATTTTGATTTAATAAAATAAAAATTCCTTAGTGAGGTTTTTTTTAATTCTATCTTATCTAGTTTTTTTTTCATGGTCTTAGGAATAATGAATTAATGATTTGTTGTTCTGAGAGATCCTAATAAGGCCTGAAAATTTATCATAGACTTCAAGTATGAATTTTCATTTTTACAAGAAAACTTTTTACGTGTACCTAATGCATTTAGCATTTATAAATCCTTAATATGTATCCTGAAACTAGGACTAACATTTTGAATTTCCTGAGTCAGCTCATCCATATTTTTTTAGTTTTATCGTAAGAAATCTTCTTGTAAGTATAACTCTCAAATTTGACGTTGATTCTGTCATTGATATAGAGGCACTTGGAGACCTTGAGAAAGATGCCTACTGTTGGTAGATGTATTTAACTCCTGCAACTCAGATGCAAGAAACCCTCAGCACTGGTGGTACTTCTTACTTCTATTTTAATTCCAAAGACAAGGGAGAATGTAACTAGTGAAATACTCCACTCTGACACCACCCTCAACGCGGCAGAATATTCTTGATACAATAGAAAATTGTCACCTTGTGACAAAGTTTACCTGGGCTTATTTACTAGGACCTTAGTTCCTGATGTTTGTTCTCCAGAGATGACTTCTATTTCCATCTTCCACTAAATATGAAAAATAATGCCTTCCCCCTCAATTCTAAGTACCTGTAGGAGTCTGGTGACAATTTCTATGAGTTTATGGTTAAGTCCTTGCCTCACGGCCGGTGTCTCCTCTACGCTGGAGAAAATATACAAGACACAGAAACAATCCTTTTCTCAATGAGTGCCACCTCTGTGCCTCTTGTCCAAAGATGGAAACACAGTGAGCTCTGAACACTCTCTCTTCTTCACCATCGTGTCAAAACAGTCACCAGATACTTTGCTTCTCCCTCTAAAATCTCCTGAATCTGTCTACTGCTTTCTCCTTTCCTACTGCACTACCCCAGGAACACTCTCTCTCAACTTGGGCTAAACGGCCCCAGACCAGCTCATTCCATTCCAGGTCACTCTGCACATTGGAGCCAAGTTTATTTCATTAAAATGCAAATCCTGGGCCAGCCCTGGTGGCCTGGTGTTAAGTTTGGCTTGCTCCGCTTCCATGGCCCCCACTTTGGTGGCCTGGCTTCAGTTCCCTGACATGGACCTACACCACTCATTCATCAGTGGCCATGCTGTCACCGTGGCTCACACATAAAAAGAGGAAGATTGGCAACAGATGTTAGCTCAGGAAGAATAATCCTCAGCAAAAAAAAAAAAAATTGCAAATCCCATCATGTTAAGATCCTGCTTCGATCCTGATTTCTAATTGCCCTCAGTATAAAGTCTAACCTTCTTCACCTGGCTTACAAGAACCTTAACAATTTAGACCTGCCTAATTTCCACTTTTTTTCTGTCATTGCTTTATGCTCTAGGCTGACTGATCATTTATTTCAGTCTTTGGACCTCTTCTCAATTTTATCAACACTTGCCACAAGTCAGGGTTTCTCAAACTCTGCTCTACCAACGTTTTAGACTCAATAATTCTTTGTTTGGCGGACTCTCTTGTTCATTGTAAGATGTTTAGCAACGTCGTTGGCCTCTACCCACCTGAAGTCAGTAACATTCAGCCCCCTGACAAACAAAAATGTCTCCAAATCTTGCCACAAGTCCCATGGGGGCCAACATCATCTCTCATTGAGAATCACTGGCCTAAGTGAACTAACCCAATCCATGATTTTATATACTAAAGATGACAAGAGTTTTGAAAGATAGATCTCTTCTCTCTCTTCCTCCCCCTTCTCCTCTCCCTCTCTCATGGCAGTCTAGATGTCATATGATATTATCTTTTCTTATGATATTGTGGGGGATCAGAATTTGCCACCCCAAAATGTATCCCTTTGCTTTGATTATTTTTAAGGATAAGAGACTCTGAAAGAAACTTTGACCTTCCCCCAACTGCCTAAAAGAATTTAAGATAGAAGTCCTGTCCCCAGGACAGGCTGTCACCATAGATGACTCTGGGTATCAGTAGACTTCAAGGGTCCTTGCTAAGCCCATTCTTATCAAAGTTCTGTCTACCAAATATTTGCTTCTCCATCTCCATGTGAATTGCCTTCCTCCTCTTTGAAGTCCCAAACCACTACACCCAACATCCTCCTTTGTCTTTAGCTGAAGATGGTATTTAAGCTAGCAGCTTTGGCCATTCTGGTGAGTTGCTCAGTTTTCCTGGGTTTGTCATAAGGTTTTGCTGGATTTTCTCCTGTTATTCTGTCTCATGTCAATTTAATTCTTAGACCAGCCAGAAGGACCTAAAGGGTAGAGGAATTGTCTTCCTCCCCTACAATATGATAATGCCAAGATTGTCAGGAACCCAGATTCCTTCTTTGGTTTCCTCAAACTAAGAGTTTTTCCCTCTTCCACATAGCCTAAGATGGCTTACCACCACCGTGTCCACATTCTAGCCAAGGGGAAGAAAAACACCAGGAGAAGTGAATGTGTCCTTTCCTTTTAAGAGTGTAGCCGAAATGCACACTTCACTTCTACTAGCTTCAAAGGAAGCTGGGAAATATAAAAAATCAAGTTTCCAATGCAAAAATAATAATATTAATAAAAATAAATAATCAAAGTAAGGAGAATGCATATCAGGGAACAACTAGCAGTTTTTGCCGTAAATTGCCCCCTAGACCACCAAAATATCTGATATGCACCTTTCTTTTCTTAGGTAAAATACATCCACCTCTTGCCCAAGGAAAACAACCACAAAATTCCAGCCAGTTACTGCACCCAGCTCAAAGTCTAGGCTCTCTGAGAGACAGTCTTCTCCATAAGTTCCACATGTTGATTCTCCTGATCAGGAAAGTATGAAGTAAAAGGAGAGTAGTATGTTCCCCATCACAATGTAAACATGCATATTCACAAACCAACACCTGGAGATGTCATCAGAACAGAATAACTATAATTTTAAAAACAATAAAGAAATAAGAACTTTCCTCAAAAATAGGGAAGAATGGGGGCTGGCCCAGTGGTGTAGTGGTTAAGGTCATGTTCTCTGCTTTGGTGGCCCAGGGTTTACCAATTCGGGTCCCAGGCACAGACCTACACGTTGCTTATCAAGCCATGCTATGGTGGGAGTCCCACATATAAAGTAGAGGAAGATGGGCACAGATATTAGCTCAGGGCCAGTCTTCCTCAGCAAAAAAAGGAGGATTGGCAGCAGATGTTAGCTCAGGGCTAATCTTCCTCAAAAAAAAAAAAGAGAGTGAGAGAAGAATAGGGAATGCACAGTAATCTCTGGTCCATAGGAATTATCAACTCCCACTGGGCAGAAACTGAGATGACTCCTGCCCAGAAAAGGGCGTAGTTTCTGGCCTGGGGAAGTCCACCTGGCAGCCCCTGATTCCTGCATCCCTGATTTTACTTCCAGGAGTTTCTTCGTTCTTATTCTCTGTGATCACATCAAAAGTGAGAAAGAAAGGGAAGTTTGCCCTCCCCAAGGCTACACCTTTTTCAACCTGTTTCCTGCTAGTGGGGTTTGGAGCTGAAATAATCACAGGTGTTTCTAGGTCAGGCTTATGGTTTCTTCGCTTATAGAAAATTTCTTGTGCTAGTCTCCAGAAGTAAGATTTCAAGAAGAAATTTTGAGCCTGAGGACTTTTGTTTACTAGCCTCTTGCCTTTCTAATCTCCATCTTTTCTCAACTTCATTTTGGCTTCCTTTAGAATTTGAAAGAATAGGCTTCGGAAATAAGGCAGTCTCTAAAATCTGATCTTTGTTACTGACTGACAGAAATATCTAGCGGGAGAAAATCTTAGGGCCACAGGCTTATCTTCTACTAAAACTACCTCATCAGAGCCACCCTTTATAACTGCTTTAATTTGAGCTAAGATGTAGCTGGTTTTTTCAGCTGTGCAGAGCCCAAATTACTAGACCCTCATTCAACATAGATCATAAGATTCCTGCCGATTTTTTTTTCTATCTTCACCAGCATCTGACAGTGAGCATGACTCTTAGTGTTTAGTAACTGGTTTACAGTGAACTTTAAAAGTTGACTAACTACACCAGGCCCGCAAAAAGGGCCAAATGAGAGACAGGCTTGGTGTGGGATGTCTAAAGGAGAGATCTCTGTGGAAATTGCTACAAAACTGCTACGAAAATCCTATAGAGGGGTTAGGATTTATGGAAAACTTTCAGTGCCGTGGGCTTTTTTATATCATTCAGTTCTGTCATTTAACCCTCAGATCCATCCCATGAGATAGATGATACTTTGCCAGTTTACAAATGACAAAACTGAACTTGAAGCTTCTTTCTGCTAAAAAGCAAAATTCAACTCAGTAAATTTTAAATCTTATTGGCTTTATTCATCTGTTCACAAATCAGGAAGCATTCAATCTAGCAGATAGAGAGGCGCTCCAAAGAGCTGGGTACAATGAAAGACTTTTAGAGGCAGAAGGCAGCAGGAACAAGGAAGTCGTACAGGAAAAAAAAGAGGGTTAGTCTTTGCAAGGTGACTTTCCTTTAGGGGATGGTAGGGGTCGTCGGGCAGATGACCTAAGTAGTGCTGATCAGGTCATTCCTGACTGACTGATTTAAGAATCCATTTCTGAGAGAGCTGAAACTGTAATTAAGCATAAATTTAGTGACCTGGGGCTTAGCATAAGTGACTCCATTTTGGGCCTGTTATCGTATTTTTAACACTTTCTGTTGTTGCACAGCTAGTATGAGGTAGAACTTGGATTCAAACCCACCTCTTTCAAATTTCAAAATCTTTGTTCTTCTCGTTCTCTAGGACTGCCTCTTAGAATTTAAATGGGCCAAGGAGAAGTCAGGGAGAGTATTCTAAACACAGGAGCAAGCCATGAACAAATGGTACAGAAGGAAGAAAGAAGAATGCTTGGAAGAGAATCATATATATAGATCAGCCTGGATTGGGGGAAAGAGGAGCTCTGTATAGAAAAGAAGAAATTAATGAGAGATTAAATTGAAAGCCCCTGACATCAAAAGGTATGTCAAGTAGTTTGATGTCTAATGCTCCTTGAAGGAGCCTCCGTTTTGCTGAATTCCAGTACAGAGGAAGTTGTGTTCTAGCAAGCCTTGGTTTTATGGATAGACAGTTTAAAGGTTGCCCTCTCCCTTTTATGAGATCATTGTTGTTTGTTTATTTGGAATAATGGTATTTTATTCTTTTTACTACATTAAAGGAAAAAGTTCAAATTTCCTGTCTTTTATAAATATAATTCATGCTGTTTAACATTTATTTCCATCAGTCATTCGATTGCTACTGCCACAAATGACAATGGAGTAAATAATATTTTTCATTTTCCTTAAAAAATTGTTTAGGAAAATTACTTTATTCAGTGTTAGAGAGTGGAATTATAGCTTTTTTTTTTTCTCTGAATGCTTTTATCTAACATAGGAAATACAAAAGATGCACAAATGGGTTGATTTTCTTGGTACCCATTTTAGCAAGCTGGTTTTGTTATTAGTGAATTCATTATCATAGAGGAGTTTCTAAAGAAAAATTAGGATATTTGAGGGTCAGTTAATTGGATAAACGGATCTTGGTGATTACACTCTTTTGCAAAGATAATGTATTTGTCAGAAGTATTTAGGCAAGTTTATTTAATAAATATCCCCAGGAGATGTTAGCTCCTCTTCTATTTAATTGTGATGGGTTTCTATACATATCCTGAGGATATTAGGGAATTTCCTGTTCTGTTAATGGGCTGCTCCAAATTTTCTCTTAGTTTCAGAAATGACAGAGATCTCATCACAGCTTTAATGACTATTTAAAGAATACTGAGTGGAGTAGGTGATTAGCAACAGGAAATAGAGTTTATGTAATTGAAATTTATCTTGGGTCAAAGAGACAGAGAAGGCAGAGAGGAAAGTTTGCAAGGTCCTACAGTTTCTTATTTGCTATTGGATATTAAAGATTGAAAAGGGATATGTTTGCTTTTAAATCAGTGCTATTATCTGCCTCAATTGAATCTCTATTTAAACTACAGGTTTTGTTATGCTAGCTCATGTAGGCAAAACAATTTCATAGTACATTCAAAGTGAACCATAGTCTCCATAAACCAGTAAAACTCCTAAAATTTATAAAATAGAGAGAATGTATTGGTGTTGTCATCAGTTGAACAATCAATCAATAGCACGTAATCACATGTGGCACTTTTCAGAGACACACCAATTGTCTAAAAACATATGAAACAAACAAATATGTTTTGTTTTTATATACACATATTTATAACTTAAATTGCAGAGCTAAACTTTTACCAATGTAGTGACAATAAAGAATTTATATGACGTAAGAATGGAAAAGAAAATACAAGAAACTAATAAGGTTTATTATAAGTGTGGATAGTTACATGTCAAGAATAATTTCAGGCTAGAATCAAATAAAATCAAAGTCAGAATAAGACAATGCATGTGAAAGTACTTGATGCACTTTAAAGTCTTCACAAAAGTGAATTAAATGTCTTAAATCTCATTGAGGTTCAAGCAGGCACATATAAATAGACAAAATAATATATGAGGAACCATCATCACTTTTATTTCTCAAATTCAATCAGACTGATCCTTCAATGATCATTCTGGTAAGATAAGAGGAAGGACACAAAATTTCTCTAGCAATTGAAGTAATAAAACGAGCAATTCAAGATGTTTTTTTTTTATGTGCTGCCATCGAGATAATTTGCAGGAAAAGTACAGGCTAAAAGGACTCTAAGCGGATTCTTCTAGCAAAATGCAATAATGGAGGTGGCAGATTGCAGGCAGCCTGGAGTAACGAAAACAGGAGACGATCAGGCGTGTGTCAGACCTTTTCAAATCCTTTTTCCCCACAAGCCATGATTTTGGGTAAATTATTTCATCTCTCACAGCCTCAGTTTCTTAATCTCTGAGGTGATGATGACAATGTGTGTCTCAATAGAGATAGTGAGACAGTGACACGAGCAAATGTGACTAAACAAAAGTGCTTAACGTGCCTCCCGATTCATGATAGACATTTTTTTTTTTTTTTTAAGATTTTTTTTATTTTTTCCTTTTTCTCCCCAAAGCCCCCCGGTACATAGTTGTGTATTCTTCGTTGTGGGTTCTTCTAGTTGTGGCATGTGGGACGCTGCCTCAGCGTGGTCTGATGAGCAGTGCCATGTCCGCACCCAGGATTCGAACTAACGAAACACTGGGCCGCCTGCAGTGGAGAGCGCGAACTTAACCACTCGGCCACAGGGCCAGCCCCGACATTTTTTTTTTTTAAATGGTATTCCTTTTCCAGCCAAATGAAATATGAAGACCTTGTTCTTGGAAAACTACAAAACCAAAGTGACATGGTTCCAAGCATAGAACACATGTTCCCATTTACTCCTTTTGGTAAGCCTGTCAATTACAACGCCACAGAGTACCACCAGAAAAACCTGTCCACGGAGCTAAACTCTTTATTCGACTTACTGCAGTAAGATTCTTAGCGGTATACCAAAAAGGGAAAAATAGAGAAGATATTTATAGGATTCTAGGGCCTGGGCTGGGTGACTTGCAGACAGAGAAGCGCTGGAAGTGGACAGAGTTTATTAGATTGTTAAACCCAGCAGTGAGGCAGTCTAGAAGGAAGTCTGGAGGAGCAAACCCTTAGTCTTGATAAGTAAGCTCTTTGGCGCAGGAGCAAGTCCTTCTGGAGCATGCGGATAAGTTATTTGTGCATGGTCCCAGAACTGTTGAACATAAGGGCAGAATCACATTCTCTTCAGTTATTAGACCTCAGCTAGCGATTTTTTGTTCTCCCTCAACAAGAAAGCATCTTTTTGCTGTTGTTTTTGTATACTTGCATTAAATGGTGATTCCAAATAAAAATTAAGTGTGATCTATAACAGAGACATCTTATTCTTGATTTTAAAGCAAATGCTTCCTGTAATTCCCCAATACTCTCTTGCAATTATGTAATAACTCTACAATTTTTCTGTTTTCTATTTCCGTTATTTTTTTTTATTTTAATTCATTCCTTCTGGTCTCCTAACTTTTGTTTTTTACTTTTTATAATTTCTTGTATAGGAGGATTAATTTACAGGTTTTGATTATTTTTTGTTTATTATTATAAGTATCTATAGCATAGATGTTTTTCCTCTGAGCACTGATGTAGCTGTTTCCCTCCTCTCCCCTCCCCATCCCTTCCCATTTCAGTTCCCCACTCATCTACGTGTTTCTCCTGGATATACTTCCTAACAAATCACTTTCACCTAAGTCCTCATCTCAGGGTCTGCTTTAGGGCAAGCCAGTCTAGGTCAGGAACTTCGTGACAGGTATCAGAAAATAAATTCTTAAAAATATAAAATGATAGAATAAATTAAAATTTCTTTATAGCCATTACAGGCAAATAGACACAGGGTCTGAAAGAAATCGACATCAGGTAAATTTTTTTGTTGTTCAATAGTGATTTAAAATGATTAATTTTTAGCATCAACAGAATTTTCTAAAAAGCAGTGCTCGACGGAAGAATTAACTTACTTTCTCTGACATCTTTCTAAGACTGAGACATTAAATTCTAGAAGCATGAGCTTTGATGTCATGTTATCCTCTACCTGTGGGAGTGGCACTGTGAAGGCTAAAGAGGATGCACTCTGTGCCTTTTAGGAGATCCAAAGGACCTGGAAGAAAGTCGTAGGTGCTCAATGAACTTGTTACAGTCTGAGAAGTCTCCAGGTCCCTTTTTTCCATATTCCTGGGCCTCCAGACCTAACTCATCTTTAATCTCTCCAGGGGAGAACAGGCATCTTTGTAAAATTAGAGTAATGGATGGAGAAGAGACCAAAAAGACACGGTTCATTATTTTCCTATTTCAGCCTTTCCTTTGATAAATGAGGTGATCAAGTCCCAAGAGTTTAATTGGTTTACACAAAACCATTCAGCTGGTTCCTGGAAGGGCGAGGACTGAGACCCAGACCTCCGAAGTTCTATGTAAGCGTGTTTCCACTGCTGATACTGCCCATTCCACTTTTAAATTACCTAAATATTCTTCAAGATTCTGAGAGATGCAAATTTAACCATTCACAACTTTTGATTTTTTTCAATTGATGCAATTATATCAGAAAGTTATGTGATTTGCTTAATTTAATTACCAAAGTTGACCGAGGTTAATTATTTGTAAAGTCATCAGATAGTTTACCTTCTTCATTACGAGCCTGACTTAAAAGTGAGGGTTGGAAGAGTGTGGGCCACCCTCCCTTTCCTTCCGGAAGGCTTGTAGTGTCACCAGCCAGACTCCAAGAAGGGAGCCATGCATCACCAACAAACCAACTACTTTAAGGAGAATGTTTAACATAAAAATTCATGTTTTAGAACAAAAATGTAAGATATTTTCAAGTCAAGATATCTTCAAGTCAACAAAAAAACATAAAATATTAAAATAGTTAATGTCTTCTCTGATCTTTTCTCTGCGTTAATTTACAGAGTCAAAAATATGATTTTCCATGCTTTAATTTCTAAGCAATTTGTCAATTTAGAATGAATTAACTGAAAGAACAATTGCATTCTTTCTGTATCTATGAAGATAATACTGATGTAAATAACTTTTTCAAAAATCATAGTCTGGCAAATGCATGTGCCTAAGTTCTTTCCATTGGTACATCATTGCTATATTTTTCCAAAGCTAATAAGCCAACATAACATCTATAAATGAGTCCTCCCCGCGCACTGGCACCTATCGCAGTGAATACTGTGTGTGGCTCTGGTTTTGCTTTGGGTTTAGGCCTGGCTGATTTTGACATATTTATAGAAGCCACTCTAAGAAGTTTATGTGCACGTCAGTGACTCCAAGTTAAAGTAGGAGTACATAGTACATGATGTCTCTTTACAAACGAACCTTAATGATAAAACCAAAAAGCATTTTACAAATAGGTTTTAAAGGCATCAAATTTTGCTTGTGTTTTTCCACCAGTTTGACTAGCACAGGTTTTTAATGTTCCGTATACAGGTTTTTAATAATCTTGTGAAGCTTCCTTTCAAAGAGAAAAGAGGCCATTGTTAACAAGAGATTTTTAATTATTTACAAATTAAAATGCAGAAATTTTATATTGTCCTGTGCTAAACCTACACCTTCTATTTCTGTAAAATTTGCTTCTACCTACATGTAAAACTAATGTTATTTGTCAGAGGAAGTTATGGAGGAATAATTAACACTGGGGAAAAAAGAACTATAAATATGAACAAAATAATACCACTTAGAAAGCAATCACCTCATGATTAGAGCCATTCTGCAGAAATTTAGTTCATACGTTTGTTGTTTTTGTTATGTGTGGATACAAAAATTCTTTGAAATGGAACTTTTATTAGTCTCCACCAACATTAGCCCCTATAAGCAGAGACTTGAGCCTACTGTGAGAGTTCAAACCCAAATCCACCACTCACCAGCTGTGGGACTTCAGGTAGATTGATCAACCACTCTGAACCTCAGTTTCCTCATCTACAGAATGGAGGAGACATTAATAATAGTAACTGCCTCATAGTATTGCTGTGAGGATTAAAATAAATCGATATATGGAAATGCTTAGAAGACGGCCTGACACAGAATTACACTATGTATGTTCTTATTCTTATTATTATTCCCAGTGTATCATAAATACTCAATGAATGTTTACTGAATTAAATGCTCCTTTAAAATAAAATAATACGTAGCATCCCTGATCAGATAATATTACACAAAATATTCTCACATTTGAGAAATACGCAAGTTCTGAGACAGTAAGAAGTTCAGAAACTTTGCTCCAGAGGCTAGTATTTACAAAGCAAGAGGTTGTTTAGGCAGCGCTATCTGGGGGGCTCTGCGAACCCCACAGCGTTCCCACAAACTCTGCCCTAGGGCCTGGAGTCATCCCAATACTACTTTGGCTGTAACCCATTGAAACTCCTTTTTAAAGGCAAATGTTAAAAAGCAAAAGAGGTAATGTTACATGTTAAAACATAGTCAACCACTTAGAACAAGATGGGGAATTAAAATAACACCTACCGATAGTTTAGCTATGTCGTTTATTGGATTAGTCAACTAGTTAGAAACATTCTGCAGGATTATACCAGAGAAAGAACAAGGATGCTGAGAGGAGAGTGCTGGAAGGGCTCCATGATAAGGTAGGAGGAAAAAATTGCCCACTTAACTTTTTTTTTCAGAGGCTAGGACAATCTCTGTCATCTCCGAATGCCATCAATACTATTTTAAAAACAAGAATTTTCAACTTCAGGATGTATGCAGTAGTGTGTTTAGCTTTTAAAGTCGCTGACAAAAAGATCTGGTAATGTTCCATGTTATGACACTTCCATTATCCCACAAAATAAATACTTTCTTGCTTTAAAAAAGTGGTTCCATGCTTCAAAGGAAAAGCTTGTCCCCACCTAACACTGGAGGTTTCATTTCTGCTGTGTGCGGAGTACAAATTGCAGTGCAGGAGTTGGTGTGGATCAGTCAGTGACACAATTAGAGAAAGTGACACTGGGTTACCAGGGCAAAGGCTGCTGCTCTGTAACCTTGACCTGTTCCTTTCAAAGGTGGAGGAAGAACTTAGAAACAACTGGTGTGCTGTGAGAAGCAAATGACACTGGTTTTTAGTACACGCTTATTGAACTAATTCCGGAAAGTTCATAGCTCTGTAGTATTACTTTGAGTTTCAGGGTCTGGGTTAATATGCTCAGGGTGTGTGTTATAACAGGAACTGAAGGTTGGAAGATATGTAATAACCCATTGATACTTCTACTAATTAACATTATATAAATTGGGGGCAGTGGATCTATATGTAACATTCCTTTTCTTCCTTCCCAGGATCTGGTAGGACAGACGCAGGAGTCAGACTGATGGAGACTGAGGTGCCAATTCTCTTACTGCTAAAAGATAGCTTGGAGGACATGAGGCAGGTGTGCTGGTGGAGGCTTGCTAACACTCATGGGAATTTACATTTAACACTTTCCAAGCCCAAGTTGTGGCCAGAAGCAAAGTCAATTCCACTACTCAGGAGAGAGAGAGGACTAGAATGTACTTTCTCTACAGGTAGGCAGTTACTCCCCTGCAAAAAGAAAGAGTGTGCCAAACATGCCAGTTCTTTCTTCACTGATGAATTAAAGAACTCACTCCTCTTCACAGGGGGAGAGTCCAGGGGAAACACTTCAAGGATGTGGTTTTCAGCTAGGGTGCAGATATATTCCCTAGGGGACTTCTGGAAATGGATGTGGATGCTCCTGGCATTTATCAGGTGAGTGCCAGAGTTGCCAAACATTCTGTAAAGCACACTACAGTCCCAGGCAATGAATACTTATCCTGGCTAAAATCCAGTGGCACTCCTGATGAGAAACGCTGCTAACCCTTCCACAGGGAAATAGGAGCAAGGATTGAGTCACCACAGTTCTGTGAGAGGGCATGTGTGTCTCTGCACCAATGGGAACACAGCTAAATTCATGTGAAATAGTACTTCTTTTTTTAAAGAATTAAGGTAAAATTTGCATTTAATAATTGTCATCCTTTTTAGTGGACCGTTCTGAGACTTGACCACCATCACGATATTGAATAATTCTATCACCTCTAAAAATTCCCCCATGGCTTTTGCAGTTAACCCCTCCTACCCCAAGTTCCTAGCGACTATTGATCTGTTTTCTCTCCTTATAATTTTGTCTTTTCCAGAACATCATATAAATGGAAGCCTACTTTTGAATCTGGCTTCCTTCCCTTAGCATAGCACATTTGCAATTCATCCAGGTTATTGCATGGATCAGCAGCCCTTGCCTTTTTATTGCTCAGTAATATTCCATTGTGTGGAGGAACCAGTTTGCTATCCGTTCTCCAGTTGAGAGGCATTTCAAGTGAAATGTTAACCTTTAGAGATTTAGGTTGCAGGTAAAATAAATATCTTTTTAAAAGCCAGGTCCAAACCTGAACTTGTTGCATTTCTTCCTGTATTCTCTACCAACTCCTCCAGAAAACCATTCTGATTCAGGTGACCCCAATTAGTGAACGCAGATTTCTCGTTCATGCTGCTATTACATACTTACTGCATTGCAATAGTCAGTTTCTCCTAACAGATTTCAAACTCACTGGAGTAGGTGTGGTGTCTCACTTAATCTTTCCATCCAAGGCACAAGTATAATTCGAGCATATAGAGTGTCAATTAATATTTATTGAATAAATGTTTGAACAATGATTGACAAACGAATGAGAGGGGTCTTATACGTGATATACCATTAACAATTATATTAATAATATATCAGCTAACAACTCAAACATTTTGCCCTCCAATTGTATTGAAAGAAGAAAATTTGAAACGATATGATCTACAAAAGGATTTGTTGCTCAGACATTAGAATTTAATTTCTCAGTGTAAGAAGTATACCAGACAAGCTTTGCCAAAACTTAACAAGTGACTATTACTTTTGACCATAACTCTGTCACTCGGGGGCACCTTTGTACCTATCTGCTGGGTCCTGTGAGTCCTCATATGAAATCATCAAACCAAGGGATAGATTTGATGACCCCAACACACCTGGCATACTCAGAAAGGGTTGGAAAAAAATGGAAATATAGTTCATTTCAATAGTTTTTTTCCAATACAAAGTTTTTTGTTAACACTTTCATTATGTCATTTTTTCTAAAATATACTTTATTTCCATCCAAACATTGAACTGGCATATTTTGATGACTCTACTTATGGAGAATGTGTACAATATAGCCTAATTGGCAAAACCTGACTTGCCTTCTGTAAGAAGTAAACCACTTTGTAATATTGATTACCGAAGATTGTCTCATTAAGATTAGACTGATAGAGATCAAAATATATTTACTTTAACTACATTTATAAAATGAAATCAGAAAATGAGTAGTAAAATGTACAGCTTCTCTTTACTTTGCAATGAGATACAATGTAAATGAATATGCTGTGTATAGCTAAAATTAAAGTTATTTATAAGATGGAGAGATAAGTCATAGTATTCTTTGAAAAATGTTTATGCGCAAATATTGAAGTCCTGATTGAATTTTGTGGAATAATTAAATAACAATCAAGAACTAAAATCAGAAACAACTCAACTAACTATATACATCATGATCAAACTTTTTCTTTTTTTTTTTTGGTGAGGAAGATTGTCCCTGAGCTAACATCTGTTGCCAGTCTTCCTCTCTTTGCTTGAGGAAAATTGTCCCTGGGACAACATCTTTGCCAATCTGCTATTTTGAACGTGGAACACTGCCACAGTATGGCTTGATGAGTGGTACATAGGTCCACACCCAGGATTCAAACCCGAAAACCCCAGGCTACCCAAGCAGAGCATGCAAACTTAATCACTATGCCACTGGGCTGGCCTATGATCAAACATTTTTAATACATTCAATGAAATAGAAAGGCATATACCATTAAAACAAATCCATCCCTAAGCTAGTATATGATTTTAGACTTTGTCTATAGGTGACAGAATGTATAAATATTATATAAGGAAGTAAGATAAGGGTTAGCTAAAATTGGAATAAATATTTCATGACATTTTGAATCTGAAAGAAATCATAACAAATTCTTAGCCAGTGAATCACAAAAAATTCGGTAGCTCTTGAAAACATTCCAGTTAGTGTTTAAAAGTCAATGTCAATAATCTGTTTTGCTTTGGCTCTTTGGAGGTAATTTTTTAAAACTTTCCAGGAATGAATATAGAGAATAGTTGAAGAGAATGGTCTGTTTTTACATACATGGGAAAAACATTTTCATTGCTCATAATTTCTCACCGATATTTACTTAGCTGTGCTTTCTTGAGCATCTCCTTCCAAAGTAATGCATTTTTCATAATAGGACAGAAGACAGAAAAAAAAAAATCCCTATGAATAAATATGGCCATTAATCCCACCACACCACTCTACCAAATACCTGAATTTGGAAGACCCCGTGAAGGTCCCATACAGACCAAGATACCTGCTTTCTAATGCCATGCTGACTGCTTAAGAGATTATGTATGAGGAGGGAACGATGGAAACCTCTAAGGGCTTTTTGTGCTTTGTCAGTGGTTAAAGCTTCCACAGAGGCAACCAGAGGGGTCTAAAGCTCCCTAATGAGATTTGCGATGAGGACAGACGCTTTGCTTTGATAAAACAGATGGAGGATTATTGTGAAAGCAGTCACAGATTAATTTTAAGAAAGAATTCGTATGAAAGTGGAGGATCTGAAAAATGTCCTTTAAAACACCTGGGCTCTCTTACTCCTTAGAAAGTTTTCTTACTCTCCCAGGTTATGGGTTTTCTAGCTTGAAGACCACTGGCGACAAGAAGTGCTTTCCTAAATATTCCAAGGATTCTTTCTAACTTAACTCCCACATCCAGTTGCAGTTAGGAATATATTGCTGATCTGACCTACTATGAAAAATATAGGATAAACTTGGAAATTGAGGCTTGGGCTTAACTCACTTCCTGGGCTTTCTTCCTAATGGTTCCTGTGGTTCTTTGTAGGATTCCACCCCACTCCACTCCCAATTTGCTGGCCATTTTTAAATGTGTTTTCTCAGCCTAGGCGGCAGCTCTATTAACCTAATGATGACGGTAATGAGATTTGCCCTGTCCAAGAAATTCAGTATTATCAGATATAAAATCTCTAAGGGCAAAAATATACACTTCAGGGGCCGGCCCCATGGCTGAGTAGTTAAGTTCACATGCTCTTCTTTGGTGACCCAGGGTTTCTCTGGTTCAGATACCAGGCGCGGACACGGCACCACTCATCGGGCCACGCTGATGCAGTGTCCCACATAGCTCAACCAGAGGCACTCACAAGTAGAATATACAACTACTTACTGGAGGACTTTGGGGAGAAGACAAAAAAAAAAGAAGAAGAAGAAGAAGAAGATTGGCAACAGTTGTTAGTTTAGGTGCCAATCTTTGGGAAAAAAAAATAGAGATATACATGCCCAACATTAATGCAGTGATTTATGTTTCTAAATCCTACTGTGAATGGCATGATGCATGCAAATATATGCGTTTCCAACTTGGGAAAAAGTGAGATTTTGTGCTTCTTATGTTGAAACCTGGGTTCTTTTATAGAAGAATTCATGGGTCTTAAAAGATAAAATGCTACGAATTGCTGGTGTAGGAAATAGAAAATCAATTTGGCAAGCCAGCCATTGATTCCCTTTTATAAGCTTTCATCAGTGATTGCTGAATTTTTAACCATGATTTCCTATAATTAGTCAATAATTGTCTCAAACCAGAAATGAAGTGCATTATCCTTAATATAGTTCTAATAAAGCTTTTTCTAAATGTGCAGTATTAAGGCTATCCAATCATCTGGCATCCAGAACCAATATAATCACTCTCCAAAGTGGTTAAAGTAGTAAAATGAATTAAGGAAACTAACCGAAGTTACAGAGAGAAACACTGGTATATTTAGAAATAAAACCCAAGATGACTTTTGGTTGAGTAATTTATCATCCCACCAAGCCACATCTTTTGTAGTTAATAGCTATGCAGCCTCCCTCTTACATTGTTTATACTCTTTGAACCATCAGTCAAGTGATTATTTGGAACGTATTTCAAAAATTGGCCTTCACTTTGTTTCTCATATGTGGCATTTTAAGCACACCCAACAGTGGAAGAGGAGAAATAAAGAAAGGCAAGGGGAAGATAAAAAGGAATTATTGTGAAAATCTGGATACAGATGACTATCACGTGAAACAAGATTATTGCTGTTGACCAAGGAAAACGCACTACAATTTAAACAGCAGATATTTATTTGGGTGATTAGAAGGGCAATTTGGGAGACATAGATTCTGGTAGAAACCCAAAATGTGTTCTGATTACAGGAGAGGGGCTCAGGGTTTTCATGGGAAAAAGGGAGGATGAGGTGACTTGTATTAAAGAGCTCATTGGTGCTAATGAGGTAAGGCTGGTTTATACTTTATTGATTGCCTTGAGATTCCATCATCAAGCAAAAGGCTAGACTTGTACTTCATTGATAGGTTAGCGATTTGATCATCAGCAAAGTTCAGTTTTACAGACAGTATATTTTTGTCCTTACTGACTTCTTGGAATATTAGTGATTTGGTCCATTTTGGAAGATGAAAACAAGACATGCAAGGCCATCCCTCTGAAATTAGGCTCTATTTTAATATGGCTCCACTCATGTCATCTTTCACATTACATTTAAAAATAACCCATTCTACTTGTTAAGAGAAAGGAAAATAGAACCATTATTGTTTATAACATCCTAATATTGAGTCATAGTATTTCTGCTATGCAAGGTTCAATATACTAACAATGGTATCCACATACAACGAAGTTAGCACCAAATGACAAATAGAATTGAGAATAAATGAATCTCTGACAGATTACTAAAAAAGTCTAGTAAAACAACTTTCTATTTCATTTATATGTATAATTTCTTAGTGAATCAATTCAGCCTATTCAAAAGAAATATGTTTCTAATGCATATCTATAATTCAAATATAAAGCAAAAGAAATTGGTAAAAAACTATGCATTCTATTGTCATTTTATTTAATTTCTTTTGCTTTATTAAGCACATCCTTATCTAGCTCTTCAGATACCAGTTCTTTATTGAGGATGGTAGTTGCAGGAATTATGTATGTTTCTGCATATTTCTCACTTAAAATTTGAACGGGACTATTTTACAGTTTCTAAAGGATAATTCAGACCAATCTCACAAGCAATAATGTGTACTTTTTTCAAAAGAACTGATACTTATATGCTTTGCTATTTTCTCAGACACCAGAGCTATCCTAATCTCTGTAAAATGAATCATAAGAAGTTACGAAACCGTCTATTTTCTAGTTGTAAAGTCAAATGAAAATATTAGGGAAACCTTGGGGTAAATGAAAAAGTTGGGAAATATGTAAAAAGAAAAGTTGGTCAATTTACATGAACTTCTTTTCCTTGCGAATATCCAGCAGAGTCAACACATAGTGGTTATGCAGACATTAAATAAGCTGAGAAAACCTCCAAATATTTGAAATTCACATTTTTCCTCAGCCCTAAGTTCCTCCGAGAATTGCACTCAACTCAGAAATGCTTGGGAATGCAGCTCCTAATTCCCTGCCCCCCGAAGAAGTGCTTTCCATTTTGATTTTCTCGGCCACAAGCTAATCAGTCTTAATTGCTCCCAGCTGTGATTTCTGCTCCCAGGGGTTGCTTCCTGCTGGTACCCAAGTAGCACAGAATCATGCAGTTTTGTAAAACTCCCATAAATACCTGGGAGCTTTGCAGAACCTAATTTACTATACAAGAGTTCAAGCATTGCAACTACCAAGTAAACTTTCCCCAACTTTGAAAGCTGACCACTTAATGAAGAGCACTCTTTCAAAGAGGTGACAAGATATTGTGCAGTTGAAAATTGTATTTTCTGCCATTAGGGATTACAATAGAATATTATTTATAGTTTTTTGTAAGGAGCCTGTGTGTGTGAATAAATATATCTATGTTTGTATGTATCCATATATTTTATTTGTGTTATATGCAAAATATTTTTCTTGTAGATTTGGAATTTTTACTTAAATTATTATTATAAAAGATAAATAAAATAGTTCTAAACTACATGATGCTGTCTTGAAACAAAGCACTTTGTGATAACACCAAGAAAGGGGATTAAAATAGGACATATTGCCACATTAAAGTCTTCATAAAATTGAGTAACTGGCTCTTCCTTACGTTTTTACTATTTAATCCCCAAAACTGAAATTAAAAAAGATTATAAACAGCTTTTTCAAATTTTTTAATCCTGGTTATCAGAAGAGCATTTTGAAATGATATCACCTGAAAAGAATATCAGGATTTTATATTTTCTAGTTTACCCACAGTGCAAACCCAACCATTTAGTTATTTTTAGTGAATCAGTCTCTCAATTATTTTCATGCAAAGATAGAAAAAGAAGCAACAAAAAAAATGATTAGAAGAAATTAACTACATCTGAAAGTGATTTAAGAAGTGACTGTGGGCTTTTTTATTAAAACAAGTGAATCCGAAGTTTCAATTAATGAACCACAATTCATGGCTATTAGCTTGACTAATAAACTTCGTTGCTAGGCAGAAAACTGAGGGTAATGAAGACAAAGTATCAAAGCTTGAGGACAAGTTGCCATTGGCAGAAACTGAGGAAATTCAAAATGACTAAATAAGCAAGTTTGCAAAACAACATTAAGGAAACCACAAAAATGATTGTTCTTTTGTATCTATGGTCTTAATGAACTTATTCCATGTTACAACATAGCAAGGTTTATGTGTGCTTGTAACAGCACATAGATAGCATCAATGTTCTGTAATATACACACAGTGCTGTATAAGGCATTATAGAATTTTACCATACATAATGAGAAAAAATGAAAAATTTGTTAAAATATTTACACATTTTCAGGATTATATGAAGAGTTTCTTAGTGTTATTTTTATTTCTGAAAGTAATTTTATAAATACTAATTCACCATCCTATGGCTAAATATGTGTTATATTTATACTAATCTCAACGCTCTGAAAACCCACTGTTTAGACAGAAATCAAATCTAGAAAATCCAAACTAGGAATAGAATTGAGTAATTCATGCCATACCACTGCTCCTATAAAGAACAACTACCGAAGGCAGATAAAATACAAAAAAATCACTTATTTAAAGCATCACATTACTGCAGAAGCAACAAAAACTAGCAACTAATAAATTGGACATGGGAGGACCACAGCAAAGTGAGCTAATGATCTGTAACCATTCTTTTGGTGGCATTTGTCAATTTAGAGCACCAGGAAGAGGGAGAAAACCTGGCTTAGCTTAGGCAGGGAGCCACCACGGGGAGAGCAAAACCAGTGGAGCGTTCAGTGGTTGCACAGCACTGGGAAAACAATATTGTAGAGTTGAGGAGCCTCAAACATATAGCCTGTTTCCTCCAAAGACATGCTGAATTCTAAAACTGCTCAGGAAAGAGGCAAAATAGCTAAGTCAAAACCCTCTGAAAAGTAAAGCAGACTGTTCCACAGTATTGTGATCTGAAGATAAAAGACCCTCCAGATGAAGTGGTTCCAGTGAACACAATATTTTCAGTAGAAAGTCTTGGAAGGAGTAGTGCATTGTTGATCAACAGCTATATTTTCCATTTTTTTCAATGAGTAAAGGAAGGGATTGAGAATCCACTCTTGTCCCTGGCAAAGGACTGAGGTTCAGAGAAACCAGGGGAGACTTCAATGGTCACATAGGGTAAATATGACAAAATTGAAGACTTGAGGGGTTCTCCTTTAAGACATTTGCTGAATTACAAAAATGCCTGAAGAAGGAAGCTCATAAGTAATGTCACAGAATTTTCTTCATTTAGTCATTCAAAGCACAGAAACATCCTCCAAGTATAGAGATCTCAATGAACAATTTGAAAAATTGGGAAGATTGGATCAAAGAACAAACCAGAGGTAGACTGAGTTTATCCAAAATCAACTCAGCTTAGAAATGGAAGATTAAAGTGCTAAACTCCTTTTCTGTTTGCTAAACAGAGGCAATTGTGTTGCTCCTCTTATGGAAGATAGCCTCACCTGGGGCCTCTGTGTTTGTTTACGCATATTGTGTGGCATTCAATATAAACCATTAGGAACCAATTAACTGATTACCAAAGGATGCAACTTCAGAAAGTGACCCATTTATTGGAGTGAGCAGACATGTACTTTAAAATAGTAATAACTAATATGTTGATAAAAATAGAGGAGAGAAAGGCCAGCCCTGTGGCCTAGTAGTTAAGTTTGGTGCACTCTGCTTTGGTGGCCTAGGTTCAGTTCCTGGGCACAAACCTACTCCACTCATTGGTGGCCATGCTGTGGTAGCAACTTACATACCAAAAAGAGGAAGATTGGTACAGATGTTAGCTCAGCGGGAATCTTCCTCAGCCAAAAAACATTAAAAAAGAGGAGAGAGGAAGAAAATGGGTAAAAATACAATTTAATCAGAGAATTGAGATACCTGTAAAATAAACAACTAAAGGTTAATTCTATAACTGATAATATAATATCTAAAATTAAGAAATCATTAGTTGGGTTTACTGGCAGATTGGACACAGTAAAGGACAGGATTAGTAAAGTGGAAGATAGGTCAAAAGAAAATACACTAAATGAAGCATAGGGAGAAAAAAACATGGGAAAATAAAGAAAAGAGCATAAGAAGCATAAAGGGCATAGTGAAAAAGTCTTAAATATGTGAAATTGGAGAAGAAAAAATGAGATAGAAGAAATGTCAGAGAAATAATGGCTGAGAATTAAACAAAATTAATGGCAAAGATCAATAAACATATTTTGGGGAGCTCTACAAACCCAAAGCAAGATAATTACACAGTAAGTCAGACACAGGCATGTTGTGATAAAACTGTTGAAAAGCAAAGACAAAGGGAAAAATTCCTAAAAAACAGCTATAGAAGGAAGACACAATACCTTCAAAGGAACAAGCTTAAGGATGACTGCAGATTTATAACAGAAATTGTGGAAGTCACAAGACTAGAGAATGGTTCCTTAAAATACAGGAAAAAGAAATAAATAAATAACTACCATCCTAAAAGTGTATGTCTGGTGAAAAATATCCTTTAAAAATAAGGATGTAACAAAGTCATTTTCAGGCAAATAAAAGCTAAAAGTACACTGACAGAAGACCTTTGTGAAAAAAATACAAATGTGAATTCACTGTGAAAAAGAAAAATTATCTCAGG